>NC_059328.1:17735000-18039250 GCF_018350155.1 Leopardus geoffroyi
GTTAGCGTATGCCCACTTCTGGTCCTGCTTTTCACATAGGTGTGTTGTTGTTGTTACTCTGAATTACAAATGTGATGTATCAGGGGTGGCACCCGGCTGGCTCAGTTGGTAGAGCATGCAACTCTTGATCCCAGGGTCATGAGTTCAAGCTCAATGTTGGGTGTGGAGCCTACTTAAAAGAACTACAAAAAAAAAAAAAAAAAAAACCCACAAAAAACAAATGTGCCTTATCAAAAAATATTTCTGAAACTATTGAGATCATCTAGCTTTACTCCGTTAATGTGTTGAATTCACTGGCATTTTTTTCTGATATTAAAAGCAACCTTAAATTCCTGCTATACAACCAATTTCAACAAGTGTTATCATACTTTTATGACTGTTACCTGGATTCAGTTTGTGATATTTTGCTTAGGATTTTTTGCATCTTTGGGGGTGAATGGGTGGCTCAGTCGGTTGAATGTCTGACTCTTGATTTTGGCTCAGGTCATGATCTCATGGTTGATGTGAATGAGCCCCAAGTCGGGCTCTGCAATGGCAGGGCAGAGCCTGATTGGGATTCTCTCTCTCCCTCTCTCTCTGCCTCTCCCTGCCCCCACATTCTCTCTCTCTCTCTCTCTCTCCCAAAATAAATAAACTTAAAAAAAATTTTTTTAAAGAATTTTTGGGGGGTGTCTGGGTGGTTCAGCTGGTTAAGCGTCTGATTTCTGCTCAGGTCATGATCTCACAGCTCGGTCAGTGCAGAGCCTGCTCGGTTCCTGTCTCCCTCTCTCTCTGCCTCTCCCCAGCTCATGCTTTCTCTCTGTCTCAAAAATAAAAGCATAAAAAAATTAAAAAAAAAGAATTTTTTGGATCTTTATGAGTGGATAGAGCTATCCTATTATTTTACTATTTTCCTCTAATTAGGGTGTCAAAATTATGGTAGTGTTATGAACGACACGAGGTGTGTTCCCTTTTTCCATTGTCTGAAAAACAGTAAGACTTCCAACCTCTTTGGAAGTTTTGCGTGACTCAACTGTAAAACCACCTGGGTCTGGTGTTTTCTTTTAAATTTTTTTTTTTCAACGTTTTTATTTATTTTTGGGACAGAGAGAGACAGAGCACGAACGGAGGAGGGGCAGAGAGAGAGGGAGACACAGAATCGGAAACAGGCTCCAGGCTCTGAGCCATCAGCCCAGAGCCCGACGCGGGGCTCGAACTCACGGACCGCGAGATCGTGACCTGGCTGAAGTCGGACGCTTAACCGACTGCACCACCCAGGCGCCCCTGGTGTTTTCTTTACGGGAGGATCGTGCAGTACTGATTCGGTTTCTTTAAATGTTAGAGGACTTTCAAGGTTTCTATATCTCCTTAAGTCATTTGGCTTAGTGCTTTTTTCAAGGAATGTTTTCGTTTTATTTGTTTCAAATTTTATTGGTACAAAATCATCCATCTTATTCTCTTTAAAAAATTTAAATTTTGGGGGGCGCCTGGGTGGCTCAGTCAGTTAAATGTCTGACTTCGGCTCAGGTCATGATCTCGTGGTCCGTGAGTTCGAGCTCTGCGTCAGGCTCTGTGCTGACAGCTCAGAGCCCGGAGCCTGTTTCAGATTCTGTGTCTCCCTCTCTCTGACCCTCCTCTGTTCATGCTCTGTCTCTCTGTCCCAAAAATAAATAAATGTTAAAATTAAAAAAAAATTTTTTTTTTTTATTTTTAAGAGAAAGAGAGCAAGGGGAGGGGCAGAGAGAGAGAGAGAGGATAGAGGGAATCCCAAGCAGGCTCCATGCTGTCAGCACAGAGCCCAACTTGGGGCTCGATCTCACAAACCCTGAGATCATGACTGGAGCTGAAATCAAGAGTCGTACACTTAATGACCGAGCCACCGAGGCACCCCTATTCTCTTTTTAATCTTGCTGTGTGGTGTGTTTTCATTCCTAAGATTGTTTATTTGTGCCTTTTCTTTTCTTTTCTTTTTTCTGTTTATTGTTAGTATTTCAAAGAATAAACTATTGGCCCTATTGATCATTATTGTATTCTGCTTCTTGAGTTTCTGCTTTTAATTTCATCACTTAAATATTATTTTCTTTGAATTGGTGCTCCGTTTCCACCTCCCAACCCTGCTTCCTGATTTTTTTTACAATGATATTCCATAACTTATTAAATCTCAGCCTTTCATTTTTCCCAATATAAATTTAAGGCTATACATTTCCTTTAAGTACACTTTTCCATTTTTTCCCATTTTTTATTGTGGTAAAATACATATAACATACAATTTATCATCTTAATCATTTTTTTTTTTAATTTTTAACGTTTATTTATTTTTGAGACAGAGAGAGACAGAGCATGAATGGGGGAGGGTCAGAGAGAGGGAGACACAGAATCTGAAACAGGCTCCTGGCTCTGAGCTGTCAGCACAGAGCCCAACGCAGGGCTTGAACTCACGGACCGCGAGATCATGACCTGAGCCGAAGTCGGACGCTTAACCGACTGAGCCACCCAGGCGCCCCATCATCTTAATCATTTTTCAGTGTACAGTTCAGTGGTATGAAATAGTCATAATGTACAACCATCACTGTCATCCATCACCATAACTGATTTCATCTTGTAAAACTGAAATTCTACAGCCGGTACCCACCACTCTACTTTCTGTCTCTGTGATTTGAACTATGCTAAGTATCTCAGAGAAGTGGAATCTTCTTGTCACTGGCTGATTTCATTTAATGTTCTCAAGGGTTATCCATGTTGTATCATATTGCAGAATTTCCTTCCTTTTTGACATTGAGTAACATATATGTGGCTAAGCAAACTGTGCAATATACAGGTGAAATTAATTGAAAAGCAAACACATATGTAAGTATATTTCAGTTTGCTTATCCATTCATCCGTCAACAGATACTTGGGTTACCTCCATGTTTTGATGATTGTGGACAATGTTGGTATCAACATAGGTGTACAAATACTCTTTTTGAGACTCTGTTTTCAGTTCTTTGGGGTATACACCCCAAAGTGGAATTGCTGGACCATATGGTAAGTCTACGTCTAATTTTTTTCAGGAAGTGCTACATTGTTTTTCACAAAAGTTGCACCATTTTACATTCCCTCCAGCAATGCACAAGAGTTCCAATTTCTCCTCATCCTTGCCAACACTTATTTTCTGGTTTGTCTTTTTGTTTTTTGATAAAGCTATTCTGATGGTTGTAAAGTGGAGTCTCGGGGTTTTGATTTCTACTTCCCTAGCGATTAGTGATTCTGATCATCTTTTTATTCTTAATGTCCATTTGTGTATTTTCTTTGGAAAATATATGTTGAAGTCCTTTTCCATTTTTAAATTGGGCTGTACTTCGTTAGTTGAGTTTTAGGAGTCTACTACTTTATATTCTGGATTTTAATCAGAATATTAAATAAAGTCAATATTTTATTAATATTAAATATTATCAGATATATTATTTGCAAATATTTTCTCCCATTCTGAGGTATGCATTATTTTTTTTTAATTTTTTTTAAACGTTTATTTATTTTTGAGACAGAGACAGAGCATGAATGGGGGAGGGTCAGAGAGAGAGAGGGAGACACAGAATCGGAAACAGGCTCCAGGCTCTGAGCTGCCAGCACAGAGCCCGACACGGGGCTTGAACTCACAAACCGCGAGATCATGACCTGAGCCGAAGTTGGACGCTTAACCGACTGAGCCACCCAGGTGCCCCGCATTCTTTTTTTTTTTTTTTTTAACTGAGGTTTGCTCTATAAATCCTGTTGATGGTGCCTTTGGATGCACAAATTTTAAAATTTTTCATTAAGTCCATTTGTCTATTTCTTTTTGTTTTCTGTGCCTTTGGTGTATCCACAAAATCACTACCAAATCCAGTGTCATGAACTCTTGTCCTATGTCATCTGTCTTCCAAGAGTTTTATTGTTTTTGGGCCTTACGTGTAGGTATTTGATCCATTTTGAGTTAACCTTGTATGATATCAGAGAAGGGTCTAACTTCATTCTTTTGCACATAGATATCTAGTTTTCCTAGCACCATTTGTCGAAAAGACTGTGTTTTTCCCCCAGTGAATGTCTTGGCACCGTTTTCAAAAATAATTTGACCACATGTGCAAGGATTTATTTTGAGTTTCTCTATTCTAATCCATTTATCTACTTTATGTCTGCTTTATGCCAGTACCATGCTGTTTGGTTACTTAGTAACTAACAGTGTGTGTGTGTGTGTGTGTGTGTGTGTGTGTGTGTATGTGTATGTGTGTGTGTGTGTGTGTGTGTGTATGGAATCTTCAGGGTTTTCTACATATCAGATTATATCATCTGCAAACAGAGTATTTTACTTATTCCTTTTTAATTTGGATACCTTTTATTTCTTTTTCTTGACTAGCTGCTCTGGCTAGGACTTCCAAATAGAAGTGGTAAAAGCAGGAATCTATGTCTTGTGTGTGGTCCTAGAGGAAAAGCTTTCGGTCTTTCACCATTGAGTATGATGTTTGCTATAGGTTTTTTATATGGCTTTTATTATGTCGAGGTAGTTTGCTTTTAGTCCTAGTTTCTTGAGTGTATTTTTCACAAAAAAGTGTTGGATTTTGTCAAATGCTTTCATCAGTTGAGATGATCATGTTTTTTCCCCTTCATTTTGTTAATGTGGTGTATTATAACGATTGATTTCTGTATCTTGAGCCATCCTTGCATTCCATGAATAAATTCCACTTGGTGATTGTGTGTAATACTTTGAATATTTTGCTGATTTGGGTTTGCCAGTATTTTGTTGAAGAGTTTTGCATCAATGATCATAGGGATATTGGTCTGTAGTCTTCTGGTAGTGTCTTTGTCTGGGTATGATATGAGTTTAATGCTGGTCTCGCAGAGTAAGTTAGAAAGTTTTCTCTCCTCTTTAATTTTTTGGAAAAGTTAGTTCTTTAAACGGTAGAATTTGTCAAGAAGCTATTGGGTCCAGGGATTTTCTTTGACAGGAGATTTTAAAACTATTGATTCAATCTCCTTACTAGTTATAAGTCTATTCAGGTTTTCTATTTCTTTGTGATGCAGTCTTGGTAGGTTTTGTTTTTAGGAAATTTCCCACTTCATCTAGGTTATCCAGTTTGTTGGAGTACAACTGCTCATTAGTTTTCTCTTATAGTCCTTTTTATTTCTATAGAGTTAGTAGTAATGTCCCCATTTTCATTTTTATTTTAGTAATTTGAATCTTTTTTCATCATAGCTACAGGTTTGTCATTTTGCTGATCTTTTCAAAAAATGAACTTTAAAAAAGTTTTTTTAGAGAGAGACAGCTCACATGCAGGTAGGAGAGGGGGGCAGAGAGAGAAAATCTTTTTTTTTTTTTTTAATTTTTAAAAAATTTTTTTCAACATGTGAAGTTTATTGTCAAATTGGTTTCCATACAACACCCAGTGCTCATCCCAAAAGGTACCCTCCTCAATACCCATCACCCACCCTCCCCGCCCTCCCACGCCCCATCAACCCTCAGTTTGTTCTCAGTTTTTAAGAGTCTCTTATGCTTTGGCTCAGAGAGAGAAAATCTTAAGCAGGCTCCACACTCAGTGCAGAGCCTGACACAGGGCTCAATCCCATAACCCTGGGATCATGACCTGAGGTGAAATCAAGAGTTGGGTGCTCAACTGACTGAGCCACCCAGGTGCCCTGAAAAAACAATTGTTTCATTTATCTTCTCTATTGTTTTTTGGTTCTCTATTCTGTTGATCTCTGCTCTAACACACGGTCTGTTCTTCAATCTTTCTTCTTTCAGTTCCTCAGGCTCAATAATTTCCATTGTCCTGTCTTCAAGTGCGGCATCCTTTCTTCTGCCTAGTCAAATCTACCTTTGAATCCCTCTGGTGAATTTCTCATTTTAGTTATTGTACTTTTCAGCTCCAGAATTTTGTGCGTGTGTGGTTTCTTATGTTATCTAGCTATCTATTGACATATGTTTCATTCATACATCATTTTCTCAAATTTCTCCCACAGCTTCCTTTAGTTTTTTGAGCGTCTTTAAGGCAGCTGTTTTAAGGTCTAATTTATCTGCCATCATGATGGTCTTTTTCAGAGACTTGTTTTTAAGTTTCTGTTGATTCACTTTTTTCTTTTGAAGGGACATGTTTCCCTGTTGCTTTGCATGCCTGGTGATTTGTTTAAAACTGGACGTTGGAATCTAATGTTGTAACTCTGGAAATCAGTTACTACCCTCCTGGGTTTGCTGAGGTTTTGTTCTTGTTATTGTTTTTGTATTTTGATTATGGTAGGCTGTTTCTATGCTGAGGATAATCCAGAGGTATAAACTTAAGGTCTCCTCAGGTCTTTTCTGAGCCTTTCCCTGAGCATGCATGGTCACTCTCTAATTTTCCTCATACATGCAGTTGCTTTTGAATATCCTAGTTTTTTTTTTTTTTTAATTTTTTTTTTCAACGTTTATTTATTTTTGGGACAGAGAGAGACAGAGCATGAACGGGCGAAGGGCAGAGAGAGAGGGAGACACAGACTCGGAAACAGGCTCCGGGCTCTGAGCCATCAGCCCAGAGCCCGACGCGGGGCTCGAACTCACGGACCGCGAGATCGTGACCTGGCTGAAGTCGGACGCTGAACCGACTGCGCCACCCAGGCGCCCTTGAATATCCTAGTTTTTAATGTCTGGCTCCCCAAATGGGTAATATTTGAATGGGAGAGGGGAGGGCACTAGCCCTTTAAACCCACTGGAAGTCACTTTAGCCCAAGGAGGAGGGGCTTGCAACAATGGGGGAGGCACAACAATGGCTGCCCACCTCTGCGACCAGAAGCAGCCATCAGAGATCCGAGCTCAAATCCCAGGTATTTGGAGGGCAGGGTCCTTTTTGCCCTCTTGGGCTCCCATGAGCTGTGTGCAAGTTGTTCCAGGAACACATTCATAGCTGCCTGTTCCATGGCTGGGGATGGGGGATAGGCAGCTAAGTTGACCAACACTAACCACAATTTACCATCCAAATCTTCCTCTGGAAGTTGGAGCCTTGGTAGACTCCACAGTTCTACAAAAGTTGCATCAAATTCTGCCAGTGCAATTGTTGTCCAGGTCTGGAGATAGATTCCTGGTGCCTCCTCTCTGCCATCTTCCCAGCATCCTCTCTAAAGACTTCAATTCCATCTCACAAGGTTCAGTACATAGTGTTCTCAATATTATTCTAAGCATTTTCTCATTCCCTGTATGGTGACTTCTTTGTGATCAGTGAGTTATTTTAAAGTATGTTTTAATTAGCAATCGTGCCTCGGATAAACCTCATTGGCTATGATACTGACACTGTGCAAAGCTATTTTAAAGTATGTTTTAAAATTTCCAAACCTATAGGCTTTTTTCCTCCAGGTTTTTATGTTTTTATGGTCCTTTAATTATGTTGCAGACATCTGTATGATAGTGTTCCTTTGGTATTTATATTTATAAATATTCCATGTGCTTGAGAAAACAAACATTCCTTAAACGTCGTGTTAAGATGTCTAAATATATCTACCAAATAAAAAAGAAATGGAAAATCTGATTAGATCTATAATTAAAGGGGCGGCGAGGGGGGGGGGGCTGACCTGGTAGCCAACTCAAAAGAAGCAGTATTAGAGAAGCAAAAAAACCAAGGAATTATGTTCTCTGTTCTGCATTAAGGAGACTTGGCGAGTCTTTTTTTTTTTTTTCTTTTTACAGAAATATAAAGCTTTTTATAAGCAGTCCATATAGAAACTGGGAGAAGAAGACTACAACATGCTTTTTGGTAGAAATGATTTGACATAAAAATTTATTTATTTGATCGTATTTTAAAAAGCAAGGCAGAATCACATTCATTTCCTTCATAATATCTCTGTAAACAAACTGGACTTCTGAGTCCCTAGTTTGCTTTGGAAACTTTCAAAGAGCTGACCACCTGCAGTCTAGCAAGCCTCTTCTTTCCTTTCCAGGCTCTCCACCTCTTGGAAGGGTGGGGATGACAAATGACACTAGGTAAACAGCATGTGGTTGAGCTTGCTAAACCTTCTTCACCTCCTTCCACAGGCAATAGGGTGACTGGCTTATTCTTTACCTGAAGTCACTGAGTAAGGAAACAGGTTTCGAACACAGAGAATGGAGGGAAGTTTCCAGGGTAGAGAATTTCCCGAGTTTGGAAGAGAAGGATGAACTCAGAGCTTAACAGATTAGTTCCTTCTGCTCAGAGAGAGACATGCTAGCCGTGGATCTCAGATCCCTGATCCACAGAGACATCAGTACAGGCACTCAGTTCCTTTGATTAAAATGTGGTGGAAAATCCAGCTCTGAGTAGAGAAGTAGTTTATTACAACAATGGTGCTATAAGAGGAAAACCAAAGCAGCAAAGAGAAGACAGTTCTGCCTGAGCTCCAGTGGTCACTCCACTCCTATCAGCTTTATAGTCCAACCAAAGTCAACTGGGAGAGTAAGGAGTGGTAACTGGGGCAGATAAATGAGTAGACCTCCTTCTGGATCTGCAGACCATTTCAGATCTTTTTGGATCCCCAGCATCGTTATCTGCAGAAAGTAAAAGGGAATGATCACACATCAGTGCACTGAGTACAGAATACGGCTTGCACATGATGGGAGACAGCCACACTGGGCCAGGGCAGGGCAGACAGTCTAAAAGGGGAATCAAAATGGGGGAAAACTGGGGCCAAAGGGAAGAAACAGAGATGACCTCCCATTCCTTTAAAAAAAGTTACCTCTCAGAAAGGACAGACTGAGAGGCTCCTTACCTGTGTAGTCGAGGTAGTTATGGGGGATACGAGGCTTAAGACTCCATTTTCTGGCCAGTGCAGGAAAATGGCATAAACAGTTGTTTCTCTTGAGGTATACCTGGGAAAAAAGAAACACCGTTGTCAGAAATACCTGGCTTGTGACCCTGACACATAACCTTATACATCTCCCTTTCAGTTATCTACCAACTCCAAGACCTTGAGTCTGTCACTGCTGCTAGGAAGTGATGCTTACTTGGATACCAGGTCTGCAGGAAGGAAAGAAAACAGCCTTGGAAGGCTCTTTTTGGTGATCTCTTCCATTTTCCTGCTCTACCGGGCTAGAAATTTTCTTTAAAGAATTTTAACGCTTATGCTAGTTATTTCACATTGAAGCCACTTCCCTTATTATTCAAATCTTGTTTCAACCCCAAATCCGTGGGAGAACAGCAGAGGATCTAACAAGGGCAAGATGTACAATAAAGACGCATTTGTTCTGAGAGTTCACCAGGCTTAGAGAAGAGGATGAAAATCACTAAATAGAAATTCACTCGAAACGGAAGGATGAACGTGTTTCCCCTGATCCAAAGACCTATGTGCTATGGTGTAACACCTGCAGATACCTTTCACTGAGCACTTTGTATACGCTGGGCATGGTCTCGGGCGCTTTCCATAAGTTATTGCACTTAACCATCACAACAACTCCAGGAAGTTAAGTATCTGTGCCCTGCTTCGCACTTGAAAACCCCGGGCCCAGGGTCAAATAACTAGATTCGAAATTCCAAGTTTCGATCACAACTTCTCCACTAGTTAGCTTTGTGGTCCTAGGGTTAGGAACTGTATAGAACTGCCCTGGGTCCCCTTCTCACTTGCAACATGGGGATGATAACAGTGTCCGCTTGGTGGGGCTACTAAAGGGATTATGTGAATGGGAAGAATTTGGATTGGAGCCTAACACACTGTAGGTGCTGTGCAAGTATTGGCTATTACTATTTTTAGAGATAGGGTAACAAGGTCAAGTATGTTAACAGATGCCTCGTGGCTCCTTCCTCCACGAAGCCCACCACACCTCTCACGAGTCAAAGATATCCTGGTGGCTTCAGACATAAATTGGGGCACAAATTTAACAGCAAAAGAACGGCTCCGGGTTTCCTCAATCAAGATGGCTTCCAGCCTGGCTTCGAACACTGCGGACCCGAGGAGACGCCAGTTTGGGACAGGCCGCCGTCCTGCTCCCGCCCGCAACGAAGGACAAGCTCACCACACAGACGTCGTGTTCTTCTCCAGTTGCTTCCTCCACGGTTTAGAGGAATAGATGGCCTCCCCATTGATGCTCAGCCACTTCCCAACAGCAAGAAGCCTTTCTTGGAAGATGGGAACTATCAGCCCGTCTTTAGTTGGTCCAATGTTGAGAAGGTAGTTGCCTCCCAAGCTCACTGTCTGAACCAGTTCCTGGAGAGAGCAGAACAGTGAAACCATAGCTATGAGTGCTAAGCCCAGCATGATGCTGAGAACACATAGGTACTTTTTTTATTTAAAAAAAAAATTTTTTTTAATGTTTATTTATTTTTCAGACAGAGAGAGACAGAGCATGAATGGGGGAGGGTCAGAGAGAGAGGGAGACACAGAATCTGAAACACATAGGTATTAAGAAAAAGAATCTCCTTTGGTGAATAGCCTTTACCCTTTTGAAAGTGCCATATATTTTTTGTCATTATGAAAGCAGGACGGGCTTATATGAGAAAACTGAAAAAATCCTGCTACAGGGTGGAGAAATAGATTAACTTGAATTCCAGGAAGTGATCATGGGTGCTTCCGTGTCAGCCTGCACTTTCCACGGTGTGGCACGCACTGGGAAGGTCATGTGTCAGAAGGGCAAAGTGTGAGCAGGGAAGGGGAGGACAAAACACTTTGCTATGATGTGATCCCATGGAGCCACATAGAGAGAATATGGGGATAAGACAAGAGAGATTTTGAGGGGGTGCTAGGGGCACTTTGGGGACATGGAAGAGATCTGCAGAATTCGGGATGCTCTGTATGAAATGGGCTATGTAGCCTGGGTGGCCCAGTCGGTTAGTGTCCGCCTTTGGCTCAGGTCGTGATCTTACGGTTTGTGGGTTCGAGCCCCGCGTCGGGCTCTGTGCTGACAGCTCGGAGTCTGGAGCCTGCTTGGGATTCTATGTCTCCCTCTCTCTCTGCCCCTCCCCCACTCATGTTCTGTCTCTCTCCCTCTCTCAAAAATAAATAAATAAACATTAAAAAAAAAAAAAAAAGAAATGGGCTACATAAATGTATATGCTGCCTCTCTGGGAAAAGATGCTGTAAAGAAATATATTCTTCAAGGCTTCTGGAGTGGTGTGTGTGTGTGTGTGTGTGTGTGTGTGTGTGTGTGTGTATTTACTATGACCCCAAACAGGTGCACTTCAAGGAGGCCCAGAAAAATTATGGTTACACTCATAAAATTTTAAAAAGGAGAATTTGTTACAGTATCCCAAAGACACTACACCACCAACTTTTGATACTCCCTTCTGGTCTTTTTCCTGTGCAGTGGAAATAGATTTTATATAGCTGTGGTAATTCATAACTTATTTTTTCACGCAATCCCCAGGCACTGACCCAATATTACATTCATAAACTTTTTAATGGTTAAGGAAAATCCCCAAATCTACTTAAATATCCCCTTATGGCTGCCAGAAATGAACACAACCCACATGTCCAACTGCAGATAATCCTGGGAAGAACATCTCTGTATGTAAAACCTTCTTCTGTAATTACAATGATTTCCTTAGGACAGGTTTCTGTGGGTATGTTCAATGACCCCAGTGGGTCGATAGATCGACCTGCACTTCCATCCCAGAATGCTCCCACCACTCTTAGTTAGAAGGCTAGTTTGAGATAGTAGTTAACAAACACTTAACTCGTAAGCGTTCTTACCGAAATGATTTCACACTCAGTTGCGACGTCAGATATCACCATGTTGCGACGATAGCCCCAGGAGACCTTGTCTATGGAGCTACACATTTCCCACTTGTGATCTGGCAAGCTCTCTGGCTTGAATTTATCCTGACAGTTGTAGTATCCTCCATGGTGACAGGAACAGTTCTGACCCCATCGGTCATTTACCACTACCTTGTCCTAAAGGAAGAAAGAGTACTGGGTCACCAGAGGTCAAACCACCTAGCTTCCTTATGTAATGCTGTTTGGTAAATTAAGTATGTATCTGGACAGAAGGAACAGACTTGGTCTACAACAGTGGTTCTCATTTGGGGGCTGTTTTACTCTGGAGACTTTTGGCAAAGTCTAGAGACATTTTTGGTTGCCACAGTTGGGGTGGTGCTATTGCTATCTATGGGTAGAGGCCAGGGATGCTGTTAAATGTCTCACAACAAAACATCCAGCCCCAAATGTCTACAGTGCTAGGCTGAGAAACCCTGCTAGGCCCATAGGTAACGTCAGAGCTGGGAGAGCCTGTTTTAAAGACCAGCTGGTAAACCACTTCTTCTATAAAGGAGGAATGGAGAGAAGACTTGCCCAAGGTCACATCCCTGGGCAGAGTTTCAGGAAGCTGGGATGGTGAAGCTGGTAGGTGAACCCAGCCCAAGATGCTTTCCACTACATAACCCTGGCTTCCTTTTCCTAGGTAAAGAAAAGTCAGCAAATATTCTTTTCCTTCCTTCAAATCTTTGCTGAACTCTGAGAAATTACGCAGATTATCTCAATGTTAATGATTAATACTACCATTATGCTCGTGCTGGCATATCTAAGGTGGATAAGACAGTTTTTGTCCTTAGAGATCCAGCAGAGACTGGCTGAGGAGACAGACGTGTGGACAATATGACAGCACAGCGGAGTTAATTACCTAACTTAAAGGGGAAACACTAATCCGGGAGTGTTTCTTAATTCTAGCAAAGAATATGAATCGTCAGGAGCCAGATTTAGTTAACATTTAACTAATACTTTATTAGGTGCCTAACTGGCTAAGTACTGTTCTTGGGGTTGGGGATGTAGCAATGAATAGACCCAAAACCTTGCCCTCAGAAAGCTGACCCTTTACTGAGAGAGAGTTAAGAAATAAGGCAAGTGACATCTGAAAAATGTTAAGCCAGGTAGTGCTAAGGGAAAAAGCCAGCAGGGAGACAGGGGCATGCTGCAGTTTCAGACAGGGGACTAGGAAGGCTGCACGAATCAGATGAGCTCTGGGGGAAGACTGGAGGAAGCACAGGAGGGAGCCATGTGGGAATTACGGACAGAAGGAACAGTAAGGGAAAGGGACTTCTCCTAGAAGCACTTTCCCAAGATGAGCATAGCTCCGAAACAACCCTCCTTCCTAACGCTTGAGAAAGCGTAGAACAAGAGTGTGCAGAACAGCCCCTGCAGCGTCCCACCCGAGGGTGCACATCAGAGCCGGTCCAGGGTGAGCACCTTGGGGAAAGCCCGTTTTAAGCTGTGCCCCCTGAGTCCCTCCACACTTGGCAAATCCCAGAAAACCACTCTTAATTTCTAGTTGTCACATTGGTTTTTCCCTTTTTACCTCCTGAATTTAGTAACAGTTACCCAATAAGCTCCTTAGGAGGTTTATGAATCTACCAAGATAGCTCAGTACAACCTGGTGCTACACTTGGGTTTTTCTTGAAAATCCACAACAAATCCAGAATATGCAGAATTGTTAAATTTTTGTGCGGTGAAGGCCCAGGCTTCTGTGACTTTGTAAGCGTACGGAAATACAAACCAGAAATGGGCAGCTATACAGTGTCATAGTGCTGAGTATGTAGCAGGGGGGAGGGGGAGGGGGAGGGGAGGGAGGCAAAGTTCCATCAAGAATTTGGATAGAAGGGAAAGGAAATTTCCTCGAGAGTTAAACCACATGACCAACACAGATTAGGTACAGTCATAAATATGTACATCTCATTCCCATCATTTAATTTTTATGTTTTGTCTATTAATTTGGGGGGGGGGGCTTTTTTTTTTTTTTTTTTTTTTATAATGTTCGTGTGCTTCATAGTTTATTTTACTTTCTCTAAGTCTCTGGGATTTCTACATACTGCTTCTATTCTACTCCTTAAATTTAACAAGATGTAAACCTCTGTTGTCAAAGTCAAGAATCAAAGGTGGCTCAGTCCATTGAGCGTCCAACTTCAGCTCAGGTCATGATCTCACGATCTGTGAGTTCGAGCCCTGCGTCGGGCTCTGTGCTGACAGCTCAGGGCCTGGAGCCTGCTTCGGATTCTGTCTCCCTCTCTCTCTGCTCCTCTCCCATTCATGCTCTGTCTCTCAAGAACAAGTAAATATTAAAAAAAAAAAAAATTTTAAATCAAGAATTAAAGAAGAAAAAGAAAAGCTTATACTCCAAGGAAGGGGGGAAAAGGAGAAACCCTTACTATCCATGAAGTCCCCTGGTCCCTACCACCTCCATGTTGCTATTAGTATTTATTATTGTTGCTGTTGTCACTGTTATTACTCCAGATCTTGGCTCCTTACTCTTTCTTTTCTCATAACAGACAAATAAGAGAGAAGTCATACAATCACATGCCTTGACTGGGCTATCATTGTAGAGCCAAGAAAGAAACTCTGTAGAGTTCCAGTAAGTATCAGGACATTCCCACTCTCCATCAGACCAAATCAAGTCAGGTTCATACCTGAAAGATACACAATTAGGAAAGTTTATCATCTGAATCTGTTCGCAGTAAGGTCTTACGGATCTATTTTGCAACAAATATAAAAATTTCTCCCATTTTGAAAGTACCAAAAAATTACATGGTGCAGAGAATGTGGAAAACTAAAGAGACAAAAACAACAGCTGTAACTGTTATGGTTGCTCATATAACCGCTGTTTAATACACAATATTTTGGTATATTTCCTCCTAATCTTTTTTCAATGTCTTCCGAAAAAAGAGTCGTAATCAGTATATATACAATTTGATTTCCTTCCAGCAACTACTTCTGATCAAGAGTGGTGCTCCAGAACTGTAGGATTAAGGTGTCTGCTTTTAAGATGTATTAAGCGCTTCAGGGCGCCTGGGTGGCTCAGTCGGTTAAGCGTCTGACTTCAGCTCAGGTCATGATCTCGTGGTCTGTGAGTTCTAGTCCCGCATCAGGCTCTGTGCTGACAGCTCAGAGCCTGGAGCCCGCTTCGGATTCTGTGTCTCCCTCTCTCTCTGCCCCTCCCCCACTCACACTGTCTCTCAAAAATGAATAAATGTTGGGGCACCTGGGTGGCGCAGTCGGTTGGGCGTCCGACTTCAGCCAGGTCACGATCTCGCGGTCTGTGAGTTCGAGCCCCGCGTCAGGCTCTGGGCTGACGGCTCAGAGCCTGGAGCCTGTTTCCGATTCTGTGTCTCCCTCTCTCTCTGCCCCTCCCCCGTTCATGCTCTCTCTCTGTCCCAAAAATAAATAAACATTGAAAAAAAAAAAAATTTAAAAAATGAATAAATGTTAAAAAAAAAAAAAAAAAGCTTCAACTATTCCACCAAATGCACTGTTTTTGGACAACTGCCATAGCTTCAACTATAAAGGATCTTTTGAGTCCACTTGAGCCACAGCTGCACCTTTCACATATTGACACTCTGAGCTCTACGCGGCGTGAGCACACGCACCTATGAGGTAAGCACGATTATTCCCATTTAGAGAGCAAGAACCTGATGCTCAGCAGGGCAGTGTGTTTTAGGTGGCAAAGCTTGTAAGTAATAGGCGCTGAAACTCAAGTGCAAATTTACCTGATGCCTGATCCTGTGCTGTGCTCTGTAAGCAGGACAGCAAGTGGATTTCAGGAAAAAGATTGCCTGTCTGAGAGGCCAGATACAACACAGGTGGCCTGTGTGGTACCGTGTATGAGAAACTGTACTAGGCGCTTTATACTCATCATCACCTCATTAGTTTTCACAACAGCCCTGCAGTGTCTATTAACCTCCTTTCTCGGGGCGCCTGGGTGGTGCAGTCGGTTAAGCGTCCGACCTCAGCCAGGTCACGATCTCACGGTCCGTGAGTTCGAGCCCCGCATCAGGCTCTGGGCTGATGGCTCATGATGGCTCAGAGCCTGGAGCCTGTTTCCGATTCTGTGTCTCCCTCTCTCTCTCTGACCCTCCCCCGTTCATGCTCTGTCTCTCTCTGTCCCAAAAATAAATAAACGTTGAAAAAAAAAAATTAAAAAAAAACAAAACAAAAAAAAAACCCTCCTTTCTCAGATAAAGAAACTGAGATCTAGACAGATTAAGGAGTTTGTTCAAGGCCACACAGCCAGCAAGAAAAAGAACCGGGTTTCAGATCCAGTTCTGTCGGGACTCCGAACCTCTGCGGGTCTCTTACAACCGTACTATTTCCTTAGGGAAGTCATCTGGATGCAAGGAGTTTTGTTTTTGTTTTGGTCTAAAATGAGAGTCCAGGCAGAGATGGCTGCTGCTAGAGTCTTAAAGGTTCACCATCCTCCACGAGGTGGCATGCCCAGGTGCGAAAAGGGCAAACTAGAAATAAAACATGGTGAAGACTAGTGATGAACCCCAATGTGAAAGTGATCGTTTTAATGATAATAATGATAACGCCACCTTTTCTGTACAGGCAAGGTGACAGATACTTTTCACATATTGTTCTGAGCCCTATGTAAAAGGCATTATTTCCCTACTTTACATGGTGAGAATCTGAGGCTCAGAAGGGTAGTCATTTAAGGCTTGTAACAAGAGCCAGGGTTCAAATGCAAATCTGCCGGATGCCAAATCCTACGCAGGGTTCTTTGGGCCTTGTTGCCCCTCTGCAAGGTCCCGACAGAGAAAACAACACGTAAAGAGGAACTGAAGCTTTGACTTAACCACCATCCTTGGTTTTGTTCATTTTAACCTATAAAGACAATTATGACCACATTATGGGAGTTTTGAGAAGTAGAGGAGGAAAAAAATATACTCTGTCTTAATACAAACCACCATTTTTATTGTGATGTCTTGTAGATTTTTTTCCATAGTCCTTCCTTTCCCCTTCCCCCCAACTTAACAGTATCCTATAGGAAGCTCTAATTTCACGGATAGAAGTCGTAAGACCAAAAAGAATTTTTTTTTTTTTTACCTGTAAACAAGGTCGTACAGTTCTGGCATTGTTTTTGCATGGACAAAATGCTGTGTTTTGAAGCCATTTTTCTTATCAAGTAGGTAGAGTGGGTGGAACCATTCCAACAGTGAGTGATAGAGTCCATAACGCATGTTCCTGAAAAAGAAAAACAGAACAGTACCTGTCCAGTAAGCAAAGAAAAAATAATTTAGTTTAAGAAAAATCAGTGACAGCATTTTACATCTCAGTGAAACTCACCCGTAAGGGTATGCAGGGCAGTGGGATCCCAAACCATTTCCTTAAATTATGTCTTATCATTAACTTAAACAAGATGATTGGGTTTTTGATAATACACATGACTATTTTTTATACGTAACTATCTTAACACCAAATGTTATTTAAACCATATTTTATCTATGTCCATTATCTCAGTAATGACACATAGTTCTTTTTTAAGAACTGTTTTTCTCTGTCAGTCGTAAGAAAGAATACATATTGTAAAGATACTGGGAAATAGAAAAAAATATAAAGAATATCCAAAATCTTATCTCTCAGAAGTGATCGTTAGTAACATTTTCTATTTACAGGTTATTGAAATGAATACAGGTTTATTGTTTCATTTACCTAAGATTTACTAATAGTTCTTAACATTGAAATGTTAAGAATTCTTAGCCAAAATGAAAAAGGGTCAAAGTGACCTATTTTTGTACACAATAAAACTTGTTTGGAGTTCTAAGTGGTGAGTGTCACAGAAATGCTATACTCAGTAAGAAGTAAGGATAACATTGCAACCGCACAGATAAGGCAGAAAGAATTAGAGTTAAGTGTTTCATCATATGACCTGGGGCCTAACCAGGTACAAAGAAGGTAAAAATCAAGGATGGTAAAATCCAGATCTCATCAACATCTCAGAGTTTTAACAGCAGGACTGTGAGCCAAGCACAGCATTGGGAGACTGAATATTGAACAGGTGACCAGAGTCAGTAAACGCTTTCTTTAGGGCCACACAGCATTTTAGACTTTGTGGGCCTCACGGTCTCCATCACAACTCTGAAGTTGCAGCCTGAAGCAGCCCCAGACATAACCCATAAATGAGTGGACGTAACTGTGTTCCAATCAAACTTTATTTATACAAACAGGCAGCTGGCCTACCCCTGAAAGAGGGCAGCAAGTTTACCAAATCACAAAAGAGCGGGATTGGGCAGGGGACAAATACTACTTGTCCTCTCTACAGGCAAACATACCTAGAATTGTAGGGCACAAAACCAGGATAATGGGGTTCAAAGCCCACTTCTACCATTTCCTAGCTCTTTGATCTTGGGAAGTTACTTTTTTTTTTTTTTAAATGTTTAACGTTTATTTGAGAGAGAGAGAGAGAGCGCGAGCGAGAGCACCAGAAGAGAGAAGGAGAGAAAATCCCAAGTAGGCTCCGAGCTCTCGGCACAGAGCCTGATGTGGGGGGGGGGGCTCCATCCCAGGAACAGTGAGAGCATGACCTGAGCCGAAATCAAGAGTCTGATGCTTAACTGACTGAGCCCCCCAGACGCCCCTTGGGAAAGTTACTTCTTATTAAGTTGATAAACATTAGGAAGCATTAATTAGAATCAACCAAGCGGCTCCTTACCTCACTTTTTGGCTGCTCTAACTGCCCTTTTCAGTTCCCTCTGGATCTACCATTCATCCAAACTTTCTCCGAATGCCTGCAAAGCTGTATGTTGACAGCTAAGGGGCACACAAAGATGACAGACCCAGTCCTTCATCAGCCACTAGAAAAGGTCTTGGGTTGCAAGGCCTTCCAGAAAGAATCCTTCACAGAGTGCAAATGAGGCATTGTGGGCTACTCTGGGTATCCTTCACCTAAACAAGGCCATGACCTTCTCTCACGGTATCATGAAAAGTTCAGGCATGAAAAGTGCTGGGCATCAGAGCCTGCTAATTCAAAGGCCAGGCTACTCGCTGAACGTAAACTTAGATGACACGTAAGATGGGAGAGAAATGGCGCATCAAAAGACATGAAAGAGTAACCATCTGTAGATACCTACCTCTTCTGAACAGCTTTTCCCAACTCACCAACCAAATCGCGATGGGGACCCACATCCTTGGAGTTCCAGTTCCAAGACACAGGACTTGGCCAGTTTGTGAAGCCTTCGTGATGCTTTGTTGTCAGGACTACGTATCTGTGGACATCAAAACTACATGAGCAAAGGAAGCAGGCGGCGGGCCACAAGCGTGAACTTACCCAGCATGCCTGAGGGTTTTAAAAATGGTCCGGAGAACTTGATTACAGAAAACGTACTTGCATGGGTAATTGCATTAGCGACACCCAGGGAGCTGCTGCAGTCACAAACCCCCATGGGGAGTTTTAGGAATGGAAGCAAACTTAAGGAGGACAATTCTTTAGTCCCCAGCCAAGGAGGACGCCCAGAGGGAAGGGAGGAGTAGATAAGGGAAAAGAAGTGCACCTTAGCTCTCCGGTTCTGGAAATAGCAGATGATAGAAAAGTAAAGGCAAAGGTCGCCTGGATTGCCTCTCACTTACAGAGGTGACAAAAGACCAAAAGAACTGGGGAGAAAAATGTCGAAATAACAACCAAATCACTCAACATCTCATTTGCTTTAATGGCAGAAAAACAGAGGAAGCCTGCACGTGATAATTTACTCACTGGCTGTAGTAGGGAGCTCTAAGACTTGAAAGGCCAGATAGACAGTACTTCAGCCTTTGTGGCCCCCACTCCTCTCCGTAGCATATCCTTTTTCTTTTTTAAACCCTTTAAAATGTAAAAATCATTCTCATCTCATGGAACTTATAGAAACAGGCGGAGGGGACCCATCTCTCGGGCCACAGTATGCAGACCCCTGGTGTGGTGGAAAGAACCTTCGCCTTGGAGTCATGAGATTTGGATGCAGGACATTAGTTCCCTTCCTCTGTCTGGGCTAGTCACCTGGGCTACAAAATAAGGGGTCCGGACAAAGGATGTCTCCCAGATTTTAATTTTTTGTCATTTGTAAAGTATGGATCTCTAAGGCTCCCATTAGACAGTAACCACCACCTCCATTTAGTCAAGCCTTATGTTCCCACACATTTATTGGCAAACACTAGTAAGAGTCAGCTGTAATTTTTCTTTAGGACAAAAGAACTTACTCAAGAGAAACTAAAACCCAGAAAATGACTGAGAAGACAAGGTAAGGGTGGAAGGCCACTCTAAGCCAGGAGCCCGGAAACCTCCCTGCCTCCATTCTTACCCTCTTCCAACCCGCTTCCTTCCTGGCCGCCAAGCTGATTCTTCCAGAAGCTGAAGGGAACCGTCCCCTCACTTCACACCTGACTTCACACACTGCCCTTATGGATTAGTCCTTCAGGATTGGCCCCAGCCTTTAACAGCCTCTCCCTTCCCCATTTTAGCATGCCACACTCTCGGTTCTCTGCACCGACCACACTCAAGTTCCAACAGTTATCAAAACAGTTCAGACATTTCTTGAGCACTTCCTGTGTGCAGGGCACTGAGAAGAGCAGGTGAGTGAGAACTGGTACTGTTGTCCAAATGGACTGCACACTAGAACTCCCCTCCCCTCCCTCTTCCCCTGGGAGATGTTAAGGCTGAAACGAACTAAATACACCCCTTTCTATCACCATGGAAGGAGGCTGCAGGGAGGTAACAAAACTCCAGACCACTGGATTAAAATTCTGGAATCCTGATTGTCTAGTTGACCTGGAAGGACATTAGGTATCAGAGCTCAATCGTCTCGATCAACAGGTGTAGACAAGGGGGCTTTCCAGCCCACCACCTCCCTGAAAGCTTTATTTTCTTCGAACCCCCCAGCAGACGCACCTTCTCCTGATCAGGAGTGCTACATTCAGTTCTGCATCCTTCAGGAGGCAAATCACAGGCCCCGGGGGGACCTTAAGTCAGCCGGGCAGCCGTGCGACCCGGGGACAGCGGCCTCGCCTCCCCCCCCGCCTCCCGCCCCGCCCCCACTCAGTTCCCACCTGCCCAACGTCAGCCCGAGCCGGGAACGCGAGCTCCGCCGGTCCCCGCGGCGACACTCACTTGGCCCCGGCCGCCTGGAAGAGATCGGCCCAGCTGTCCGGGTTGAAGAAGCGCGCGGTGAATTGCGGCCCGAAGTCGGCGTAGCTGAAGCCGGGCGGGTAGTTGTCGCTCATGAACTGCTCGTACTGCGGCAGCCCCTCGCCCTTCCAGTGCCACCAGAACCACTCGCTGCCCCAGGCCGGCACCGAGAACACGCCCCAGTGCACGAACACCCCGAACTTGGCCTTGTCGAACCACTCCGGCAGCGGCCGGGAGTCCAGACTCTGCCAGTCCGGGGTATAACGGGGCTGAGGCCGGAACCCGCGCACGTATGCGGCTCGGAGCAGCACCAGCAGCACCAGCAGCAGCAGCACCAGCCCGGCGCCCACCGCCCGCGACTTCATCTCGGAGAACCGAGTGGCGGACTCCGAGCCTCCGCTCCGCTTCTTAACGCGCAGGTGCGGGCCGCCTGGTTCCGCCTACTCTAACTAATGATTGGCTCGGAGGGGAAAAGGGGCGTGTCAACCTAGGCGGCTTGGCGACTGTGTTCCTCTCCGCCGCGGCTTTTCCTGCAGCGCCCTCTGGCGCTCAAAAGGAGAAAAACGCAAAGGGTCGTTGACCATGATCCCTGAGGGATGAGGAAGTCACAGCTGGGTTAAATCGTGGGGGTGAGGAAGGCCTGGCGAGTGCTGAGAGCTGGGACTAGTGCATTTTGTCATTGGGAGCCATAGAGGACTTTTCAAACGTTAGTAGAGAAGAGCCAGCCTGGAGGCAGGAATACCAGATGGAAGGGCATAGTGACAGCCCAGGCAGAAATGCGGGCTAGAGGGATGGTGGAGGCATTGCCAGGGAAGAAGAGGGGGAAGAGTGGGCGCCGAGAGAGGAAGAGCCTCTGTGGTCACTGTGCCCGTCTAATATTTGCTGAACTTGCTTTGGGCATTCTGAGGCAATTCAAAGAGTGTAATATCTAATTGGAAAAATGAGACCCTAGAGAACAAACCGAGGGTGGCTGGAGGGGCTGTGGGTGGGGGGGATGGGCTAAATGGTCAAGGGGCATTGAGGAAGACATTTGTTGGGATGAGCACTGGGTGTTATACATAGGGGATGAGTCACTGGAATCTACCCCTGAAATCATTATTGCTCTATATGCTAACTAACTTGGATGTAAATTAAAAATAAACAAATGAAACAAAACCAAACAAAAAAACAAGACCCGGGCACAGGCTTCCACTAAGGAAACTTTTTAGAAGAGCAGAGTGAGGGGGCGCCTGGGTGGCGCAGTCGGTTAAGCGTCCGACTTCAGCCAGCCAGGTCACGATCTCGCGGTCCGTGAGTTCGAGCCCCGCGTTGGGCTCTGGGCTGATGGCTCAGAGCCTGGAGCCTGCTTCCAATTCTGTGTCTCCCTCTCTCTCTGCCCCTCCCCTGTTCATGCTCTGTCTCTCTCTGTCTCAAAAATGAATAAAACATTAAAAAAAAAAAAAAAAAAAAAAGAAGAGCAGAGTGAGAAAATTGAGAGCCCCAGGCCCAAGGAGCGCTGTGTCAACTTTGTCTCTCAGGGATGTCACCAGCTCCTCTACCCTTTTACACACTGTGTGCTCAAACAGGTGAGGCCATCAGGTGGGGGAAGCCCAATGACCCCATGTGGCACAGCCAGTCCCCACGTATCAGTGAGAGAGCTGAGGCACATCAGAGTTTGAAGGGACTTTGGAGATCCTGGACACTATCCGCTTCCCTACTTATGGAGGAGGAAACTGAGAGCCAGAGAGGGGATTGGAGTTGCCCTCGGATCACGAGGCTAGTTTGAGCCGGAGGTGGGACCAGAATCCAGGTCTCCGGATGTGGAATCTGTGCCTCTCCTCTACAGGCTGCATCTTTCTGGGAGGGGTTGGAGCCCATGTTGACAAAACCAAGCACTTCCTCATTCAAGGAGTGATAAGGAAATACAGTGGTGTTGCTGATTGAACGGCTAGTTTATCTTCTGTGTTTCTTTCTCTGCAAGATTATGTTAACATAGTGCCCAGAACAGTAAGCATGGACCACCTCGAAAAACCTAACCCAACCCATTTGCACACATCTTCTAGTGATCAGAGTGAGTAATGGGCTCTGACGTTACGGAACTTATCTTGGGGAAGGTAAAATGGGACACTGTGACCTTCACGTCTCCTTATTCTCCTCACCAAAATGTAAATCTGCAGGGACAGGTAGGTGAGAGGCATGGTGACGGTGTGGATAAAACCGGAAGTTGGGAGACCTGCATTTTTGGCACTGGGTATCACCTTGTTGGCTCTTCCTGGGCAAGTCTCGTCCACTGTCTAGGTCCGTTCCCTCATCTAAATAATAAGGTGAGTTCTCAGGGAAATCCACGGACCCCTTTCCCCACTTGCTCTCCTCCTCCATAAACTCGAGTTCTTTACTTAGAGCAGAAATTGAGTGTGAATGTGAAAAGAAAGAGGTAGGAAGTGTGGACGTGCAAATGATTTTTAAACTCCAGTTTCATTCGTTAAACAATAAATACTTGCTGAGTGTCAATTTATGCCAGGCACTTGGGGCATTTTCTTTGCTAAAATGAGAGCAGACCCCACGAATGAATAAAGAAAGGCATGCCCAAACCTTAAGGAATCACAAGTTCACCTTAAAAAAATCATGCCAGGATGCCTGGATGATTCAGTTGGTTAAGCATCCGACTTCAGCTCAGGTCATGAGCTCACAGTTCGTGAGTTCGAGACCCACGTTGGGCTCTGTGCTGCTGGCTCAGAGCCTGGAGCCTGCTTTGGATTCTCCCTCCCTCTCTCTCTCTCTCTCTCTTTGCCCCTCCCCCACTCGTGCTCTGTCTCTCTCTCTCTCTCTCAAAAATAAATAAACATTTTTAGGGGCGCCTGGGTGGCTCAGTCGGTTAAGCGTCTGACTTCGGCTCAGGTCACGATCTCGCGGTATGTGAGTTCGAGCCCCGCGTCGGGCTCTGTGCTGACTGCTCAGAGCCTGGAGCCTGTTTCAGATTCTGTGTCTCCCTCTCTCTCTGACCCTCCCCCGTTCATGCTCTGTCTCTCTCTGTCTCAAAAATAAATAAACGTTAAAAAAAATTTTTTTTTTAAAATAATAAACATTTTTTAAAAATTAAAAAAAAATCATTCCATGTCTTTGCCTTACAAAAAGATAGGCATCTGGGTTAAAAGAAAGTTTGATTTTCCAAAATGGTTTTCAGGAGCAGTTTAGTTCCACAAGTATTGACCAGCCCTCTTAAGACTCTATGCTGGGTTGTCAGGGAGCACTGGGGACCAGGAGGTGAACGTGTAGCTCATCTCATGGGGGGAGACTAGCCAGTGACTGCCATTTAACACAGTCCATGATCTGGGCTGTAACAGAGGGGTAGGATTTGTCCTTGGGGGTTGTACTGAAATGAATAATGGTCACCCCCAAACTTCATGTACACTCGGAACCAGTGAATGTTTCCTTATTTGAAAATAGCCTTTGTAGATGTCATTTGTTAAATTATGATGAAGTCATACTGGATTAGGATGTGCCTTTAATTCAATGATTGGTGTCCTTAAAAGAAGATGCCAGGAGAGGTGGGGAGGGGAGGGCCATATGAAGACGGAGGCAGAGACTGGAGTTCTGTTGCCACAAGCCAAAGAACATCAGGAACTCCCAGAAGTGGGAAGAAGCCAGGAAGGATACTGTCCTTGAACCTCTGGAAGGAACGTGGCCCTGCTGACGCCTTGATTTTGGACTGTGGCTTCCGGAACTGTGAAATAATGAATTTCTGTTGTTTTAAGCCACTCAGTTTGTGGAAAATTGTTACAGGAAATTAACACAGGACATACAATGAAGTGCAGTGAGAAATAATGGTGAGTTAAGAGAGCAACAATCTGATGTTACAGAAATCGAGTATTATTCCTCATTGACAGAATTTGGCTGAACTAAGCCAAAAGGTTAGTGGGAAAGGGTTGGAAACCCCAGTGTGGGGTACATATCGGCAATGTGACCTCAGGCAAGTGATTTTGCCTCTTCGATAGTTCCTTATCCATAAAACAAAGATCTTAAGACCCTCATGGTCAGGTTATCATGAGGACTAAATGAAATACCTCATTTGAAAGCACTCATCCTGGTGTGTGGCACATAGTAAAGACTCAATAAAAACCAGCTGACATTTATGACCAACCTAAAGTTGTCTCAGTTAGTCCCTTTCCCTTGACTAATGAGTTCCTTCATTGTACCACCAGCAATTATCTTCGTTAGTGGCTGTCTTTCCCACCAGAATGTAAAATGTAAGTCCTTTTAGGTGGGGGCAGAGACTCATTGATGGCTGCACACAAGACCTAGCACGAAGCCTGGCACGTATTTGTGAGATGGGTGCATGAATGAATGAATGAATGAATGAATAGTGGACACCTTGTCTTGTAAACATTAAATGAGGACATGTTTAAACAGTATCTTTCCTTTTATTCTGTCTGTGGTCCCACGTAACTGCATTAGAATTCCTCTGTAATCTTCCCCACCAATAACAATTTCTCTTGCCTGTTTTAAGCTTCTTTGGTAGGAACGCAGCTTCCCTGATATGTAAAATATAGGTGTCCTGGAATCTTCGGAAGCATGGGGCTGTGTTCTTGCAGGCGATAACAGACTGTGGGATGTCAGTCCCATGCCTGGCACATAGGAAGGGAATTTCTCCCTCCTCTCACTTGCCCTGTTTACTTTTTGCTGTAGGGGTGTGGAAGAGACAAAGGGGCTGAATTGAGGGACAGCGGAGAACAATTTGGGAGTTTATGAAATCCTAGTGAATGTCTTTCTTTTTCTTGGAGCTGTATTCGATTGGGGCACTGCTTGCTTCCAGGGGAACCAAACCACCAAATAGGACTTCACAGGGTCAATAAAATGCTCTGAAAATTCTGTGTCTTGCACAGTGCCAGCCTCCCCTGTATCCCCGGGACCTAGGTCACAGTGGCTGTGAGTGGAGATTCTCAGGATGTCAAGTGGGGCCATTGCACGAATAGCAAGATTCCCTGAGCTGGAGGCTTGTCAATTACCTACGAAAGAGGTGGCTCAACCCCCTTGAGCCTCATCATATCAAAGTTTTTCGTCCTCAGTAGGAAAGGATGACCAGAAAGTGGGGTCTTTCATAGCCTGAGAGCCAAGGAGGCCCTGACAATTAAGCAAGGACAGGGTTGGCCAGCCATCCCATCTGATACTTTGAGATCCCAGGAAAAGAATCCATTCTTCTTCCCAGATGTCCTCCAAGTCCCTTGTTGCTGAGCCTGAAGGCTCCATCTGGCTGCGGTCTCTGTGGTCTCTGGAGGACGCAAGCACTAAGCCATCTTGTTGGGGAGGTTCTCCTAACCTGACGAGCACTGAGCCTGCCCAGGCCTCTTGCCCACGTTGCCACTCCTCACAGGGCCTAGCTCTCCAACAGTCTGTGTGCAAATAGGCGTGGCCAGGCTACCTGCCAAGGGTGGGTGCCATCAGTCATCAGTGAAAAGGGTTAAGTGTCCAGGCCCCTGGGGCAGGCTCAAGTAAGACAATAGGGTCAAGGTTGCTCTCTCTCCTCCAGGGAGTGAAATGATTGGCTCAGCTTGTTGAGCTGTGAGAGGCCTCATCAGCAATCAGAGCAGTATAGTCCTCTGGAATCTGGCCACGGGGTGATTTTCACCTCAGCCTCTGTCTCAGTAACTGAGGACCTCGGGACCTCTTTGCTTCCTTCAAGCCCACGTCTCCTCAGATGCTTCCTCCAGTGGGCCAGGCAGCGGTGGGCAGAGGAGCGGATCTCCCCACTCCTCAGGGCATAGATAATGGGGTTGACCATGGAGTTGACAAGGCAGAGCAAGGAGCAGAAGGCGAAGACCTTCTTGACCTGGTCGCTTAGGGTGGCGGTCAGGCTGTAGACCATGAGGGCCAGCACCGGGAACCAGCAGGTGAAAAGCACAGCCAGCACCACCCCCAGGGTCTTGGCCAACCTCACATCCAGCCTCATCCGTGCCATGCCTGGCACCTGCCTGTCCTGGTGTTCAGCCAAGCTGGCTACATGCTGATGGGCCTTCCAGAGGACGTGCCCGTAAGTGTAGATGATGCCAAAGAAGAGGAAGGCAATGAACAGGAGCCAGCCCAGCAGATAGTCATTGGGAATCAGGGGGAAAAGCTCAGAGCAGGGACTGGGACAGCAGGTCCATCCCATAAGGGGCAGGTAGGAGACCAATGCTGAGAGGACCCACATGATGCCCAGGGTTACCAGCGCCCTCCCACGGGTGAGTAGGGCTTTGTATGTGGGTGGGTAGCACAGACAGAGGTAGCGGTCAATGGCGGTCAGCAGTAGGCTGCCTACAGAGGCTGTGAAGGTAATGGTCACGCTGCCAATCTTCAGCAGGAAGACAGCCTGAGAGTCCACGCCGTGGAAGACGTGGAAATTGACAAAGTTGCAAGCAAAGATCACGCTGGCCAGGAAGTCGGCCACAGCCAAGCTGCTAATGAACAGATACGAAGGCTTCCTGCGGAGCCGGTGGGAGGACAGGATCAGGTAGAGCACGGCCAGGTTCTCCAGGGCGCTTAGCAGGGCCAGGGAGGTGCACAGCACCGCAATAGCGATCCTCTGGGAAGCGTTCAGGACCATGTACTCTTTCATGGGGTTGAAATCCAAGCCATCCTTGCAGCCATTGGCCGCCTCCATCACCCAGCGTCTCTCCATGAGGTGGGTCCCTTGGCTCCTGCCGGGCTTGCCAAGAAGCCTTTGCTGTAGTACAATGAGGGGAAGAAATGAATCTTTTTCAATTAGCACAATAACAACTTCACACAATCACCGGCTCTAGCCACACCCTTTACCTGTGTGGATGGATCTTGCCACAGCGATTTAGACCGTTCAACTTTTGAAAAAAATTTGTGTTTTGTTCCCCTGTATTTTGCCCTTGCTCCATCCCACTGGGTCACTAGGTCTGTACTGGTTGCTTTGCTTTAGGAGAGGTACGTGGGAATTCAAGAAGCAGAAGGGGCCTGCAAGGTTTTGGGTCTTTTGTTTTCAAAAAGACCAATCCTGAGACTTCCCTTTGAAAGTAAAAGAAATCTCCAAGCGTCAAAAACTGACAGGAAATCAAAACCAAGAAAACAATGGAATCCAGAGTGATAAGGCGGGAGGGGATTTTTTCCATCGGCGTTTTGTTCGGTTTTGTTTTGTTTGTCGGTTTCGGTAAGTAAGATGCTGAAGTTTTAACAACAAAGATGAGTCTTTGGCCTCACGCCAGGAGGGTTGCCAGATAAAATATAGGAATCCAGATAAACCTGAATGTCAGATAATGAATCATTTTTTAGTATAAGTATTCTAAATATTGAGAAAAACCGAACCAGGGCTCCCAAATATTATAGGGGACATCATTAGATATTATTAGAAAGCAGACGGGAAATTTCTCTAGAGAGATACACTTTCTAGCCAGGTAATCCAAGATTCCCACATGGAGAAGCCCATGGTATTTGAGCTCACAATGCAAAATTACAAAATACTTAAGAATCTATGGACAAGAGTTAACAGAAATGTCAGACAGTGGAATGAGACTTCCCAGGACTTTGTGTCATTCTTGGGAATATGTTTAATATAATTAAACAATAAGGGCTCAAAAACATGAGTATATAATGGGAGACTGTCTAGGCAGATTTAAAAACGAATCAAGTAGAATTTCTGGAACTGAAAAATAAAGTCTTTGAAAAAAGAAACTCTTAAAAGCAGGTTAAAAAAACAGAACAGGGGCGCCTGGGTGGCTCAGTCGGTTAAGCGTCCGACTTCGGCTCAGGTCACGATCTCGCGGTCCGTGAGTTCGAGCCCCGCGTCGGGCTCTGTGCTGACAGCTCAGAGCCTGGAGCCTGTTTCAGATTCTGTGTCTCCCTCTCTCTCTGCCCCTCCTCCGTTCATTCCCTGTCTCTCTCTCAAAACTGAACATTAAAAAAATTAAAATTAAATTAAAAATTTTAAATGAAGGAACGACTTACTGTTATAAAAAACTCATGAATGGACTTTAAAGACATTATGCCGAGCCAAACAAATCGTACATAAAAAGCACATATTGGGGCGCCTGGGTGGCTCAGTCGGTTGAGCGTCCGACTTCGGCTCAGGTCATGATCTCGCGGTTCGTGAGTTCAAGCCCCGCGTCGGGCTCTGTGCTGACAGCTCAGAGCCTGGAGCCTGTTTCAGATTCTGTGTCTCCCTCTCTCTCTGACCCTCCCCCGTTCATGCTCTGTCTCTCTCTGTCTCAAAAATAAATAAACGTTAAAAAAAAAAACCCACTTCTGAATAATTCTTGGGTCAAGAAATCATAAAGGGAGTCCGAAAATACTTAGAATTGTAACATTAAAATTCGTGGGATGCATCTGAGCAGCACCGAAAAGGAAATCTATAGCCCCACATGCTCATAGTGGAAAAGGAAAAAAAAATGTGTAACCATCACAAAATTAGAAAAGGGACAACAACATAAATACAAAGAAGGCAGAAGACAGAAATCAGAAGAGCAGAAATTAATTACATAGGAAACTAATGGAGACTGGAAAAGATTGAGGCTAGTTTTTTGAAAAGGCGATGAAATAGGCAACCCTCAGGAAAGATTTTTTTTTTTTAGTTTATTTTTTTATTTTTTTTTATTTTTGAGAGATAGAGAGCACAAGCGGGGAAGGGGCAGAGAAAGAAGGGGGAGGAAGATCCCAAGTGAGCTCCATGCTGACAGCACAGAGCCCTATATGGGGCGCAAAGTCACGAACCGTGAGATCGTGACCTGAGCCGAAGTCAGACACTTAACCTTGCCTGAGCCACCCAGGTGCCCCTTCAGGAAAGATTTCTGAAGAAAAAAGGAGAGAAAAATAATGGTGTGAAAGAGAAATGGTCAATGATCCTTTGTTGTTGACATTGTTGCTATTGTTTTTGGTCAATGATCCTTTGAAAAGATGTTTAACCTCGATAACGTCCACAGAAATGTCAGTTTCGCTCCAATCAGGTTGGTAAAAACTTAAACCTGAGAGGGGCGCCTGGGTGGCTCAGGTCACGACCCCAGTTCGTGCAATCGAGCCCTGAAACTTGCTCTGCACTGACAGTGCGGAGCCAGCTTGGGATTCTCTCTCTCTCTCTCTCTCTCTCTCTCTCTCTCTCTCTTTCTCTCTCTGCCCTTCCCCCACTTGCATGCTCTATCGCTCTCTCTCTCTCTCTCAAAATAAATAAATAAACTTAAAAAAAAATTAAACCTGATGATACTGAGCGTTGGAGAAGGCGCAGACCAACAAGAATTTTCAGCACTGCGACGGGGGTATAAGCTGGCACAACCACTGTGGAGAGCAGTTTGGCAAAATCTGGCAAAGTTGATGTGCCCCTGCCCTTGAATGCACCACTTTCTCTCCCGGGAATATGCTCCTGAGGGACACTGACACGTGTGACCGAGGAGACAGCAACAAGGTTGTTTACTTAACTCTCCTGTTTCTATTTATTTACTTAGTTACTTACTTAAAAAAAAAATTAATGTTTTTTTTTTTTCAACGTTTATTTATTTTTGGGACAGAGAGAGACAGAGCATGAATGGGGGAGGGGCAGAGAGAGAGGGAGACACAGAATCGGAAACAGGCTCCAGGCTCTGAGCCATCAGCCCAGAGCCTGACGCGGGGCTCAAACTCACGGACCGCGAGATCGCAACCTGGCTGAAGTCGGACGCTTAACCGACTGCGCCACCCAGGCGCCCCTAATGTTTGTTTTTGAGAGAGAGAGAGAGGGAGAGAGCAAGCAGGGGAGGGGCAGAGAGAGGGGGAAACACAGAATCTGAAGCAGGTTCCAGGCTCCGAGCTGTCAGCACAGAGCCCAAGACAGGGCTCGAACTCACGAGCTGTGAGATCATGAGCCAAAGTTGGATGCTCCACCCACTGAGCCATCCAGGCGCCCCCTTACTTATTTTTTAAATGACATGTGGCTCACATGAAGCCTTCGCGGGATGGCTCTGGCCCACGCCAGCATGCTGTGCTGCGTGTGGACGGCCAGGCAGGGCAGGGCACAGCGCCCAGCAGCCACGGCTGGCAGTCCTATCCGGCTCAGCTGCCCCACTGGTTCCCAGACAGCTCTGCTTTCTTGCACCTCTGCCCACACCTCCGCCCCAGGGTTCCTTTTTCTGGCTCACCTTCCTACTTTTCCTTCCTTCTGGACTCGTCTTTCGCCCAGTGAAGGCTTCCTCGATCCCCCATCATTCTGGAAGCTCCCAGTCTTACTCTGCTTATGTTGTAACCAGTTCTGCACTAGGCTTTTCTCCCACAGGAGGAATAACCGCACTAACCAACATTTGTACGGGACTGAAATTCTACAAAGTAATTTGCCACCATCTACTTCATACAACTTGACAATATAAAGATTATGGTTATTGTCCTTGCATAGATAAAGTGGGCTCAGAGATGTTAAACCACTTGGCGGAGGTCCCACAGCTTGGCAAGGTCAGGGACTGGGCTTTCGTTATTTCTGGGTCTTTTAGTGCCTTGCACAACGCCTGCCATCTACACAGTAGGTGCTCAAAAACTCCCTAATGAATGAACCCCATTTGCCTCAAGTGGAGTGGACCCCAAGTAAGAATGTGAGGGGGAGGGGAGCACATCCTGTAGGTTAAAATTCCAGCAGGGTGGCCTTGTTGAAGATACCGAATGCCTCAGTCTTCCCATTTCTCATCTGTAAAATGGGTTTCGTGAGGCTTTAAGTACATTAATATACTATCTGAAAGTGCTGCTGCTGCTGCTGCTGCTGAGCATCTTCCAATGAGGATAACTCACCTACTCCATGAGGTTCTTAAGAATAACATGCCAGGGGGCGCCTGGGTGGCTCAGTCAGTTGAGCGTCGTACTCTTGGTTTCCGCTCAGGTCATGATCTCACAGTTCATGAGTTCGAGCCCTGCATCGGGCTCTGTGCCGATGGTGCAGAGCCTGCTTGCGATTCTCTCTCTCTCCCTCTCTCTCCGCCCTTCCCACGTCTCTCTCTCTCCAAAATAAATAAATAAACTTAAAAAAAATAACAACATGCTTGGCACATCACAAGAGCTTGGTAAATGTTAACCCTTATTATAATCCAGGTTAAAAAAAAATTTTTTTTAAATTTTTATTTATTTTTGAGAGAGAGACAGAGCGTGAGATGAAGAAAGCAGAGAGAGAGGGAGACACAGAATCTGAAACAGTTTCGGGCTCTGAGCTGTCAGCACAGAGCCGGACACGGGACTTGAACTCGTGAACTCTGAGATCATGACCTGAGCCGAACTCAGACGCTCATCTGACTGAGCCACCCAGGCGCCGCTAGGGCTTCAAAAATTTTAAGACAGCAGAATAATTTTTACAATTGATGGAACCCCTATTCGTAAGTCAGGGAAAATCTGAGCTCAAGTCACTGGTAGCCTCTCTTCAAGGCAACCCGAGGAACGTCGGAAACCTCTCGTCTAATCCAGGTCCATCATTTTACCATTAAGAAAACAGTCCAAGGGTGGGGATACAATCCCTGAGGTCACCCAGCAAAAGAGCAGCAGACCTGAAACTAGACTTCACATCCCCCCAAATCACAAGACAAGACTCTTGTTCTGTAGGCACAGAGGTGACCCTACCGACAGAAGTGTTTCCCTGAGACGTACGGTTTGCTGAATGTCGCCAAAGTCACATCTGAGCTGAGACAGGAAATGGTGCTGGCCGAGTTCTCAGCCCTGGTCATGAATGAGTGACAGACAGTGCAAACCTTTCTCGGTTCCCACGTCCCCACCCTGTCACTTCTGGAAGCTTCCTCCCTGCACCCTGTGGCCCCAGCCAAACTCCCCTCTCCCTGAATTTCCCTGGGAAAACAGTCCCCTTCCCACCAGAGCATGGCTTACCCCACGCAGCGTCCAGCCTAGAAGAGGGATGCCAGAGAGGTGGCTGCCGGCATTCTGTGCTGCACCCAGGTCTGGCGTGGCCACTGACCTGTGGTGGTGTCCAAATTCAGCAAGGTCAGGAAATGCAGGCCCTTGGAGGGAGGTCCTGACAAGACAACATCCGACGGCAACAGGATGCACAAAGCAACAGGAAACCCAGCTCCCTGTCTGGTTTCCCTGTGGGCGGATAGAAATACCTTCTGGAGTCAGAGCATCTGGCTCCCGGACGGGCCTGCCTTCAGGGCGAGGACTGGTCTGAATGCCCGGCACGGGGAGAGACCCAGCATGGGCTGCGCGACAGAGGTGGAACCGTTCCACCTCTGCCTTGTCTCATCATGTGACTCCGGGCAAGTCCCTTCGACTTTCTGAGCCCCTTTTCTCAGTTACTTATTTTCTTGAATGTTTACTTATTTTGAGAGAGAGCGAGCGAGACAGAGGGCAGGGGAAGGGGCAGAGAGAGAGAGAGGAAGAGAGAGAATCCCAAGCAGGCTCTGCAATGTCAGTGCAGAGCTTGAGCCCACGAGCCCTTGAGACCATGACCTGAGCTGTCATCAAGAGTCGGCCGCTCCACCCACTGAGTCTCCCAGGCGCCCCCCATCCCCTTTTCTCATTTATGAAACGGCAGTGACAATACCTGTCCCATTCTCCTTGGAAAAACCAATCGGTTGATGACCTCCACCATGGCTTTTGAAGCCAGTGAGCTGTGATGGGGGTAGCCATCTTTTCAAAGTGTGTGTAAGACTTTATGTCTGTACATTTTTTAGGGGAAAGCGTTCATATTTTTTTTAATTTTTTTTTTTTTGCATTTATTTATTTTTGAGAGACAGAGAGAGACAGCAGGAGCAGGGGAGGGGCAGAGAGAGAGGGAGACACAGAACCCGGAGCAGGCTCCAGGCTCTGAGCTGTCGGCAGAGAGCCTGACGCGGGACTCAAACCCACGAACTGTGAGATCATGACCTGAGCCGAAGTCGGACGCTCAACCAACGGAGCCACCCAGGCGCCCCACTGTGTCAATGAAGTTCCCAATAGTAAGAAGCACCAAGTCATACAAAACCATTTTGTGGCCGACTCTGTACAAATGCAAGATGAAAAGAGAACCAACCTTGGGGCTCCTGGGTGGCTCAGCTGGTTAAGTGGCCTGCTTTGGCTCAGGGCATGATCTCGCGGTTCGTGAGTTTGAGCCCCATGTCAGGCTTTGTGCTGACAGCTCGGAGCCTGGAGCCTGCTTCGGATTCTGTGTCTCCCTCTCTCTCTGCCCCCTCCCTGCTCATACTCTGTCTCTCTCTGTCTCTCAAAAATGAATAAACGTTAAAAAAATTTTTTTTAAAAAGAGAACCAACCAGGGACGCCTGGGTGACTCTCGATTTTGGCTCAGGTCAGGATTCCAGGGTCATGGGATCGAGCCCTGCATGGGGCTCTGTGCTGAGCGTGGAGCCTGCTTGAGATTCTCCCTCTCCCTCTCTCCCTCTGCCCCTCTCCCCACCTCGCTCTCTCTCTCTCTCTAAAAAAAAAAAAAAAAAAAAAGAACCAGGCAAGGGCTATCCCCACCTAAGAAACATATCAAAGTCCTCAAACTGCCTGACACTCTTCTCAGACAGGATGTCCATGCTGTGGTGGGTTGGCAGGGCCTGCAGTCCTAGAGCCCTCATGCTGAGTGTCTGGGAAGGGAACCTTCAGGCAGGGGGATGTGGGGGGGGGCGGTGGTGGTGGGTGGGTGCACCTGGGGGGTTTTCCTACCTGAACTGAAAGTGTGAAGTGAAAGAATGAGCACCATGGTAACAGCTGCCCCCACGTTAAAGCCTGAGGGCACCAGGGACGAGGAGGATCGTAACCCTTTGAACGTGGCTACTACACCTGCAAGTGAAAAGCTGAGATTGGAGGTCAAGAGCGGTCATTTTTCTCTCTGACTGGGAGTGCGGAGGCCTGGGTTCTAGTCCCTATTCTGCTACTGATCGTCATTGAGCAGCTCCCTTCTCCTTTCTGGGTCTTTGTTTTTGCATCTTTAAAGCAGGTGGGTAGAGTGGGTGATTTCTTAGGTCTCCTCCTGGAAATTCACCATGTTGAATCCCAGACCTCCTTGGATTCGAATCCAGCTCTCCATTTCGTGGGCTGTGTGACACTGGGCAAGTTACCTCCCCTCTGTTTCATTCAGCTGTGAACTGGTGAGAAATACCACCCACATGGCATTGCTGTACCGATTAAGTAACCGAAGTTTCCTAAATTCATGGTGCTGTGCCTGGCTGACAGTACGTGTCCAATAAAAGGCAGGAAAGAACTCAGTTGAGTTAGAATTCTTACAGGATTCTGTGCTCAAGGCTTGTCTGACCTTCCTCTGAGAGCTGAGGCAAATAGAAAGATCTCTGCTCGTTCTTAGCTGACACTTTATCACCATGAAGGCCAAACCATCACATTTTTAAAACCCTGTTTGACCCACATGACCTTCTTGGCCTGCCCCCCAGCAGTCTGGGCTCTTGGTGCTATGTCCAGCTGTAGGAAGGGAGTCACGGGACCTTCCTTCCACACTTCTTCTCCTACTTCCCTGCTGTGCTTGATAGCCCTTGGCTGCAAGTTGCAAGGAAGTTCTCTGGGATTTGGGGCTGTAGGCTATTGTCCTTTACCCAAATCTTATCTATGCTTTTCAGGTCCTGTATCAAGGCCACCTTCTCCAGGAAGCATTCTCTGGTTTCCCGTAACCCTTCCAGGTGGTTGAAACTCATTGAGTCCTGCTGTATGGATCACCATCTACCTTCTGTTATTTGTATCAGTAATATCTGTCTCCTCTTGCTTCCTGGATTGTGAGCTTCTAGTTTTGAGAGTTGAATCTGGGGGTCAGGGAGGGAAGACATCTTTGTATTCTAGTTCCCTTTACAATGAAACGAAGTTCTTGTAATGAGGGGTTCTGAGCTAGGCTCAGCAGCCCTCATGGAGGTGGAGCTCAGCCCAGGTAAGCAAGACGATTAGGTGGCCCCGAGCCACCACCCCCTGTTCCCAAGCCATGACAGACAGTGCCCATCGGCCCCAATTCCCCCTCATCCTGAGCCTCACCCTAGTGCCCTTTATCCAGGGAACCAGCCTTCTAGAAAGAGATGGGAACCACAAACAGCAGGTCTAAGGCAGAAAGTGAACTAAAAGGTTGGCAACTGTCCAGGCTCTTTTTGACCTTGTAAATAGACCACTACGGTAGTCATCCCAGAGGAGGTGGGACAGATTGTGAGTGAAGGAACTTAAAAAATCTCTCCAGTGATGTGGACGCCTGGGTGGCTCAGTGGGTTAAGCGTCTGACTTTGGCTCAGGTCATGATCTCACAATCTGTGAGTTTGAGCCCTGCATTGGGCTCTGTGTTGACAGCTCAGAGCCCGGAGCCTGCTTCGGATTCTGTGTCTCCCTCTCTCTCTTCCCCTCCCCTGCTTGTGCTCTGTCTCTCTCTCTCAAAAATAAATAAACATTAAAAAAAATTAAAAAGAAATCTCTCCAGTGATATAAGCCCTAGGAGAAGCTTATGGATGTGAGGCAAAATATGGAAATTGTCCTAGGGAAGGGATACAAAGGGCTGCGCAGACCGATTTCTTCTATTTTTTTTAATTAATTTTTTTTTTTTTTTTTTTTTTTTTTTGAGAGAGAGAGAGAGAACGAGCAAGAGGGGAGAGGGACAGAGGAAGAGATAGAAAGAATCCCAAGCAGGCTGCATACTCAGCGCAGAGCCTGAAGCCAGACTGGGTCCCTCAACCCTGGGATCATGGCCTGAGCTGAAATCAGGAGTCCAACGCTTAACTGACTGAGCCACCCAGGCGCCTCAAACTGATTTCTTTAATACATTTTTCCTGGGATTTCCAGCACTTGAGCACAAGGCCTGGCATAAAGTAGGCACTTAAATATTTTAGAATCAACACGTTGAATGAATGAACAAACAAATGTCCTATTGGGAAGAAAGCAGGCTTCTTCAGAGAGACTTTGTATTTTCTTTTCCCTCCGCTGCCAGGAAGTTCAGAGCTAAACACGATGCAAGCCTGCAGTCCTGGTTCGTTCAAGGTTGGTTCCCGATTCATTTCTTCTCTCTTTCAGTGGTTTCTAATGCTTTGCTTTTATTTCCACTGCCCTAATTCATAAGATAGACCTCCTCCAGTTCTTTAAGGGAAGGATTTTTAATTTATAGAATTGGCACAAAGGATCACCATGAAGGCCTTTCTCAAACATCTAACGGTTGGCAAAAAAATCTCACTCCCCATGAGTCTGCCCTGTGGGGCTGGAAGTTTCCGTCCTGTCTGCTGTCCACTCGCTGTTCATCGCTCCCACCAGGGGCCTGTGGGATCACTACCTGCCGTCTGGAGACTTGTTCTCCCTGGACCTTCCTTCCTCGTCTTTCTGTATCGTCTCCAGCCTCCCTCCTGGGAGGAATTAAGCTAAACGGTGTCTGAGGCCTCTTTCCACGGTAGCAAAGGTTAAAGGGCCAAAGCTTTGGAATGAAACATTGCCGGCTTCAAATCCCGGCTCTGCCAGTGGTGGGCTGTGTGACCTGAGGGCGAGTTACTCAAACTCTCCGAGCCTCAGTTTCTTCATCTGTGACTGGGGAAGCTATTACTACCTGCATTCTTGATGTGCAGATTAAGTAACGATTTAAAACAAGCAGTAGCGTGGGGGCCTGAATGGACTATAGCGTATTGGTGTGTGATGTGGCGGAAAGAAAAGGGTCTCACGCTAAGCCGCGGATGCTCAGGGTTTGAGCCTGGCTCTGGCACCAGTTGGTGCTATGGAGAAGTCACTTTCCCTCCCTGTCCCCAGAGCTGCCATCTGAAAAAAAGATCGAAGGATAATGATGACGAGGGCTTGGCATGGTACTAGCGCCCTCCACACATTATCTCACTGAAACCTCAAAACAACCCTGCAAGGCTGGTGTAATTATTTTCCACATTTTCCAGATGAGGAAAGCGGGCCCAGGGATGGATGTAAGAAACGTGCTGGGGGCACCGGGCACGTGTTCATTCCTCTGAAGACGCAGGGTCCCGTCCTGTTGGTTTCTGTTCCTTAATTCTTGGTAATTAACTGACTGATCTGAAATCTTCCCACAGGACAGGGTGGTTGAGTCTTTTCAGATCTTTTCTTCCTTTTTTCAACTACCTTATGTTCCAGCAACTTCCCTTTCAGAGAATGAACCAATGGTGCCCACATCCATATCATATTTGACAGTTTGCACAGTGGGGAGGGCTCACGATGGTATCTGAAGCAGGTAGCATGTCTTGAGCAAATGGGTGCAGAGAGGGCAAGTCACTTACCCAAAGTTCACAGCAAGTGCCAGGCAAAGCTAGGACTTGAGCCCCAGTGCTCCGACAAAGTCAGGTTGGTAAAGGGACAGGATCCAGTGCATGACCTTGCCGGGGGGCGAGGGGCCCTAACAACAGCAAATAGGCGATCTTTGTCCTTTAGCCCCAGGGGCAAATTGCATCGTTTCTCTTTCTGGCTTTTTCCTTTTTGGACCAATTTCACTCAGCAATGCCTCCCTTGCTTACATTAGCTGATCTAGATTTTAGTCTTATCCCCGCCAACCAGATGGAGTCCTGACCTCCTCACCCCCAAGGATTTGCCAGTCAGGCTCTTGGGGCTTTGGAGTCAGACAGACCCGACTTCCAGAACTGGCACAGCCAAGTGTTAGCTTTGTGCCCTCAGATAAAGTCACTTCTGGGGGTGCTCGGGTGGCTCAGTCGGTTCAGCGTCCGACTTTGGCTTAGGTCATGATCTCCCGGTTCATGGGTTTGAGCTGTCAAGGCAGAGCTCACTTCGGGTTCTTTGTTCCCCCCGCAACCCACTCCCAGTCTCTGCCCCTCCCCCCTCACGCTGTCTTTCTCAAAAATAAACACTAAAAATGTCACTTCATTCACTTCTTTTCCTCTGTTTCCTCATCCATAAAATGGGAATAACAAATAGTACATACTTCACCGGTGGTGGTGAAGCACGAGAATTAATTGAGATAGCATCATGCTTAATCTCAGTGCCTGGCACACAGTAAGCCCGCTGTGGATGGCAGATTATATCTATCTATCTATCTATAATATATATATATATATATTGTAGAGACTATATATACACACACACACACACACACACAATATGTGTACATATTACAGCTTTTTCCTCACTTCCCCAAATTCTTTGCTAAGTGACACCGAGTGACAATGTCATTTCTGTCTTGCCCTTGGGCTGGTGGAGGGGGGTCTAGGAGAACAGAGCAGTTGAGAGGCAGGATGGAGAGTGGGACAGTGTTAGGGGAGCAGAGGGAGAAGATCCTGTTTCCATTCAGGATGTTAGGAATTGAGTGAACCGGAAGCTGAGGATGTGCCGGGAGCCTGATGGATTATTAACCAGGCTGGGGTAAAGCAGTCAGCACCTGCCAGCCTGCAACTGGGACAAGAGCCCTGGGCCAAGGAGACAGGCTTCTGGTTCCAGCTTGGGGTGGAAATGATGGCCGGGTAACCTCAGGCAAAACAGTCTTCTTCTCAGTGTGCCCATCTGTACCAGGAAGGGGTTTTCGATGACATCTCAAAGGGTCCTTCTTTCCAACTTGAAGTTGTGCAATTAACCACATGGGGCAGGGGGGTTGTTGTTCACTTGCAGAAGAGCTGGACATGAGAAAGTCAGCTTAGGAAAGCCTGGAGCAGCAGATCTCAAACTCTGGGCTCTCTGCACCCCTTTACTATCTTAAAAAATCACCAGATCCTAGAGGGCTTTCATTGACGTAGGTTACATCTCTCACCCTTTACTGTATTAGAAAATAAACCTGACAACTTAAAAACTATGTTTAGTGAAACTATATTACATGTTAATAGCAATAACCTATTTTTAAAAAATATTTATTTATTTGGGGGAGAGCATAAGCAGGGGAGGGGACCTAAGAGGCGGGGGACAGGGGATCTGAAGCAGGCTCTGCGCTGACAGGCTGATAGCAGCGAGCCAGATGTGGGGCTCGAACCCACAAACTACGAGGTCATGATCTCTGCCAAAGTTGGACGCTCAACTGACTGAGCCACCCAGGTGCCCCTAGAAATAGCCTATTTTTTTTTTTAATTTTTTAACGTTTATTTATTTTTGAGACAGAGAGAGACAGAGCATGAACAGGGGAGGGTCAGAGAGAGAGGGAGACACAGAATCTGAAGCAGTCTCCAGGCTCCGAGCGGTCAGCACAGAGGCCGACCCGGGGCTCGAACTCACGGACCGTGAGCTCATGACCTGAGCCGAAGTCGGACGCTTAACCGACGGAGCCACCCAGGCGCCTATTTTTAATGAAAATAGTTTTGGGCGAAAGGAAGTCTCTTAATTATCTGGCAGCCGGATTCTCATCTCTGCTTCTGCATTCAGCCTATTGTCATAGGTCATTGTGGTTAAAGTATGTGAGGAAAATGAATTTGTCACCACCCTTTACTACTTCCTTTGTGGCAGGCTCTCCAAGAGGCTTTTTACCTGCATTGTTTCCTTTATCCTGCGAACCGCACTTGTGGGTGGATTGTCTTATTTTCCCTATTTTAAGATGACGGTGCTGGGGCCCAGCTGGATGGATCTGCCCCAGGTCACACGACTTGCAGGTGGCAGAGTCAGAGCTCCGGCTTGGGTGGCTAAGTGCGTGGCGGACCCTGTCCGCGGGAGGGATGCACTCGGGGCGACAATCTCTTCTCTTTCCTTTTCATCCTTTCCTCTTTGGACTCTTTGCTCCAACCAGGGCCTCTAGCACCACCCTTAGCTGCGAGAGCAGTAGAATCTCAGCTCCAAGAGAGCAGGTGTTCATCGTCTGTTTTGTTCACTGCTGTGTCTCAAGTGCCTGGCACACGGTAGCTGCCCAATTAAATGTTTTCCGAATGAATCGGCTGAAGGGCTTCTCTCTCACGCTTGTGAAAATCCTCAAGGAGGGTGATTTTCAAAGGGGACACAACTGATTTTTTTACAGTGGGGCGCCTGGGTAGCTCAGTCAGTTAAGGGGCCGACTTCGGCTCAGGTCCTGATCTCAGGTTTGTGAGTTTGAGCCCCACGTCGGGCTCTGTGCTGACAGCTCAGAGCTTGGAGCCTGCTTCGGATTCTGTGTCTCCCTCTCTCTCTGCCCCTCCTCCATTCACACTCTATCTCTCTTTCTCTCAAAAATAAATAAAAACATTTTTAAAAATTGTATGGGGGGCGGGGGGAAGGGGCTGATGGAATGTGTATCAGCAGGAAGAACATGCCGGGCTTGACGTTTCAGAAGTGATTCTCAAAGGATCTTCGACAAGAGCACTTAGGACAAGCCTTTAGGAGATTCCCCTGCCCTGCTGAAATGTGCAGGAGAGGGTGGGGTCTTGGGGGATCGAACCTAAATGCTAACAGCTTCCTGTGCGCCAAGCTTGGCTTCGCGTGTGAACTCAGTTAATCTGCACGATAATCAAGGAAGGACGGTACTATTATCATCGGTTCCCTTTTGCAGACAGACACGAAGTGACTTGCCTGAGGTCATACGAAAGGGCAGAGCCCAATTCAAACCCAGGCTTGGCCCATAATCATGGGACCTCTCCTCCCAGTTGCTCAGTGGGTCCCTGCAGCTTTCTCCTGAGGACCTCTGTCCTTTCTGAGGAGGGGGCGGGGGCGCTTCTTGAAATTCTGGAAGTAGCATAAGGTCCCCTGTTTCCTGCTTTACCAGATCCCAGGGTTCAGGGTCTCAGGATGGGGTGTCTGATGACAGGTGTCTTAGTTTTACCCTAGCAGGGAGCCCCCCTGTGATTCAGGACCTGTTACTCTGATTCCCTGCCTTTTACCTTTATCTCTGTAACAGGGATTTAAAAAAGGCCTATACCTCTCTTTCAAAGAAAACCTGCTACAGAAAATTTTGGAAACTCAGTCACGTTAAAGTCTGCATGACTGATAACAGTGCATGGATCTCCCTGACCCTGAGGGCAAAGCTTGGTCATTGGTCATTGGGAAGTGTGTGTGTGTGTGTGTATGGCAGCTGACCCCTTCTGACCATGAAGTGCTCCCTGTAGGGCAAACAAGGCCTTATAACCAGGGGGCAGAGAGGTGTGATGATGGGGACTTTTCGTGGTGGCTTCTCTATACAGCAGAGTGTAGGCAAGGGCTAATTAAGTGGTGGATATTCTGAATCACCTGCAGCTTCCCCCAGGTTCCTCTACTTCCTGGCTTGCCCAGATCCCAAAGGGTGTGGTCCCTGCCCTAACCTTGATTCTGGTTGTTTCTAGTTGCACCGCGGGGGTTGAAATTCAGACCAGTTCTCCAAACGGAGGTGGGAGTGGTGGGGCGACAGAGCCATGGAACACAGTGGTGATCATGACAATAATGGAAAGTAACACTGAGTGAGCGCTTACTGTATACTGTGTGCCAGACCATTCTATGCCCTTTGCGCAGTAATTCATATAATCTGCACGACAAGCCAACGAGGGGACTGGTGGCATTCCCATTTCATAATCGAGGAAACTGGCATCAGCAAAGGGGCTGATTCATAAGACTTTGGGCCCCTAACATCTGGGGTGACAAAGTGGCTAGAGGGCCGCAGGGACAGCTGGATGCAGGCTGATGAATGAATGAAACCTGCTGTGGGCAGTCAGGCCATGGAAAGATGCGGAGAAGCCAGAGATGGGCCAGACATCTGGGGAGGTGACCCTCACGCACACTCCACCTACTGCTTTCTACAGAGCGAATTAATGTGCCCCGGTGACGCTGTTTGCTTTGGGCCCTGGGGCAGTGAGGACGAAAGCATGTCACCATTTCTGGCCTAGAATTTGGGATCAGACCCAGCACACTGATTCCCTCAGTACACCAACTTGCAAGGAGGCCTGGAGTTTCATTTCCTGCTTCCGTAAGGAGAGGTGGTCAACAGATAAGGATCGACTGAGAATAAGAAGGAAATTTACAAGCAAGCTCTGTGCTGTCAGCACAGAGCCCAACATGGGCCTCGATCTCACAAACCGTGAGATCATGACCTGAGCTGACATCAAGAGTCAGACACTTAACCCACTGAGCCACCCAGGCGCCCCTACAGAGGTTTAAGAGGCTGCCCCAAGTCACGGTTGTGAGTTCTGATTCTGCCTCTTATTAGGTCCGTTGTGTCTTGGGCAGATTGCCTCACCTCCCTGAGCCTCAGTGTCCTCATCTGTAAAATGGGGATAATGAAAGTACTCAGGGCTGTTGTGAGGAGTATATGGGGCAGGGGACATGTAGCAGATGCATAGCTCAGTACCTTACTCTACCCTCATTTAAGGTCGTCTGTCTGTGTGCCAGGTTATCTAAGGGTCATGGCCAAAACTGAAAGAGTAAAGTAAAACAGAGGGAGGGCGTCAGACTAGAATATCTCCAATCTCTTCCGACTTGGGAGCTGTTTCACAGTAATATATAATGTTAGAAACCCCAATAGGAATTATTTGAGCCATTTTGTAATTGTGTATGGCTTGTGAAAAAGGAAGCGATTTTAAGTTAAATGTACTATTTTCAATACGTGTATCATTTCAGAATTTTCCCTAAGATTTATTTTAAACCCTTTAAATTATATGCATGATGTGTGAAGATAACTTTTGACTTCTCCCCACCTTCCAAGGGGCATGTATGCTCCTTTCTGCTTTGCAGTCACAACAGAAGAAAATGCCTGGTTAGTGAACACATTTTGAGGGAATGTTACTATTGGGACCAAATGGACATTACAATAGGCTGCGATGTAACAAGAGGATGGGAATCACTTTCATGACCTGAGGGTTTGAATTCTTTTTTTTTTTTTTTTAATTTTTCTAATGTTTATTTATTTTTGAGGAGGGGGGGAAACAGGGGCAGAGAGAGAGCACACACACACAGAATCCAGAGCTCCAGGCTCTGAGCTGTTAGCACAGGGTCGGACACGGGGCTTCAACTCATGAACAGGGAGATCATAACCTGAGTTGAAGTTGGATGCTTAACGACTGAGCCACCCAAGTACCCTGAGGGTTTGAATTCTTGCATTCAATGCTTAAAAAGCCAATTTGTACTTAAAAAAATTTTTTTTAATTCCTCGTGGCTTTATTTTGTCATTTTTAAAAATTTTATTACTTTTTTAATGTTTATTTTTGAGGGAGACAGAGACAGAGACAGAGTGTGAGGGGCAGAAAGCGAGGGAGACACAGAATCTGAAGTAGGCTCCTGGCTCTGAGCTGTTAGCACAGAGCCCGACGCAGAACTCGAACCCACAACCATGAGCTCATGACCTGAGCAGAAGCTGGACACTTACCCACTGAGCCACCCAGGTGCCCCTAGTTTGTACCTTTTTAAAAAGAATCTCATGTTTGTCACAGGCAAGAGAAAATTATCTGAGGTCCCTATTTGCAAGCCTCTCTCTGCATTTGCCTGGCAAGTGTGGATCGCCTTTATGCCCAACACAGGAGAAGAAAGAACACGTTATTTTCTCTTTTTAACAATCTTGAAATGTGGAGAAGCATAAGAACTTCCCTGAAATGTTTTGTAAGTAACTTGATCAGATAAACACAACTTATGAATCTTGAGGCAAATTTTCAGAGGAGGTATTATTTTCCTTCTTATTTCCTTGTGTTTTTGACATCAGAGTTCCTTTTGCATCCTGTCTTTGATCATTGGTTCAATAAGGGTGCAAATTAAATAATAAACAATTAAGAATAAGACCAGTGTAAAATCATATATATCAGCTAAAGCCACTCTAGTCACCAAATAAGAAACATCCTGGGTGGGAATTCATTAGGTTATCATTCATTTGATCACCACTGACTTCTGCTTTTGATTCTTTTTATTTTAAGAAGCTCTCAGTCTGAATAAAAACAATCTTCTAAATAGCAAAAATAATTATTCGCTGATTTTTTAAAAAAATGGAACCAAGCACCATGAACTTTTAGTGTGTGAACCTTCTGGAATACCTTCCTCCTTGTTGGGAAAACCTCGTGGAAAGTAATGGAAACACAGAGCTGAGCTTGACTCTGGTCTCTACCGTTTGCCTGCTCTGACTGGGCCTTGGTGACCTCATCTGCCAAGTGGGTATTATTAAGATAGGACTGGTGTGAAGTCTTCGAGAAGGTCCGTGAGACACCCTGCACCCCCGCCCGGTTCTCGGCAGGCTCCCACCCCCTCCTTTCAGCTCCGTCAGATTCCCAGGACCCAGGCAGATCCACGGAGACCCACAGAGGACGATTCACTGTCCAGCAGAGGCAACACCGTGAACGCAGCTGTGGTTCTCGGAGGAACTTTGGGGTGGCCCCAACCCCCCAGGGAGAGGAGGGCGGAGGGGGGGTGGTAGCTGTAGTGGGAGGGGCTGCCTCTGACTCACTGTGTGAGCAGAAGATTGGGGGCCTCCTCTGGAGGGGTAGGAGCAGGTGGGGGGAGGAGAAGGGAGGCAGCAAAGCCCATAGGACACTCAGCCCAACCCATTTCTGTCCGGAGGTCTCCCCAACATTCTTCTGATTTGGATGGGACCTCAGCAGCCTTCCTTCCCAAGCTTGGCTTTAAAAAAAAATGTTTTTTTTTTTTAAGTTTATTTATTATTGAGAGACAGAGAGACACAGAGCATGAGCAGGGGAGGGGCCGAGAGATGGAGAGACACAGAATCCGAAGCAGGCTCCAGGCTCCGAGCTGTCAGCACAGAGCCCCACGCGGGGCTCAAACTCACAAACTGCCAGATCCTGACCTGAGCCAAAGTCGGGAGCTTAACCGACGGAGCCACCCAGGCACCCTCCCCCAAGCTTGGCTTTAATGACACTGGGGGGCTCCTCCCCTTCTGATCTACCCTATTGATGATCTGCCTTTCTCTGCCATTTTCTTTCCTTGGCATTTGGGGGGTCTCCCCTGCATGGGGGTGGGGCAGGATACACCCCATGTTCTGTGGACCCTATCTTTCCCCAGGAGATGGAGGGAAGAGGGAATTATGGTCTTCAATTTCCTTTTCCGAGCTCGGCTGGAAGAGGGCTGATGGTTCTTCAAGCCTGCATGACACCTCAGTGCTCGCAAGGTACTCTCCACACCTGTTCTCTTTGGGTCTCACTACAGTGCAGCCGGTTCTGGCTTCAGACAGACCCAGGTTTGAGTCCCGGCTTTGCCGTGTGCCACCCGCTGTGTGACCTTGGGCTAGGTCTGAGTCCTGGGTGAGCCTTAGTTTCTCACCTCTCAGATGTGGGTGGTGAGAGCCTGTGTCTCCCTCACAGGCGGTCGTGAGCACTGGACAAGGTGAGGCAGCCGTGCTGGCAGACTTCCAGCAGGTAGTGAACTCTCACTAAATGTTAACTTAAGGAAAGGGGCTCCCCGTTGCGGCAGATTGGTAAGGCTTTGCTTCATTTTTGGAGTTGGAGGAACTGTAGGTTAGAAAGGTGATGGGACTCCCCCAAGGCCATCTGACTCATTGGTGAGGGGGACTTGTGTCTTCCACAGGATTCAGCAATTGATAGCACAGGCTTTGGAGCCCAGAGAGCTGGACTTGACACTCTTCCTTGGCCTTGAATTCAAGGTCAACCTTGAATGAGTCACCATTGCCTGCGAGCCTTGTCTCACAGGCTGCCTGTCTCCCTTCAAAGAGTATCCTTGGTTTCTCCTGGCTCAGGGCCTTTTGGCAGGGGTTGGAGTAGAAAGCAGAAGCTGTCTGAAGACAGCCCTTCTTCCTGTCCTTTGTGAAAATCTGAGTGCGGTGCGGTTAAGTGGGTGTCCCAGGAGGGTGGGGAGAAGAGCCTACATCTGTGACCCAAAGCCAAGGACACAGGACAGATGGCCCCGGGGCTAAGAAGGGACCAGAGGTCACGGGTCCCTTGAGTGTTGACATCCTGGGCTCTGCTGTCTTGGGGAGATGGTGGGGCCTCTGGGGGAAGTTACTGGGTGGCTCACCCTGAGGTTGAATCCAAAGCACAGTGGTTTCAAATCTTGGCAAAGAATCCGGACTCCAGGCCTGCCAGGGAAGTGGACAGGGCTGGACTTCAGGGAAATCAAACCCCTTTGGACAATGGGCATCTATCACAGGAGGAACCAGGGTGGCACCAAGGCCGGGCGCCTCCCTCATTCTGTGCTCTGTACGAGACCCTAGGACGCCATGTGCGTTGCTGGAAGGTGAGAGAAACTCGCTACACACCGAGACCCCATCGCTGACCAGCTCAGTAGGGTGAGAGCTCGGAGTCCTACTGAACATGCTTTAATAAGAACGAATAAAAGAACATTCTGTGCACGTTTGAGAGCGCAGGGTAAGTAAGATTAACAGGTGCACCAAGATGAGGAGGGAACAGAAGAGATACACTGGGGGGCTCTGCTCGGCTGGGCCGTGCTCCCATTTTGCCCACCTCAACCACATGGTCTTAACCCTCCCAAAGGTAAAGGACACGCTTCATTGGTAGAAATTAATGCTAGGGCCAGAGTCGTTAGGGTGCTGACTCCCAGGGACTCCCCGGATTCCTCCACGGCCCCTCCTCTGCCCTAGTCCTGGCCTTTGCGTCCTCAAGGCATCTACCTGCCACCCGTTGGAGAGAAAAACAGCCTGCAGCCATGACGTCCTTATCTCTACTCCATCGCAGGAGCCGATGGATGAAGATCAGAGTCTCTCCACCGTAGTCATTTGCTGACCCAGGTGCCCGCCTGGCGTCAGCATCATCCAGCCCGCCCTCACCACAGGCCCACGAGTGCTGGCATCGGGCCCAACATTCGCAGAAGAGGGAGCCGCGTGGGAAGGAAGGGGACCGATTTTCCTGAGGCCGTGGGGTTACCTACCAGCGCTGAGATGAACCTGGGTGCTGGCCCAGGGCACACTCGTAAACACGACTGTCCTGCTAAGTGGAACCTCCATGGAGCGGACCCCTGGCCTCCTGAGTCTAGTGTGGCTCTAACGCTGCGGAACTGCCCCAGACGGGGAAGCTGTGCTCCCTGAGCCTCAGCCTTGCCCCCCCCCCCCCAGCCCCCCCCGTCCAGCAGAGGGGCCCTGTACTCACCAGATGACCTCTAAGGCCTCTTCCAGCCGATCTATTGGGGTTCTTTCTGGGCCCACTGTCTGCTCATTAGGCCTGACCTTGTAAGGCAGGACACCCCGGTGGTGAAAGGGTGACTGTGGAGCAGAGAGTCTGAGTTCAAGCCAGTGTCTCACTGAATGTGACATTAGGTAAGTCACTTCCCCCCATCTGTGGGGCGGGGAGGGATAACAGTCCCGACTGCAGACAGATGTGAGGGTTAACTAAGTCAAGCCCCTGCATGCAGTAAGGCTCTCTGTGTGTCGGTGAGCGTCTCCTTCTGTCCTGACCTTGGTGGTCCTGTCCAAAGGGGAGGACGGCACCAGCCCTGAGCCTTCCTGCGACTGGTCCTCAAAAACCTCAGGAGTCCCCCTCATGCGGCAGCAATTTCCCGGCCCCAGGCAGTCCTCCCCCTCCCAGCTCCTTACATCCCTGGAGGGAAGGGGTGAAGTTTTTCTGGAAGGCAGCTATATGCTAACTAACCGCTAGGCCACCGGCGCCCCACAGAACACAGTTTTCCGAAATGAGGAAGAGGCCCCAAAGAAAACAGCTGCAGACAGCTACTCACGGTGATCTGTGGCTGAGCTCCCTGGTCCTGCTGGGCGCTGAGGAGTCCTGGCAGTCGTGTCTAGGTGGTGGGTCTGGGTCCCAGTCAGAGCCCCTGTCGAGCAGCCACCCCAAACAGCCTTCACTTGCTTTTGCTCTTCCTCACAGATGAGTGAGTGTGGGGAGGCCTGGCCTTCCGTCCCTGTCACCACTTCCCCTCTGGGACCCCACCGCCACACAGCATTCTTGACCCTGTAGCTGAGCTGTTTCTCACAAGGAACTCAGGCCAGCGTAGGGCACAGGTGTAGGCCCTGGAGCCAAGGGACTTGGGTTCTAATCCAACATGGCGTTCATGACCTCGAGCAATTCGCTTTAACCTTCCCAAACCTTAGTTTTTTTTCATCTGCAAAATGGAGATAATGCACCAGCCTTACACAGATCATCTCAAAGGACATTCCGTTCCAATCCATCCCTCTTGCCTGTCAGATCAGAGCTTTGAAATCCGATGCCCATCGGCACCCGCCAGATAACACAAATGGGTGAAGGGTGCTGGTATGGGGCAAGAGAGAGTAGCGGGGACTGTGGGGGAGTGGAGACACATGACCCAGTCAGAGGGGGCTGGCATCTCAGCTCCAGCTAAGCCCTGCTGCATGGGAGTGCAGACCCCGGCTGCCAGCTGTCCCAAACATTTGGAACATGTTCCCCTTTTTCTAAGAGATAATAGAAATCCTGACCTTTATGTAATGGCTTCCAATTTTAGAATGTTGACCACAAAGTCAAATATTTTAGAAACGCTATGTGGGTCAAACCAACACCATTTTCCGCTCACGTTTGCTAGATCGTGGGCTCCCTGAAGGCAGGGATTGTGTCCCTAATGCCCAGTCCTGGGTGTTTTCATACCTGTTATCAGATAGAATGTTTATGTATTTATGTATTGTTTCAAGTTTTAATCTAAATTCCAGTTAACATACAGTGTAATATTAGTTTCCGGAGTAGAATTTAGTGATTCCTGATTTACATACAACACCCAGTGCTCATCCCAACAAGTGCCCTCCTTAATCTCCAGCACCCATCTGGCCCATCCCCCACCCACCTCGCCTCTAGCAACCCTCAGTTTGTTCCCTATAGTTAAGGGTCTGTTTTATGGCTTATCAGATAGAATATTTAATGAGATCTACCTAGGGGTACAGAGATGAGTACGGTAAAGTTCCTGCCTTCCTAGATGAATGGCATTTGATTATCTCATTAGATATTTTTACTTCCTACCCCCACTTTCCAGACCCCAACGGATGGATCTAGGCCGGTGGTTCTCAGGAAGGGAGATCGTGCCCCAGAGGCAGAGGTGCCGGACTCAGCAAGTAAGAATGTAGGATGGCGGGGCGCCTGGGTGGCTCAGTCGGTTGAGCGTCCGACTTCGGCTCAGGTCATGATCTCGCGCTCCGTGAGTTCAAGCCCCGCATCAGGCTCTGTGCTGACAGCTGGGAGCCCGGAGCCTGCTTCGGATTCTGCGTCTTCCTCTCTCTCTGCCCTCCCCCACTCGTGTTCTGTCTCTTTCTCTCAAAAATGGTCAAACATTAAAATATATATATATATAAAAAGAATTTTCAAGGTTAAGGTAGGAAGAACACTGGGAATCTGGGTTCTAGTGTGGTCTTGGCTACTGTCTGGCCGCGTGACGTTACTTCCCTTGTGTAGTATCCATTTCCCCATTCCTAAAATGAGGAAGTTGGAGCTAAGCGGTGTTTCTATAACTTCCGCATGCATCTGAATCGCCCAGAAGGCTTGTTAAAACACAGATTGCTGTCCCTTCCACCCCAGGTTTCTGACTGAAGTATTCTGGGGGGAGGCCTGAGAATCTGCATTCTTAACAAGTTCCCAGGTGATGCTGTTGGTCCTTGGACACACTTTGGGGAGCCTGAAGGAAATGACGGATAAGAGACCTTCTTGCCGGGGCAGTCCAGGATCCCCAAGTTTCCTGGGTACCCTGGGCAGGGCTGATGGGACCCGCTAAGGAAGTCTGTTCTCTTTTTTTCCCCAGAGAGGGCTAGGTGCATCGGCAGGGAAGGGTCCAGGAGCTGGTTTTCTCCAGCTGGCTTTCCCCTCTGGACAGCCAGCCCCACCAGCCCGCGCACAGTGAGATTCTGCCATCTAGTGGTTGCATCTAGCCCGTGCCGGGCCTCTCATGGCGCTACATTTAGGACCTGATCGAAAGAGGAACATTCAGGGGTGACGTATTTCCCAGCGGGCCCCAGGGAAGCAGACTTTGTCAGGTCTGGGCCTTCTGACCCCTTCAGATGACTCAGTTTCCGGTATGCATGTGGGAGCCTGAATTAACCTAGGAAAATGAAAACCAAATGCAGTTGCAAGTCCGTGGGGTGGCAGTTTTCACCAAACTGTTACTCCTTGAAGCTTCTGAAAGCCCCACACCAGTGATCTGAATTCACTAAGTGCAAATGCTGGTGGTGATATTTATATGGAGAAGGGTCGTGTATCTGTACGAGTCTTTACCACAGGTACTCTTTTTTAAATTTTTTTTTTATGTATTTAAAAAATTTTTTTTTTTTTTTTTAGCCTTTATTTATTTTTGAGACAGAGAGAGACAGCGCATGAACAGGGGAGGGTCAGAGAGAGAGGGAGACACAGAATCTGAAACAGGCTCCAGGCTCCGAGCTGTCAGCACAGAGCCCAACGCGGGGCTCGAACTCACAAACCGCCAGATCCTGACCTGAGCCGAAGTCGGCCGCTTAACCGACTGAGCCACCCAGGCGCCCCCACAGGTACTCTTTTAGGTGGCTGCATAAGGCGTGTTTAAAATGTGGTGATTCGTTTATGAAACTAAGAAAAAACCCAAACCAATAGCGACGCGGGCAAGCAGGCAGTGAGACAGACCCAGTGGGCGTGTGGCCTGAAAGGAAGCCAGCTCCGGGTTTTGCAGTGTGGGATAGAGGTTTGAGCGCAGCCTCTGGACCTGGGCTAGACTTAGGGAATTCTAGCCTGGGGGGAACATACTGTGTTGGTCAAAGCACTTTCTTAATTTCTTCAGCCTTTGAAATGAGCAACTGGGAGCCGGCCAATGTTTGTCCGACTTCATCAGATCACCAGAAGGGCTGGAAGAGTTCGAGGCACAGAGATGCTAGTTCGACAGGTGCAAGTGGGCCCGACAGTACACCTGTCTTAACCAGCTCCCTTGTCACCTATGTGACACCCTGGTGAAGCCCCCTGCAAGCCTTAGCTTCCTCACCTGGGAATCTTCAAAGGGTGATCGCAGGTAGTATGTGAGGCGGTCCTGCACAAAGTTGTGGCTCCTCTCGTGAATCTCAAACACGCCCACAGAGAGCATTTGAAACAGTAATTAACTTGTGGAAACTTATTTTAAGAAACTAATCACATGATCAACGATGTTACATTGGTATTATTTATGATGGTGAGAACCAGGAGGCATTCTAAACATCTGATAATAGAGGAATTATTTAATAAATTATGGTACATCCATGCGTTGGAAGGCAATACAGCTATTAGAAATGAAGCTGTCTTGGGGCGCCTGGATGGCGCAGTCGGTTGAGTGTCCGACTTCAGCCAGGTCACGATCTCGCGGTCCGTGAGTTCGAGCCCCGCGTCAGGCTCTGGGCTGATGGCTCAGAGCCTGGAGCCTGTTTCCGATTCTGTGTCTCCCTCTCTCTCTGCCCCTCCCCCGTTCATGCTCTGTCTCTCTCTGTCCCAAAAATAAATAAACGTTGAAAAAAAAAAAACAATTAAAAAAAAAAGAAAAAAAAAAAAGAAGTGAGGCTGTCTTTTTTTTTAATGTTTATTTTTTGACAGAGAGAGAGAGAGTGGGGGGAGGGGCAGAGAGAGAGGGGGACAGAGGATCTGAAGCGGGCTCCAGGCTCTGAGCTGTCAGCACAGAGCCCGATGTGGGCCTCGAACCCATGAACCGTGAGATCATGACCTGAGCTGAAGTCGGACGCTTAACCGACTGAGCCATCCAGATGTCCCAGCAATGAAGCTTTCAAAAAAAAAAAAACAAAAAAACAACAACAAAAAACCCCATCACAATGACTTTGGAAAATGCTCACAATATAAATTAAGAGGAAAAAAAAGCAAAAGGCTTGGATGTTATGAGCTGATATCCATTTGTTAAATATACGAAGACGTGCTCAACAGGGGCAGGGGCTGGAGGTGGGGATTAGGGGTGGGGGGATCGGCCTCTACCCCTCTCCCCTCTACATTTGAGCCACTGGGGCATGGGTCCTTATTTTAGTTTCTCAAAGATCCCACACGTCCTCCAACCTTAGGGCATTCAATGCTGTTCCCTCAACCAGAAAGCTCTTTCCTCCTAATTCATTGTTCAGACGTCAGCCGCAATGCCATTGCCTCCCGTGAGAAGCCCTCCCTGACTACCCAAGCAAGGTTAAGCCCCACTGTTATAAGCAGTTCTTATATTTATAACTCTTTCCCTTCCCTGTCTGAAGACTATAAACCGCATCGCATCACAGATCCATCTACTGTATTCACTGTTGTAGCCTCTGCAACTGGCTGTAGTGCCTGGCACATACATAACGCTCGAGAAAAATCTGTGCATGAGTAGACGTTGGTGAGGTCACTCCAGTGTTATTTGGGAAGCACGTGGGAATCAGGGGTAGACTTGGTGAGCATAATGTTAATGCTTGGGCAAGGCTGTCCTCAAGCTCCTCAAGACCTTGGGCGAGTCCTTTCCCCTCTCTGGGTCTTAGTCTCCTCTAGAAAATGCGACCGTTGGGTTTCCAGGAATGGCAGATAGATTTTAGCTTCAGTGCTACGTCAGGTATTTTGGTGGGTGTTATCAGACCATAGATTCCGAAGCTGGGCGTATGAACTCAGTGGGAAACCATGTCATGATCAGTTAATGAGGTCTGTAGTGGTGTAAGAGGGGCAGCAGTTGTCCACAAGCCAAGTTTTGGCATCCTTGGAATGTAATTCTTAGGGTTTTGGGGGATCATGATCCTCTTTAAGAATCTGATAAAATTTGGGGCGCCTGAGTGGCTCGGTCAGTTAAAAATCCAGCTTCGGCTCCGGTCCTGATCTCGAGGTTCTTGAGTTCGAGCCCCGCGTCGGGCTCTCTGCTGACGGCTCGGAGCCTGGAACCCGCTTCAGATTCTGTGTCTCCCTCTCTCTCTGCTCCTCCCCCACGCACACACCGACTCTCTCTCTCTCAAAAATAAGTAAACATTAAAAAAAATTAAAAAAAAAAAGAATCTGATAAAATCTAGGGCAAGTATTGCAAACGCAGCTTTGCGTGGGGGCAGGTGTGGCATCAGATGGAGGCTCGTGGCCAACCAGGGAGCCCTTGCCCAGCTCTGTTGCTCAGTCCTTGTGGGAACGGGCTCAAGGGGCCAAACCACAGATTTTTCGAAAGAAGTAAACAATCTGGATTTGCATGTGAAATTCTTCCAACTTTTTTTTTTTTTCAACGTTTTTTTTTTTTTTTTTTTGGGACAGAGAGAGACAGAGCATGAACAGGGGAGGGGCAGAGAGAGAGGGAGACACAGAATCGGAAACAGGCTCCAGGCTCTGAGCCATCAGCCCAGAGCCCGACGCAGGGCTCGAACTCACGGACCGCGAGATCGTGACCTGGCTGAAGTCAGACGCTTAACCGACTGCGCCACCCAGGCGCCCCTCTTCCAACTTTTTAATCTCACTCTGTGAGGAACAAATAACAGGTTACTATGGGCTGGACCTGTCCTGAAGGCCTCTAGTCTGCCACCTTTGCCCGAGGGCCCTTCCCTCGTGTTTCTGTGTTGCCCACTTGCTCCCTGTCCTGCCCTTCCCAGTGAGGAAGGCTGGAAACTTCTAGATGAGTGTACCCACATCCCCTCCCCGGGGGTACCTTCCCTTTCCTAAAGCATGCCTGTGTATTTCAGAAGGAAACAAGAGACTTCACAGCCATTCCCAGCTCCCCCTGAAATCCATCAGACTCAACCTTTGTTACTGTTAGGCCTTTTTTTTTCTGACTATGAAAGTAAACAGAAGTAACAATGTCCACCTATGTGCCAAGGTAAAAAAGAGAAGAAGCAGAATAAGACACTTAGGACACTACTCTTTTTGTAGATTAGAAAACACACTTACAAAACAGTACGGCATATTTTACATGCATGCATTTAAAGTCAAGGATACTTAGGGACCAAAGAGGTACCCCAGAGGGGTTATCTGTGGTGGGGGTGGGGGGGAGAAAAGGGTTTAAAACAAGCTCAGTACATCAATAAATCAATGGACGAGAGGGGCCTTGCACAGAGTAGTGACAGCGAGCCATAGACCCAAGGGGTCTGCTTAAGACCGTAAACTCACCCAACGGTCCCCTAGAAAAAGCAATAATTTTCAATGTAGCCTTTTAAGAAATTTTACAAACTGCAAGGAAGAAGACAAAAATGCCCCTGGATCCTGCCACAATGGGGGAGGGAAACATTGCTAACTTTCCGATGTGTTTCTCTCTAGGCTGCCACATATCCAGGCCAGGGGTGTTGAGGGGCTCAGCATGCCCATGGGGCCCGTGGGCACAGAGGAGGGAGGACAGTTGAACAGATACATTACAGGGTTGATCAACAGAATCTGACTTTGGAGCCAACCTTGGGCTCCGGTGCCCCGGCCACCGCCGGGGTATTTCAGCCTGTTCTTTGCCCTTGTGGCCCAGCCCCAGCAGTAAACAACCGATGCTATAAATAACAGCGTGGGCAGGGCTGAGGGCAGATCTGAGCCTGCCAGGCTTGGAGACTCAAAGTGTTCAATAATAGCCTCGACTGTCCTGGGGGGTTTCAGGCAGATAACACCCAGGCTCCAAAAACAGCACGGTGGCAGGCATCTTCAGTAGCAGAACACTGGATTTGAATTTTCAAGCTGGGTTCTGGCCGCGAGAAGCAACATAGCACCGTGGTTAAGCATCTGGGCTGTAAACACAGATGGACCTAGGCCCCTCTTCTGCCAGCAAACAGCTGTGTGACCTTGGTCAAGTGACTAGATTTTCTTAAACCTCAGTTTTCCCATCTACTGCTACTACCTAGGATTTAATTTTTTTTTTTTTACATTTATTTATTTTTGAGAAACAGAGTGAGGCAAAGTGTGAGCAGGGGAGGGTCAGAGAGAGAAGGAGACACAGAATCCGAAGCAGGCTCCAGGCTCTGAGCTGTCGGCACAGAGCCCGACGCGGGGCTTGAACCCACGAACTGTGAGATCACGACCTGAGCCGAAGTCGGACGCTCAGCCGACTGAGCCAGCCAGGCGCCCCTTACTACCTAGCATTTAATGCAAGAATCAGAAAGGACCATATAAATATCAGAGACAAGGAAAACACAAGATATAGAAGACAGATGGAAATGCTGTCTGACAAAGGATCTCTCTGACCAAACTGTAGTTGGGTTCCTCTGAGCCCTTCTTCCAAGTAGGCCTTGATCTTGGCCCTTGTGCTGTCTGAGGCCTGCCCAGCCTGGTCTTAGCAAAGAATCCTGCTAAATCCACCTGTGATCCGTGATTATGTTGTTCATCTCCCACCTTTGAGGTTCAAGTCCTTGGCCTGCCTTCAGCAAGAATCCTGTTAGGTCAGTTTAGCGAGGGTGTCCCCTACCCTCGATGTCTCCTGTCGGTGACCATCTGTCCACTGACCCCCGCACTGTGCTCCTCGACTGTAAACCCCCAGCTGTCTGTGCTGTGTTGGGAGTTGAGCCCCATCTCTCTCTGCGTTGCAAGATTCTCGAATAAAGTCTTCCGTGCGGTTTAAACAAGTGTCAGAATACTCCTTAACATCCCCAATCTGAAACCAAAAATTTAAAAAGTTAACCCAGGTACGAGGCAGTAAATCCCACACTGGCACTCTCAACGGCATACTATTCCTGTACCTGGCACAGAGGCCCAGCCCGGAGTAGGTAGGCCCTCAGCAAGGATTTATTGGACTAATGAAAGTGGAGTGTCCCTGGATGCTCAACATTGCTCATCGTCAGGGAACTGCAGATCAAAACTGCAATGTGCTATCACCTCACGCCTCTCAGGATAGCTAAAAATCCACAACGCAAGAGACGACAGGTGTTGGCGAAGATGCGGAAAAGGGGGAACCCTCTTGCGCCGTTGGTGGGAATGCAAACTGGTGCAGCCACTCTGGAGAACGGTATGGCGGTTCCTCAAAAAGTTAAAACCAGAACTACCCTAGGATCCAGCAATTGCACTGCTAGATGTTTACCCAAAGGATACAAAAATCCTAATTCAAAGGGATACATGCACCCCAAGGTTTACAGCAGTATTATCTACAATAGCCAAGCTATGGAAACAGCCCAAGTGTCCAACTGACAAATGGATTAAAGAAGGTGTAGCATATATATATATGGCATATATACATATATATATATGCCATACCTTCTTTATCCATTTCTATATATCCATCTATATATGAATATATAGATATCCATATGTAGATATATATGCCTTCTATATATCCACATATATATACCTTCTATATATCCATATATATATAATATGGAATATTACTCAGCCGTCAAAAAGAAAGACACCTTGTCATTTGCAACAATGTGGGTGGAACTGGAGTGTATTATGCTAAGCGAAAAAAGTCAGAGAAAGACAAATACCATACGATTTCACTCACACGTGGAATTTAAGAAACAAAACCAACTAGCAAAGGGGAAAAAGAGAGAGAGAGGCAAACCGAGAAACAGACTCTTAACTATAGAGAACAAACTCTCCTCCCAGAGGGGAGGTGGGGCATGGGGGAAATAGGTGATGGGGATGAAGGGGTGCACTTGTGATGGGCACCGGGTCATGTATGGAAGTGTTGAATCACTACGTTGTCACCTGCAACTCATATCATGCTGTAGGTTAACAAACTGGAATTTAAATAAAAATTAAAAAAAAAAAAAGTGGAGGGGTGTCTGGGTGGCTCAGTCGGTTGAGCATTTGACTCTTGATCTCAGCCAAGGTCTTGATCTCAGGGTTGTGAGTTCAAGTTCCGTGTTGGGTTCCATGCTGGGTGTAAGGCCTACTTTAAAACAAAACAAAACAAAACGTGGGACATTGGAACTAATAGGAGCCAGAGTGTTAAAGCGCCGAGTTCCATCTCTTCCATCAGCTGAGGAGGGTGGGATATTGTGGAGAGAGGAAGCGGGGCGGGGGGGGGGGGGAGGATAGTGGAGCAGCAGATCCCACCCCTGCTGCTCACCTGTTTGACCTCTACTCCTCCAGGCTTAACTCAAGTCCTTCCTCGCCAGGAGTGATCTCTGCCACAGCACTGGTCTCACTTCTCAATCTGGTTTGCTTGTTTTTCATAAAGGGCCATGTCTACCAATTAGTATTTGCTTGTGTACTCAAGTGTCTCCCTCCATCTGTGCTTGGGACAGTGGAGGCGTCAGAAAGGCCCGAGACACATTCAGGGTCCAGGTACTGAGTTGGCACGAGTGAGACTCAGAGAATAGGGATCATGAGAAGGCAGCCTATGAGCGAGTGACAATCTCCTGGAGGAAGGAGGGACCCTCTTCACTCCCCAACTGCACCCCTGCCCGAAGGAATTCAGAGGAGTGGAGGGAGGGCAGACAGAGGGCTGGGGACAAAACGAGCTGCCAGCTAGACAGGAGAGGAGCAGGAAGAACTGTCCCCTGAACAAAGAGGAGGCAGCATCCAAGGGCCCAGTGCAGGGGTCAAGGGAAATGGGTCAGAGGGAGGCGCTTCCTGCCGCCTGGCTGGCTGGGCCCCCGGTGATTAAGCAACCCCGGGGGCCGGCAGCTGCAATTTCCACTCTGGGCAGATGCCAAAGCGTCCACCTGGCGGGATACTCCTGACCCAGGGTTGGCTCGAGAAGCCACGGATCGGTTTAGCGTGAACCTCCCAGGGAAACGAAGCTATTTCATGGTTTTAAATCATCCACTGAATAGTGACGAAGACTCTCCCCTTGACCAAACTCCACTCAGTCTCTCCTGAGTTTCTCAGGGATTTCTGTGTTCGTTCCTGCATTGCCCAGTTGCAGCAAGAATCTCGGTAGGTCAGTAAGAATCCTTCCTTACTCCTGCTGTTTCTTGTTAGTCATTTTTCATCCGCAGCACGCCCCCCCCCCCCCCCCACCGCCGCTGCCCCTTATGATCTTAAGCGACTGTCGTGAATAATGTTCTTTAACGGTAGCTTGCAGGACCCATGAGTGGACATAGGAAACAGTCCACAAGCGCGGGGGTGGGGGGTGGGGCACCGGGGGAGGCCTGGATGGAGGAGGAAACAACAATGCAGGGATGAGGGACCGAGTTCTAGTTCTGGCTCAGCCTCGCCGTGGCCGTGTGATCTTGAACAAGTCTAGGCCTTAGATCCCTCTTCCGTAAGATTTAGAGAAGGGGACGGACCGTCCGGTTCTGACCTTCTGCGGCTACTTACACGTGCACTGAGTACATGAGAGGAAAGCGATATCAATCTGCACGCAGTGAGCTGCGTACCAGGCACAGATATATCTGCGTCTCAGATATTTTCTCTTCGGAGCCTCACAACACTTAGCAGCAGTAAGGACTTTTATATCCACGTGATGTTACGCGTGGAAATATAACACAGTATTCTCCAGGAAGGAGTAGGACGAGCTCCAGGTGCTTTGGGTCAGTCCTTTGCGCCCTGGACTCTCATCTTCACGTGGTCCCATAGGCCAGGAGGTAAAGCTCCTCCCACCTCACCCCAGAATCCCATCTCCCTGTTTTTTCCAAAGCCTGTATCATCAGCTGAAGCCCACTGTATACTCCACTTAGTAGTTCATTTGCCTGCTCCTCCCAGAAATATAAACTCCCTCAGAGCGGAGATCTGTGTCTGTTTTGGTCACTTCTACATCCCTGGTGCCTAGAGCAGTGCGTGGTACTTACCAGGTGCTCAGCTAATATTTGTTGAACGAAGAAATGAATGAAGGAAAGTAGCCGAGCCTGAGGGAGGTTAAATAATTTGCCCAATGTTATCCAGCTAGCAAGGGGCAGAGCTGAAACTCAAGCCCAGAGCTGTGACGCCCTTGGCCTCGGCCCATGTAACCTTTATCCCTTAACTGCTTCATTCGTTCTGAGAATGTTTATTGAGATCCTAATTCCTGTTGGGCACTGTTCTAGGTGCTGGGGATACAACAGTGAACAAAATAGACAAAAATCCTCGCCCTGCTCGCATCCTGGTATCCTCCCATGTGGAAACAGGTGTGACATTTTGAGACTGGGAAGGTGGACGCAAGGCCCGAGGCTCTCAGTGACATGTCAGTGGTAGACAGGACTAGTTGATCAAGGTCCTTATTTCTGGGGAGCCCAGATGCTGCTCCCGATCATCCTCAGGGTCGCACTCCAGGCTGCCATTGTCGACCGCAGGTGGCACCAGATAAACCTGGTTTCATGCACGAAAACACAAGTCAATAAAGGCATGAATCCCTCGCAACTCTGCACTGTGCGGCCGGAACCTCTGAGACCACAAATGGTGGTCCTGTGGCTGCTGGCACAAGACTTGGGGTTCCTTCCCACTGGTCCCATACATCGTCTCTCTATTCCTTTCCCCAACTACTGACCTGCTCCGGAGAAATGGAGGGCAAGGAGGTTTGCCAAGGTACAGGTGGAAAGGCCCTGGAGTCGACCAGATTATGTTGAGGCTGGGAGTGTAGCTTGATGTAAAGAATCGGCAAAGGTTCTAGAATGGGCAGTTCTGGGTTCAAATCATGGCTTCTCCATTCACGTGACTTCGGGTAGATCACTGTCCCATTCTGAGCCTCAGTTTCCTTACCTCTTAAGTGGGGATAATGCATTCACTTCCAAGGGTTGACATGAAGATTAAGTGAAATAAATAATCAATATAAAGGGCCTGGCTTAGTGCTTGGCACATAATAGGTGCTCAACAAACGTTTGCTGCGTGAACAAATTTATGCACGAGTGGTTGCATGAATAAGTGTTCTAGCAGGGAAGGCAGACACAAAAACATGTCTGGCAGATTGTATTTTTTTTTTTTTTTTTTTTGGCAGATTGTATTTTCTAAAGATGACCTCAGTAGACTCTCCCATCCATATGACTTCTCCCATAGAGACGTAAGGTCTGTGTGTCCCCTCCCCCTTGAAATTAGGAAGGCTTTTGTGATGATTTCAACCCATGGAGTATTGCAGAAGTGACTTTCAAGGCTGAGAATACTCCCTCCCAGAGCCTTCGGTTACCATGATGTAGCCATGCTGGGAGCCACCCAAACTCTCCCACGTGGAGGGACAACCTGGGGGGGTGGGGGGAGGCTCTGAGAGTTACATGAGGACACAGAGATGGCCAGCCAGCTCCCAGCTGTTCCAGCTCCGTCTACCCCCGCCCCCTGCACCAGCAGCCCCACGATAGACCCCAAGTCAGACCGCCCAGCCGATCTCTTCCTGAATTCCTGACCCTCAGAGACCTAGAAAGATGATAAAATGCTTGCTGTTGTGTTAAACCACTAAGCTCTGGGGTGGTTTATTGTGCAGCAACCGAAACTGGAAGAGCAGGTAACCCAAATGCCCTAGATGTACAGTGTGTTGGAGAACACAAGGGTGGGGCGGGGGCAGCCATTAAAGGTGGTGGAATGTTCTACATGAAGAAGGAAATTACGTTAATATATCTAAGAGGATACACCATCAAACTGAGTTGTTGGAAGTAATCTTTAGGTGAGGGCTTTTGGATTCAGGAGCTTAAGAAAAGTCTGCACTTCGTACCATCTTAGGAAACCTCCCTGGGTTTCCCCTCCCCACTCCCACCTCCATCCTTTCCCCCAGCCCCAGGGGGGAAAGACTCCCATAGCTTTTCGGCCGCCAAACAACGGAAAGAGCACTGGACTTAGAGTTGGAAGCCCTGGGTCCAAGCCCCCCCCCCCTCCCCCCGCCACTAGCTGAATGATTCTGGGCAGGTAGTTTAAAGCTCAGCCTCCTCATTTATGAAACGGACAAGCCATAACTGCTGACATTTCTTGAATGTTCTGCACGTCCTGGCGCAGAGCTGTTTAAAATTTTTTTAATGTTTATTACTTTTTTTGAGAGAGAGACACACAGAGACCAAGCAGGGAAGGGGCAGAGAGAGAGGGAGGCACAGAATCGGAAGCAGGCTCCAGGCTCTAAGCTGTCAGCACAGCTCGAACTCACAGACCGTGAGATCATGACCTGAGCCGCAGTCGGCCACCCAACCAACTGAGCCACCCAGACGCCCCAACGCAGAGCCGTTTAAATGGACCACCACAACCAGTCAGTGAGATAGAGAATATTGTCTTCATTTTAGCAATGAGGAAACTGACCCAGAGACGTTGAATAATTTGCCCAAGGTTATGCATCCTCTGGACAGCAGAGCTGGGATTCAAATGCAGACTGTCTAGCTCTAGAGCTTGTGTTCTTTCTTTCTTTCTTTTAATGTTTATTTATTTATTTATTTATTTATTTTATTTTTTTTTCAACGTTTATTTATTTTTGGGACAGAGAGAGACAGAACATGAACGGGGGAGGGTCAGAGAGAGAGGGAGACACAGAATCGGAAACAGGCTCCAGGCTCTGAGCCATCAGCCCAGAGCCTGACGCGGGGCTCGAACTCACGGACCGCGAGATCGTGACCTGGCTGAAGTCGGACGCTTAACCGACTGCCCCACCCAGGCGCCCCTAATATTTATTCATTTTTGAGAGAGAAAGAGAGAGAGAGAGAGAGAGCATGAGCCGGGGGAGGGGGAGAGAGAGAGAGAGAGAGAGACAGAATCCAAAGCAGGTTCCAGGCTCTGAGCTGTCAGCACAGATCCCGATGCAGGGCTCGAACTCACACACTACAAGATCATGACCTGAGCTGAAGTTGGACGCTTACCCCACTGAGCCACCCAGGCGCTCCGTCCAAAGCTTGTGTTCTTAACATTGTGCTGACCCAGCTGGGGTGGGTGAAACTCAAGGAGAGCTTCACAAAGTAAACAAAAGTGGCACCTCGTGCCAAGGTGAGGAGCCCGCTTTATGGTGTTTGCAGCTCCCTTGTGGCCCTTGGCATGCTCTGCCCCACCGTAGACACAGTTGCTCCCGATTCTGGGTCCTACTGTCAAGGCTTCTTAAAGGCAAGACCCAGAATTCGTCTCTGCACCTGCACAGCACCCATCCCAGCTCCAGGGACTGAACTGGGGCTCTGAGATAAAAATGTGGACAGTGTGGATTCCCCTTTTAAGCTGAACCGTGAAGGCAATTATATCCGCTCAGAGAAACGTAACGAGAACAAGCACACCTTTGAAAAACCCTCTCCACATTTCTGAACCACTTTTAGCCCAAGATTTTTATCCCGGGCTTTAAAACACAACCCAGTGCTTTCCTTCTCAGAGTTTGCAGATGTAATCACAAAAGAAGGGGAGAGAGAGAAGCAAAGAGTCTTTGTGACTCCTTCAGACACTCCCTGAGGCATTCCCCAGGAAAGAGGCCTTTGGTCCCAAGTGGCAGAATCCGACTGGGGAGGAGGTGGGGTGGGGTCCTTTGAAAGCAGAATTCTCTCAGGCCAAGAAGTTCTGTGGAAACCTGTTTTCACAAAGTTGTCTTGTGCGTGACCTGACCCAGAAACTGGGGGGGAAGTTCAAGAGAAATTCGATGTTATGAGGCAGCTGCCCCTGAAACCGGGTCCCGAAGCTTCCCTTAGCTGAAGTCCTTCTTTTAGAAGCCTGGAGAACCTAAATAGGCTTCAGGGTAGGCAGAAGGGAAACTCTTGAACATGCTCCAGTTAGTGACTTTGTCCTTCCTTTTCCACAGTGGGTGGCAAATTTCCATAAGAAGTTGACGTGGAACCAAAATAGAAGAATTTCTCAAACTCATTTGACTAGTGCCAAATACGGCTGAAATAGCTTATTTCACTCATGAGCAGTCATCTGAGATTTGGCCAGCCATAGATGTAAGCTCTGAATTATAACTAATAACATTTTACATGCATCTGAAATATCGAGGCAGCCAAGCGTCCATGGTTCGTACAGCACTTAAAAGTACAGCTTTGGATTTAGACAGGTTGGGTCTGGACCCCAGCTCCAGCGTTTGTAGCCGTGGGACCATTGGTAAAATAATTTAATCTCTCTCTCTTAAACATTTTTAAAATGTTTATTCCCTTTTTGAGAGACAGAGAGACAGAGCGTGAGGAGTGGAGAGAGAGGGAGACACAGAATCTGAAGCAGGCTCCAGGCCCCATGCTGTCAGCACAGCTCGAACTCCCTACATGGGGCTCGAACTCACAAACCACGAGATCGTGAATACTTAACTGACTGAGCCAAAGTCGAATACTTAACCGACTGAGCCACCCAGATGCCCCAATAATTTAATCTCTTTAAACCTCAGTTCTTGGGGCGCCTGGGTGGCGCAGTCGGTTAAGCGTCCGACTTCAGCCAGGTCACGATCTCGCGGTCCGTGAGTTCGAGCCCCGCGTCGGGCTCTGGGCTGATGGCTCAGAGCCTGGAGCCTGTTTCCGATTCTGTGTCTCCCTCTCTCTCTGCCCCTCCCCCGTTCATGCTCTGTCTCTCTCTGTCTCAAAAATAAATAAACGTTAAAAAAAATTAAAAAAAAAATGTTATAAACCTCAGTTCTTTCTAGTAAAATTTAGGTGTAATAACAGCTCCAGATTCCTAGGGTTATTTTCAGGATTAAATGACTCTATATACATATTGCTTACGTATTAAGTCCTTAATAAATGTTAGCTATTGTGGTAAGCAGCCCCTAAAATGGCTCCCAGTAATCTTTGCCTCCTGGTATTCACAGCCTTTGTGTAATCCCTTCTTGATTGTGGGCCAGACTCAGTGACTAGCTTCCAACAAACAGAATATAACAAAAGTGATGAGGCGTTAGGGACTCCGAATAGCCAAAACAAATTTGAAAACAGAAGAACAAAGTCGGAGGTCTCACACTTCCTGATTTCAAAACTTACCACAAATCTACAGGAATCAAAATATTTGATACTGGCATAAAGATAGATATGCAGGTCAATGGAATAGAACAGACAGCCCAGAAGTAAATCCTCGCGTATATGGTCAAATGGTTTTCAACAAGGGTGCCAACACGATTCGGCAGGGAAAGGACAGTCTTTTCCACACATGGCTCTGGGAAAACTGGAGACCCACCTGCAAGAGAATGAAGTTGGACTCAAATCTTATACCTTAGACAAAAAATAACCACAAACGGAGAAAGATCTAAACGTGAGAGCTGAAACTTTTAGGAAAACTTGGGATAGAAGCTTTACCGATTTACACTTGGCAACGATTTATTGGATTCTGACACCAGAAAGGCACAGACAACAAAAGAAAAGATAGGCAGATTGGATTTCATGAAAATTAAACACTTTTGTGCATCAAAGGACACTCACTATCAGCAGAGCGAAAAGGCAATGCAAGGCCCTTATGTGTCCACTGCTTCTGATGGACACAGCGGTCACAGGACCATTGGATATGCCACTAGATCTTGCCTTCATTCCTACCAGATTCTAGGGATAGATCAGCAGATACATTACCTCCTATTTCAGGCAAGAGAGGCCCTTGCTCTGGGCCTGACGATTTACAGGGCCCCTATCACAGCCACACATAAAATAAATGTATTGAATAAGAGGTAAAAATGAAATATCCAAATCAAATTACAAAAAATTATTGTTATCAATGACGTACACAAGCAGGCGATTAGCACCCTGTCTCAAAATGGATCCAGAAATGCGAACCAGAATGTCCGGATAAACCTAATTCTATCAGCCAGGAGTTGAATGACAATTTGACGAAGTAGGAATATAGAACAACTTTCATTTAGTTTGCCCCAATTAAATATTTAGACAAATACATGTGGGTGTCTGTTTGGATCCTTACCTCAGACCCCATATATGTCTAGCAAGTACGATGGTATGTTGAAAAAGATTCGTGGTATAAAGAAATATTGGGGCACCTGACTGGTTCAGTAGGAAAAGCGTGTGACTCTTGATCTCAGGGTCGTGAGTTCAAGCCCTGTGTTGGGGGTAGAGATTACTTAGATAAATAAAATTTAAAAACAAACAACAACAAAGAAGTATCTTTATTTCACTCTCTTGTCAATTCAGCGTTTGTCAATTTTAATGCCAATTAAAATGCATATGGCATACAATTTACCAATTTAATCAAAAAAAGGTGTGCAGTCCAGCGATTAAGTACATTCATATCGTTGTGCAACCATCAGCTCCACTCGCCTCCAGAACTTTTTCATCTGGTAAAACTGAAACTCTATACCCATTAAACAGTAACTTCCCATTCCTGCCCCTCCCCCAAACCCCCGCAGCCCCTGAGTCCCTGGAAACCACCGTTCTATTTTCTCTCTGTGATTTTGACTACTCAAGGAACTGTGTGTAAGTGGAATCACACAGTATTTATCTCTTGGTGATTGGCTTATTTCACTTAATGTCATGTCCTCAAGGCTGATGGACTGAATAATACTACATTGTACGTATATACTACATTTTGCTTATCCATTCATTTGTCTGTGTATATTCGGTTGCTTCCATGATTAAGCTGTTGTGAATAAGCTGCTGTGAACAAATATCTGTTCAAGACCCCACTTTCAATTCTTTTGGGTATATACCCAGCACTGGAATTGGTGGTTCATATGGTAATTCTATTTTTAATTTTTTTCAGGAACCACTATATGGTTTTCCACAGTGGCCATAGCAATTTACATTCCCACTAACAATGCACAGAGGTTACAGTGTTACCACATTCTTGCCAAAAGTTGACATTTTCTGTCTTTTGTTTTTGTTTTTATGATAGTCATCCTAATGGTTGTGGGGTGGCATCTAACTGTGGTTTTGATTCCACATTAGGTATTTCCCTAATGATCAGTTATGCTGAGCATCTTTTCAGGTACTTATTTGCCATCTCTAGATCTTCTTTGGAGAAATATCTATTCAAGCCTTTCGCCCATTTTTGAACTGGGTTGTTTTGTGGTTGTTGATTTTTAGGAGTTCTTTATATATTCTAGCTATGAAGCCCTTAAAAGATATACGGTTTTCAAATATTTTCTCCCAATCCATAGGTTGCCTTTTCATTCTGTTGTTAGTGTCCTTGGATGCACAAGAATTTTTAATTTTCATAAAATACAATTTGCCTATATTTTCTTTTGTTGTCTGTGCCTTTCTGGTGTCAGAATCCAATAAATTATTGCCAAATCTAATGTGGTAAAGCTTTTATCCCAAGTTTCAGCTCTCATGTTTATTTAGGTCTTTATCCATTTGTGGCTATTTTTTTTGTCTATGGTACAAGATTTGAGTCCAACTTCATTCTCTTGCAGGTGGATCTCCAGTTTTCCCAGAACCGTGTGTGGAAAAGACTGTCTTTTCCCTGATGAATGTCCTTGGTACCCTTGTTGAAAAATCATTTGACCACATACAGAAGGATTTACTTCTGGGCTGTCTATTCTAGTCCATTGACCTGCATATCTATCTTTGTGCTGGCATCATTTTGTCTTGATTCCTGTAGATTTGTGGTAAGTTTTGAAATCAGGAAGTGTGAGACCTCCAACTTTGTTCTTCTGTCCTTCTTGAAAGATTGTTTTAGCTATTTGGGTTTGATTGTTTGTTTCTTTGTTTTGAAATTCCACATAAGTTTTAGGATGGATTTTTCCATTTCTGAGAAAAAATATCATTGAGAATTTGATAAAAATTGTATTGAATCTGTAGATCACTTGGGCAGTATACCGACATCTTAGCAACATTAAATCTTTCAATCTATGAATATTGATATCTTTCCATTCAGTTATGTCTTCTTTAATTTCCTCCAGCAATGTTTTGTAGTTTTCATCGTACAACTCTTTCACCTCGTTGGTTAACTTAATTAAGTATTTTGTTCTTTTTGATGCTATATAAATGGAGATGTTTTCTTAATTTTCTTTTCATATTTTCATTGTTACTGTATAGAAATGCAATTGATTTTTGAGTGTTGACCTCATATCCTGCTACTTTGCTAAATTTATTTCTTAGTTCTAATCGTCTTTTGGTAGAACCCATAGGGTTTTCTATATGTAAGATCATATCAGGGGTGCCTGGGTGGCTCAGTTGGTTAAGTGTGCAACTCTTGATTTTGGCTCAGGTTATGATCTCACAGTTCATGGGATTGTACCCTGTGTTGGTACAAGCCCTGCTTGGGATTCTCTCTCTCCCTCTCTCTGCCCCTCCCCTACTCTCTCTCTCTCTCTCTCTCTCTCTCTCAAAAGTAACTAAGTAAACTCTAAAAACAAGATCATATTATCTGTGAGCAGAGATAATTTTACCTCTTCCTTTCCAATTTAGATGCGTTTTATTCATTTTTATTGCCTAATTCCTCTGTCTGGAACTCCCAGCACTGTGTTGAAAAGAAATGGTGAAAGAGAGTGTTTTTGCCTTGTTCCTGCTCTTAGAGGAAAAGTTTTCAGTCTTTCACATTGAATATGATGTTTGTTGTGGGTTTCTCAGATATGGCTTTTATTATGTTAAAAGCAGTTTATTTCTATTCCTAGTTTGTTGAGTGTCTTTATCATGAAAAAGTGTTGAATTTTGTCAAATGTTTTTTCTGCATCAATTGAGATGATCATATGTTTTATCTTTCATTCTGTGAATGTGGTGTATTACATTGATGTTTGTATGTCAAACCATCCTTACATTCCAGGAGTAAATTCCACTTGGTCATGGTGTATAATTGCTTCACTATGTTATTGAACTCAGTTTGATAGTATTTCGTTGAGGATTTTTGTAGTAATGTTTATAAGGGAAATTGGTCTGTAGTTCTCCTTTCCTGCAGTGTCTTTGTCTGGATTTGGTATCAGGGTATTATGGGATGAGTTAGGATTTCTTCCCTCTTCTTCAATTTTTTTTTTTTTTTTTAAATATTGGTTCTTGAATATTGGTAGAATTTACCAGTGAAGCCATTAGGTGGAGGGCTTTTCTTTCTCAGGAGATTCAATCTTCTGATTAAATCACCTTACTAGTTACAGGTCTAATCCGATTTTCTGTCTTCATGATTTAGGCTTGGTAGGTTTTGTGTTTCTAGGAATGTTTCCATTTCATCTAGGTGATACAATTTTGGGGGGTACAATTGTTCCTAGCACTCTCTTATAATCTTTTTACTTTTGTAAAATTGGTAGTGATATCTCCACTTTCATTCCTGATTTTAGTAATTTGAGGGTTTTTTGTAGTCAATCTAGTTAAAGGTTTGTCAATTTTGTTGATATTTTCAAAGAAACAACTTTTGGTTTCATTGGTTTTCTCTCTTTTTTTAAATTCTCTATTTCACTTATCTCTGTTCTAATTTCCTTTCTTCTGCTAGGTGTGCATTAAGTTTGTCCTTCGCTATTTCCTTAAGTTGTAAAGTTAGGTGATTGGTTTGAGATATGTCCTGTTTTTTAATGTGTTTATATCTAAACATTTCCACTTTAGCACTGCTTTCACTGGGTCCCCAAAGTCTTTGCAGGTTGTACTTTCATTTTTACTCAACTAGTATTTTATAATTTCCCTTGTGATATATTTTTTGACCCATTGGTTGTTTGAGAGTGTGTTGTTTATCTGTCATGGCCGCATGTACAGTTAGTGTTGTAGTGAGAGGGTGAAGACCCTCAACCAGAAGGGAGGTGTAAGCCGTCTCTGGGACTTTTGTGGGGGACCTACATGGTGTTGCCATTGAATTTACACTTGCCCCAGTATATAAACTTTTAATTATGTGTTTTTCATGAAATTGCCAAAACACAGTAACATGTATATAATGGTATAAGACCTTGAAAAAAATCTATATATTGTGCTTTTTATCTGTGAATGGGAGAGTCATTTTTAGTGACTCTAGTCACTAGTGACTCTTTAGTGACTCTTTAGTGACTGCCGTTTGAAGATTCAGTTAGTTGGATGTATACCTAAATGTCGCATTGTACAGTATTGTAAAGTATGCATATTATTGTTTGTGGTTGCATATGGCAATGAAGTGTTTGTTTTATTTAAAAAAAGACATCTGGGGGCACCTGGGTGGCTTAGTCGGTTGGGCGTCAGACTTCGGCTCAGGTCATGATCTCACAGTTTGTGGTTTCGAGCCCCGCATCGGGCTCTGTGCTGACAGCTCAGAGCCTGGAGCCTGCTTCCGATTCTGTGTTTCCCTCTCCCTCTGCTCCTTCCCTGCTCAGTCTCTGTCTCTCTCTCTCCATCTCTCTCTCAAAAAATAAATAAACATTAAAATAAAAAAAAATAAAAATAAATAAAGACATCTGTTATGTACAGTTGAAATAAAATTTGCATTTGCTAAGAAAAAGAGTGTATTGTTTAATTTCTATAGTTTTGAGAATTTTTCAGTTTTTTCTGTAATTAACTTCTAACTTCATCCTGCTATGGTCCGAGAAGATACTTTGAAGGGTGCCTAGGTTGTTAAGTCTATTGAGATTTAATTTGTCACCTAAAAGATGATCTATCCTGGAGAATGTGCATTTGAGAAGTGTTTGTCCCACGTGCATTTGGGAAGAAAGTATATGCTATAGTTGTTGGGTAGAGTATTCTCTACATATTTATTAGCTCTAGTTCATTTATTATGTTGTTCAAATCTTCTATTTCCTTACTCATCTTTCTATCTGGTTGTTCTACCCATTATTGAGCGTGTGGTGTTGAAGTCTTAAACTATTACTGTGGAACTATTTCTCCCTTCAGTTCTATGTTTTTGGTTTATACATTTAATGGTCTGTGACTAGTTGCATAAACAACTTCTTTTTCTCCTCCTCCTCCTTCTTCCTCTTTTCCTCCTCCTTCCTCCCTCCCCACCCCTCTTCCTCCTCCTTCTCCAAGATTTTATTTTTTAAGTGATCTCGACATGCAGTGTGGGGCTTAAACTCACAACCTGGACATCAAGAGTTGCATGCTCTACCGACTGAGCCAGCCAGGCATCCCAAACTTATTCTTCCTTTAAATATACTCAAGGCTGATAATTCTTCTCCAGCCAATGGGCAAAACATCCATTTTCATGGCAAGGTGACCTTTTTGCTTACTGCTAGGGAGGGCTGACATTCAACCAGTATGTTCCTGATGGCCCTATTGGCTGTCTAATGTTGATCAATCAGATGCCTGATTGGATGTTGTGTGCGACACTAGTTGATCTTTTCATTGTCACTCTTTTCCTTTGGGTAATAGAATTCAGCGGTCATTTTAAATTTTAAATTCAATTTTGATTCAGTAATTAAAATTGGTCAGCCCAGGGAATAATCAGAACTCTGAGCTTGATTGACAGTTGAATCCTCTGTCCTTCCTTCCTCGGCCTTCTGCAGCTGGCTAACTGCCAGATCCCTGACATCTCTGGGATTGCAGTCAGGGAAGCAGGGTAAAGGAGAGCAAGAAATTTCCTTCTGGACCGAAACTCTGGTCAGATGGCTTTATGGTTTCCTAGCTTGATGGATATCTAAAGCTGCCTCTTTCTATCATGGGCACTTTGGGGGGCTCTTCACCAACTCCTCCTCATGAGTTCACCTGGTTGCCATTTCTCTACGGTGGGCAGTGTTCCTCCTTAGGCCCTCACTGCTGCAGAAGCTCCTTCAGCTTCTGCCTCTTAGCAGTATCCTTTCATGGAAGGATGCCCCCTCATGGGCAGGATGCCTTTGAAAACAACTCCATAGATGGAGGAATATATAAATACTCTGTTTTTTCTTTGCTTTCTTTCCAAAAGGAGTTAAGAATATATGTGCAAGTTTACTGGGCTGATGATAGCCTGGACTCAGAAGAGTGGCTACTTCCTGTTCTACAGGAAGCTGTATTCTGAGACCCTCCTAGAAATACGGGCTCTGAAGACTGTGCCAGCATAGCAGAGTGGCTACAAGCAGAGGTTTTGGTATCACACTCACCCAGGTTTGAGTTCTGAGTGTGTGACTTTGGGCAAATCACTTAACCTATTTCTCCAGGCCTCAGTTTTCTCATCTGTTAAATGGGGATAAAAATACTACTGACCTCAGTAGAGTTGCAGGGAGAAGCAAACAAGATAACGCACATAAATTGCTCAGTGCGGCGTCTTGCTCATAGTAAAGTGGTCAATACTTACTGCTAACGAGGAGCACCTTTAGGGAATGCAAAAGAAAATCCTTGAATATTCTTGAATTCTAAAAGGTAACAGTTATAACAAAATAAAATAACGATATATCAGTTAAAGGCAGGGAGATGATATAAAAATTCATCCATGGTGAACCAGGGTCAAGAGATCGGATTGTCCTTAGGCAGGTTACTTCTCCCCGTGGCTGGGTTAATGTGGGTTTAACGGTGGCTCCCTTGATGTCTGCTATTCTCAGGAGTGGGAGGCGTCCCATTGGTGTCAAGTAGGCTAAACACTTTTAATCATCTATTAAAACTATGTCAGTCTGGGTGCCTTTTTCTGTTGTGGCAAAACATGGGCTCTTGTGCCATGGCAGCTTGACTCACGGTCTCTGCAATCAGCTAGAGGACAAACACTGGCCTGCCTGAGTCAGTGGAAAAGTCCAGATGGCTCATTAACTGCCGGACTGACAGCTATGGAGGTTGTTACCTATGATGAATAAGTACATCTTATTGGCATCAAGTCCCCCTATAGAAAGACGTCCCACACGCATACTTCTTAAAATTGGGGGCAATACATAACCTGTGGTCTTTTAAAAAAACTTTTGGGGCACTTGGGTGGCTCAGTAAGTTAAGTGTCTGACTTTGGCTCAGGTCATGATCTCACAGTTTGTGGGTTTGAGCCCCGTATCGGGCTCCGTGCTGACAGCTCAGAGCCTGGAGCCTGCTTCGGATTCTGTCTCCCTCTCTCTGCCTCTCCCCTGCTCACGATCTGTCACTCTCTCTGTCTCTCAAAAATGAATAAACGTTAAAAAATAAATTAATTAAATCAAAAACCTTAAAAATTCTTTTGACTATTTCTTTTCTATGTAAATTCACCAACTCCTCTTTCAGATCCGATGTCAGAGAAGCAGTCATAAATAACCGGGTGGGAGTATAGTATCCTTAAGGCCAGAAGCTGGAGACTGGACTTTAACGCCCTGATGGTGGGGGGGTAAGTCAGAAGTCTTACCTAGATATTTACTGTAGTAATTTCGCCTCTACAATTTATTTAAAGGAAATTTATTTAACAAAATGAAGATTTATCTACAGGGACATTCAGATCAGCATATAATAGCAAAAAATTGGAAATGACAGTAGGGGATGGTGACATTCATAACACGGTCATAATATAAAATACTGTTAATGATCTAGGTATGTATACATACACAGAAACAGGTTCACAATATATTGGGTTTATTTTTTTTAATGTTTATTTATTTATTTTGAGAGAGGGAGAGAGCGCAAGTGGGGGAGGAGCAGAGAGGGAGACACAGAATCTGAAGCAGGCCCCAGGCTCCAAGTGGTCAGCACAGAGCCCAACACAGGGCTCGAACTCATGGACTGCAAGATCATGACCTGAGCTGAAGTTGGATGCTTAACCGACTGAGACACTCAGGCACCCCATCACAATGTATTGAGTTTAAACATGAAAAATAAGGGGTGCCTGGGTGGCTCAGTCGGTTAAGCATCCGACTTTGGCTCAGGTCATGATCTCGCGGTCTGTGAGTTCGAGCCCCTGCATTGGGCTCTGTGCCGACAGCTCAGAGCCTGGGGCCCGCTTCAGATTCTGTGTCTCCTCCTCTCTCTGCCCCTCCCATGCTCGTGCTCTGTCTCTCTCTGTCTCTCAATAATAAATAAACATCAAAAAAATTTTTTACCATGAAAAATAAAAGGTAACAAAAGAAAATATACCATTCATTACCATTTTTATGAAGAGAAAAAACCCACAAAGATCAGTAATTGGAAGCTTTTTAAGTACTTCAAAATTGTTGATTTCAGGCATTGTTCTGAGTACTTCCAATATGTTGATTTGTTCAATCCTCACACTAACTGTTAGGTGTTGTGATTATCCCCATTTTACAGGTGAAGAAACTAAAACAGAGAGGTTGAAAAGCTGCGGAGCGGAGACTGCGGGCAGGCTGAGGCGTCTGTGCTCTTCTGCACACTGCCTCTCAGTATGGAAAAAAGACCGGAAGGACATTCCCTCAAAACCTTAACAGTGGTTACCTCTGGGAGGTAAGATGTTGAGTGATTTTGTCGTCGTTGATCTGCCTTCTACGGTTAATACATGTTACTTACGTAACAAGACACACTCTGACAAAAATGTTTAAGGTGGATGTCTATTGCAGACTTGAACCAGTCTCTCAGAGCCTCGGTTTCTTCACCTATAGAATGGTAATAATGCCTATCCTGTCGCGCTAAGGCCGAGATTGAGTGAGATAATGTATGCAAAAAAACTTTGATAGTGTAGATTTGGAACGTGTTCAAAAGGCTATAGGTGCTGTAATACAAGGCAACACAAAGTAGAAAGCGGGAAGACAAAAACGTCCACGGAAATTCAGAGACTGTCGAGCTGAACAAACATGGCAGGAGCTTGAGTGGTTTCCTATCTCACCGGATTCTCTTTAGAGCCTTCCATGATACCTAAGGACAGTGTGTCTCTTCTCCTTTTTCTTCTTCTTCTTCTTCTTCTTTTTCTTTTTCTTTTTCTTCTTCTCCTTCCCCTTCCTCCTCTTCCTCTTCTTCTATTTCTTCCTCCTCCTCCTCCTCCTTCTTCTCCTTTTCTTCTTCTTCTTCTCTTCTTCTTCCTCTTCCTCTTCTATTTCTTCTTCTTCTTCTTCCTCCTTCTTCTCCTTTTCTTCTTCTTCTCCTCTTCTTCTTCCTCTTCCTCCTCTATTTCTTCTTCTTCTTCTTCCTCCTCTTCCTCCTTCTCCTTTTCTTCTTCTTTTTCTTCTTTTCTTCTTCTTCTCTTCTTCTTCCTCTTCCTCCTCTATTTCTTCTTCTTCTTCTTCCTCCTCTTCCTCCTTCTTCTCCTTTTCTTCTTCTTTTTCTTCTTTTCTTCTTCTTCCTCTTCTTCTTCTTGATAGTGTGTCTCTTCTTCATATCATGGGTGTGAATAATTGGGAGACAGGTATAGTCACGGTCTTACATAGAATTCGATGGCTCCCATATTCCAGTTTTGTTTTTTTTTTTTTTCCAGTGAGTATAGTATTGGGTGTCCCAGACTTCTTCTTGGTATCGATCCGGTTGCCAGTCTGAGCCTGTCTGGATTGTTCTTCTCAAGGTTGCTGCCCATCTTTCTGTTCATACAGCTTTTGGCCTGAAGGACTGGGAGCTCAGACCTCACAGTGGAGCCAAGAAATGGACAGTTTGGATCAACAGACTAGCAAGGAAACTGGTGGTAGACCTTGGGAGTCCGCTTGTGTGATGAACACTTTAACAAGCTGATCTAAATAACTCTGGGTGTTCATTTTTTGTGGTTGTTTGGTATAATCCCTGCCTTTTGAGGATTACAAAGGACAAAGGAAGTCCCCTTCACACGTACAAACCACCTCCCTCCCATCAGGGGAACTGCTCTTGGAAAAACCGAGACCAGGGGCGCCTGGGTGGCGCAGTCGGTTAAGCGTCCGACTTCAGCCAGGTCACGATCTCGCGGTCCGTGAGTTCGAGCCCCGCGTCGGGCTCTGGGCTGATGGCTCGGAGCCTGGAGCCTGTTTCCGATTCTGTGTCTCCCTCTCTCTCTGCCCCTCCCCTGTTCATGCTCTGTCTCTCTCTGTCCCAAAAATAAATAAACGTTGAAAAAAAAAAAAAAACCGAGACCAGTTCTCAACCAGAGGGAGACAGTGGAATCAGCTGTGTCGGGGAAACAAAACCTTAGCTCCACCCTCTCAGGGTCTCTGGCCTGAGAATTAAAATGACAGAAGGCATTAACAGGAGAAAAACACACAGATTTATTTCATATAAATTTTAGGTGGGAAGGAAATAAAGACCCCAAGAAATGACAGCGCCTAAATGCCTTCCCATTAGGTTGAACAAGAGATAAATCGTGGAAGAGTAACTAAAATACATGGGGAGGGTAAAGGAAGGTAAGTTCTTTTGACAAGGTCTGTTAGGACAGAATTCTCCAGGCCTCCACTCCCATCTCTGGTGATAAGAATGTTTCTCTCCTCCTGGTGTTGGAGGACATCTTTCACATGGGAATTTTCTGTTCTGTCTCCAGGAAGACAAAGGGAGGAGAGGTCAGAGTGGCCTTCTTGCACCTGCTGTTTTTCAAGTGCCTTTAGTTCAAAATAATCCGTATTTGCCACAGTGGCAAATCTGTGAGTGGCACATTCGCCACTCTTGAGCTCTGCGGGAACACCCACGCAGCCACCCTCAAAGATTCTGATTCTGGGGCGCGAGTCCATGCATCAGAGTCCCTTAAAGGTCCCGGAGGCTGAGAACCCCTGGGTCAGAGTCACAGGAAGTGTGGGAGTTTAGCACTGACTTCCTGTACCCCATTTAGTAATTCGGCTGAAATGGCTGTGATGACGGAGGACTGATTTGCAACAGCTTGGGAATGTGTGAGCGACCGGGGAAGCACAGCAGACGCTTCCCCAGGAAACGCATTCACGGTGTGTGGAGGGGTGTGTGTTCTGATACCAGTTTGGCAACAAGAGTAGAGCCCTAAGGGACATCAAAACATCAGACAGGTGTTCCACTTTGCTTTTTTGGCAAGTTCCAAGAACTCACTTCTCCTAACTGAAATTAGCCATCAGTTGACTGGCCTGCAAGCATTCAAAGTTGTATTTTGAATTCACAGCTGAGCTTGAGAAAGACAAATAACCAAACCAGCTTGTTTTGAGATAGACAAACTGGGAGGTACATGATGAGCCTGAAAGCCAGTGGGTCCAATTAGAGACTTGTTTGAAAGGTGTGGCAAACCTGGGTGATTGCCTCACTGTCCTGCCACTCACCGGGTCTAAAATACAGTATCAGCCTGCAACTCGCCAATCCTACAAAGCCAGACTTTCCAAAAACACCTTTTTGCCCCACTTCTATTTACAGATTAGGTGGGTAAATTTTATGTCACAGATTTTGTTGATTTGGGTTCCTGCTGAGACATAATTCAAAATGCATCCTCCTGGGAAAGGATTCCTTCGAGTGTGCGAATCCCTTCCTTTTCCCCTCCATTCCAGGGGGTCCGGGTATAATGTCTGTAACCTGCACTCCATAGCAGGTTGATTTTTGGGTTTACAATTGGCACTGTCTGTCTTTGAGTCTTACGGGAAGAACCGAGGAAATGAATCTCCCCAGACATCCAGTTTTCCTCTCTGATAAATTGTTCAGGGAAGAGCCTTTCAGTTCCTTTACCCTTGGGATGGAGCCTCATTCACTTTTGTATCCCCAGGGCTTGGCAGAGTGCCCGCTGCAAAGAAGGCAGCAGATAAATCTTGGTTAAATAAATGTTTTGTATTAAACACCCACAGACTTATTATGCATTTGGCTCCCAGCGTTGGTGGCTGATCTACATCCTGAGAGCTGTTTCTCTGTATCACCATTTTCCTGTGTGAACTGAGAACCACTAATTGGATCGTGTTGGTGGCACTGACTTTAAGCACTGGCAGGGGATAGGCAGAGGCTGCCGGGGATGTCCTGAATGGGTTATGTTTTTAGCTCCTGCTCTCTGGTTCTGAGCTGTAATCAGCGCTTGGTTAAGGATGAAGGATGAGGCAGGAGCTATACTGAGAGGCTGCTGGGAGTCTGGGACATGGTAAAGGCTTTTGCAGTGCTCTCCTGAGGGCAGCCTGGCCCTGACCTAGCAGAAATGGAGGCTTCGAACTGCCCAAGCAACCCCGCAGCCCAGTCAACAGGCACTCAGCGTCTGCTCTGGGCAAAGCACCTTTCAGGCACCGGGAAAGACAAAGGTGACTCAGACACAGATGCTGCAGGGAACGCAGAGCCTGGGCTCCAGAGTCTCAGCACGTGGCTTTCGGCTTTAAACTGCCTGGGCTTCACATTCTTCATCTGCACAGTAGAGATCAAAAGAGCACCTACCCCAGAATTTGTGCAAATAAGCAAAAACAATGTAGCACAGGGAAGGGGGCGGTGCAGAGAAAATAGCCAATACATTGTGTGTGTTTTCAATACACAAGGGGGCGCCTGGGTGGCTCAGTAAGTTAAGCAGCCCAGGCCATGATCTCACGGTGGGTGAGTTCGAGCCCTGCATGGGGCTCTGTGCTGACAGCTTGGATCCTGGAGCCCGCTTCGGATTCTGTGTCTGCCTCTCTCTCCGTACCTCCCTGTTCAACACTCTTATCTCTTTCTCTCAAAAAATAAACACTCTAAAAAAATTTTTTTTTTTTTTTTTAAATAATCCAATATACTACACGGGTAAGAATCAGAGGGCAGGGCGATTGAATTCTGTAACACAATGTGGAGCCAAAGAATTTTTTTTTTTTTTTTAAGTAACACAGTAATAAGATCCTGTGGAGAGCAGAGAGAAGAGCACAGGGGTGGGGGTGTAGTAGGGATGAATTTGAAAGGTATTTCGATGATAGGAAGAAAAAAGAAATAGAAGCAGCTGCTCAGACTGAAACCGGACTGTTCACTTTACAAACCATTATATTAAAAAAAGTTTATTGCAAGGGTCTTTTTCGAAGTTAAAATCTTGAAGTCATTAAATACAGCCTGGCAATTACCGGGCATCTTGAGTTTTTAGGAAACAGATGACACTTTGGGTAAACTAGCTGGTGCTTATTACATTCATCTTATTTGACTATAATATGATTAGCACCAGAAAGCCCCATGCTCAAAAATATCTCTTCTATGTATTTCACCAAATTAATTTGATTAACAAACTCCTCTTTTAAAATGCAGCAGCTTAAGTAGGTTTTCTTAAGAAATCTTAAGAGCCGTGACTAGAAAAACATAGGGGTGGGGTGGGGGGGATGATGGCAGCGAAAACCTTAAGTCTAAAAAACGAATTACGTGGGAGTTAACAAAAAGTGGACATAAACCCGGCAATGAACACGCTCATATGTACAGAGAATATGGCGTTCTCTTTTGCAACACTCATTTTGGGTTGCTTATCCATTTACCCCAAAGAAGTTGTCCTTTCCCTCTTCCCAGCACCTCGCTGGCATAATCACCTAAACTAGATCTTTTCTCCCCGTTCACACTTACAATCGGGCAGGAAGGGGAATAAGGGAGCCCCCGCTCTCGCCACAAAGTTTTCTTGTTCGAGAGGCTCTGTTCAGAAGACTAGAAGCCGGCCTCGTCCTTCGAGGACGTGGTGGCGGGTGGGTGCGTGGGTTTCAGACACAGGCAGCCGCAGGTACCGTGCGGGACGCCGAAGGGCTCTAACTGAAGTTAAGGACCAGTGGGGGCACAAAGGAGGAAGTGATGGACTCGATCCGCGCATGTGTCGGAAACGCCTTCACAAGGGCGGCCACTTGGGGAAGTTTCGAGGCTGGGGCGGAGGACACGGGAGAGACCCGCAGGAGAACCGCAAGCTTTGGGAGCTACAAAGAAGGTCCCGTGATGTAGGAGAAGGAGAAGAGAGCGTCAGGAGCAAAGTGGGGAGGGGCCAGGCCTCGGGAGGCAACTTTGTTGAGTATCTTCCGTCGGTAAAAACCGGTTACGCGGCACTGCGAACCCACCTCGGGAACCGACGCCGCTTCGGTAATCCGCACCCCCCGCCCGTGGGTGGGAGGCTGGGCCACCAGGGGTCTCAGGGCCACGGGGCCCGCGCGCCGGTAGCCCGGGCTGAAGCTGCGGCCCCGAGGGCGGCTGACGCCCCTTCCCAGACGCCGAGCGCGCGCGGGCAAGACGGGCGCCTGGGGTCGCGGGCGCCGCCGCATCCAGTGGGGCCGGCGGCAGCGGGGCAAGCGCCTCCGCGCACGGACGGACCGGCGGGCGGGCGGGCGGGCGGCCGCCGGGGCCTCAGCAGCTGTTCCCGACATGCTCCTCTCGGGGAGGATTTCAAACCTTGGGCCACAAGCTCGCCTCCCTCGCCCCGGCCGGCCCCAGCAACAGGCGGTGGCGCGCGTCTCATTGGCCGGGCGGCGTGTCGGCGTGTGTTGATTGGCCGCGGTGCCTCCCGGCCCCGCTTCGGCGCTCGTCGCCTCCTCCATTTTGTCGGTAGAGGCGGAAGGAGGAGGTCGGGTCGGGAAGCTGAGGCGGTCAGCAGCTAGCTCATCGGTGCCCGTGGGTTTCGTACGTCCCGCGCCTCGTCTCTCCCTGGAAGGGGAGGGGGGCTTAGACGCCGAGCAAGAGCCGCCGCCGCCGCCGCCGTTCCGAGCTTGAAGTCGGTGAGTGGCGGCGGCGCCGCGGGCGCGGCCATGTTGGCGGCCGCGCTCCCCATTGTTGGGGGAAGGAGGGGAGATCGGGAAACCGGGTCGGGCGCGGGCGGCCGGGGAGCACCAGGGCCCCGGGCCGGGCTCGAGAAAGGGAGCCGCTCGGAAGCCAGGCCCCGTCGGAAGGCCCGAACTTTCCGGGCTCGCGCTGTGAATGACTCACGGGCTGTTAAAATAGTGTGCAAGGCCCTCTGAGCCTTCCGAAAAGAGGGCTTATTTGTTTGGGAACTTGGTTTCTTGGGGTGTTACATGAAAACTCGGAATGTTTAATGCTCACTGTAAGGAGGCATCTCATAGTTCGGAGGGAACATCGGCTTGGGTTATGACTTGGGAAAACTTTTAAGATGAGGTGGAGTCGAGAGTTCATAACTAAAGGAGACACTTCTGGACGTGGGCGTGTTGGGCTAGGAGGCTTTTCGAAAACGGATACGCGATCTCCCGCAAGATTGGAACTTTCTGAAAGGATCTCTTCCCCCAAGAGACATGGGTCTCTTTAGGAAACTCCTTTTAAGCCAGCTTCTTGGCATGGCTGCAAAAGCTAATGCTTCCCTAGTCTGAACATACTGGTGACAAAATCCGTGTGAGACTCAGAAAAGTTCCCCAGTAAAGGTAAAATAATTTGTGGGACTTGCAGACCCCCGTCCCCAAATTCCCCACTTCCTGGATCTCAAGGCTGAGAAGAGCTTTTAAATGATGACAGTTACAAGGTTATTTTCTACCTTTGTTAGTTCAGGAAGTAGCCATTCTTAACTGTATTTCCGCCGTAAATCTAAGTGATCGCTTTCCCCCGTGTTTTTGAGTTGAAATAATGAAGTAATGAACTTTGCTTTTCTAGCTAGGACTTCTCTCATACTTGTGTGCTGAGGAGACTCAGATGTTGGCCTCAGCTCCTAGGCTGAACTCAGCAGATCGGCCCATGAAAACTTCTGTATTGAGACAAAGGAAAGGATCCGGCAGAAAGCAACATCTATTATCCTGGGCTTGGCAGCAAGGAAGGGGACAGGTAGTGGAAATCCTGCAATCCGAAAAGCAGACTGAAAGGTATAAAACTCATGTTGTGGGGGCAAACATCCTAAACCGTTTGTTTTTATTTTTTGTTTTTGTTGATTCAGATTTGTGGAGAAGCTTGTTTTTAAGGTGATAAAGGCTGTGAATATAATGTGTGTACGTACACAGGATGGGGTTAAAGCAGTTGAGTAGCAATTTTAAAATGATTTCTGGAATTACAAGTTGAGGCTTATCTATAGAAGCTTATTAAAGTTTTGAACTTTTCTTACTGGAATTTTGCTCAATATTTTCCCTTTACTTACAGGTGACAAAGAAGCTGAAGATGGGTGGTGGAGAGAGGTATAACATTCCAGCCCCTCAATCGAGAAATGTTAGTAAGAACCAGCAACAGCTTAATAGACAGAAGACCAAGGATCAGAATTCCCAGATGAAGATTGTTCATAAGAAAAAAGAAAGGGGACACACTTACACCTCCTCAGCAGCTGCACGGCAGGCCATGCAAAATGGGGGGAAGAACAAAAATTTTCCAAATAATCAAAACTGGAACTCTAGCTTATCAAGTTCTAGCTTACTTTTTAAGTCTCAGACTAATCAGAACTATGCTGGAGCCAAATTTAGTGAGCCACCATCACCAAGTGTTCTCCCTAAACCACCAAGCCACTGGGTTCCAGTTTCCTTTAATCCTTCTGATAAGGAAATAATGACATTTCAACTTAAAACCTTACTTAAAGTACAGGTATAAGATAAAATGCTATTTAAACTTAGTTATATTGGAGGGTAGTTGTCAATTGTTTCAGACCAAATTCACTAGGGAACTAATCTATTTGTGTAAAATTGCTAATTAATGTAGAAAATCTAATTAGACTTCATCTTAACTTGTTTTATGTGTTGTGTGCACTGTGATGTGATGGTGGGATCAGTGCAACTTAAAATAACAAAATTATTCATCATAGTACTTGATATTAAGTGTTCTCAACTGAGTAACTTAAGTGGTTTAAGTTAAGATTTGGGGAATGGTAATCAACTTTTCCTATCTGTTGGGTGAAAATACTAATTTAAGATTATCATTCATGGATCACTAGATTGCCCTGTTGAAAGCTCGTGAATCTGATTTTAAGCATCTAGTTAAGACATACAGGGACTAAGAAGTAGTTGAGTATTTGAAAGTTTAAAGTCCTAGAAACACCCAAACCAATAATATGCCAACAATCTTATGCACTGCCAAAAAGAAAATGTGACTTTTTCTTAGAGAATGGTTGCATTTTAGTAAACTGTATGCTGGTGAATGTAGAAAGGGCACTCGTGGCTGTCCAATTTAGAATGAGACCATATACCCCAATGGCCATTTCTTTCATGCAGTGAGTGGATAAGCGTCTGCCAACTAATGCACCAAAACCAGTTTTTATAGAAACAGTATTTGGTGGTCACTGAGTAGCTTTCAGAATACATTTTTTGTATTCTAGCACTGCATAAGCTATTCTGACAGTGATCTGGTCTCAAAAGTTATCCCTGCAAAGCTTACTTAAGTGGGGAGCTGTATAATGTGAAAGTTTTAAGTACCTAGGAAAGAGCCATGTAAATATATGTAATAAACTTGTAGCATATGTAAAGTTTTGTTGGCATTTATCCTATAAAAATAGAATATTTTAGTATGAATTTGCTGAATGTAAGACCATGACTCTTGTTTTTTATGCTATGGCCTGATTTTAAAGGTCCAAAATAATTTGTTTTTAAGGTTTGCCCTTGTGCTAAAGTGCCGGTGTATGTATAATTGATCTGGTGGTAAACTATATTTCAAAGTAAACCCTAGTGTAATAAGTTTTATATAACTGAAAAGGTTTTAAAGCTGCTAAAACACTTCCTATTTTTAAGAGATGTGAAATGCAGTATGGGACTATTTTAATTTTTCCTCCTTAAGCCCAAAGATTAACCATGAAAAGGTCCCTCCAACTTTAAAGATTCATTTTGGCTTTTAATAATTTTTGTAATCTATAACATGAATATAGTTAGTGTATGATGCCAGTATATATATTTTTTGTTACTAGTAAGTGCAACCCAGGGGACCACTTAATGTAAAAGATGTAATTTCTTGCATAACTTGATAACATATTTTACCTAAATATAAATTAACCCAATAGTGAATTACAAATGTGTGTGGGAGAGTCAATTTAAAATTTCTGATTTTAGGTGCCCTATTCTAACTTGGCAGCTTTTGACATTTTAAAGAAGGGTGAAGTTGTATTTCTCCAAGTAAATTCAGATGAGGTAATATTGCCCAAATCAAATAATGGTATTCTAAAGACAAGTTTACATAGTACTTAATGTACATATGCAAATTTCAAGCATGAAATTAAAAAATAAAATTGCTTCTTCCCCCCCAGTGGTTGGTTTGTATTTTGTAAAAAATTACGACTATTTTTAACGCACTCATAATCCAACTGAAGAAACGGTAGGACTGCTGGTTTTTACAAGGCAACCAATCTGCCAACTGATAGACACATTTGGATCAGTTCAACAGCTATACAATTAAACCTGCTGTTTATGACCAGCCCCCCCACCCCCGCCGGCCTGAAGCAGGGCTAACAGTAAAAGGACACAGCATACTTTGGAAACTAAGATTCTAATTCAGGAGAGTAAACCAGGTTTAATTCCCTGCATCTCTCCCTTTTCTCTACATTCTAAGATGACTGAGGTTTATAGAAAACAACATTCCTCAAATTGACAAGAACGGTTACATATGTTCCTATGTAAAAGTATAATTTCCACCAGGAGGCTTTGGGGGGGGGGGAGGGGGTTAAGGCATCAGAATACTCCATAGGTTCCAAGAGATAGGGGTAGCTTAAACTAGTTCAAGAATAGGTTGTTACCACGGCAAGGCCATTACTTTTATCATGCAAACCACAGGAAATAAATGATTTGGAGGAAGTAAAAATTTGGGTCTCCATTTTCCCCCCTATTCTCTGTGTAATGTCTACAGGCAGTGCCAAGGACTGTCAAATTCTTTACTATAACCAGTGGAATTTCACTAGATTTAACAGTTCTCAGCCTAAGTGTTAATTCTGGATTTATGCAGTATCAGGTGTTTGGTTTGGGATGGACTCCAGTGGTTAGTTGTTCAGACTTGAGGGTGGGTATAGAAAAGGCTTCTAACTGAAGTTTTTAAAAGTTAAGAGTAACCTAAAGAAAAGGTTAATGATTTCAACATCTCACATCCCAGAGAGGTACTAATACTTATGGTTAGCCTACAGGAATTACAGTGACAGAAATTCCCTAACCATTGTAGTTGTGAGAACCAAAAAGTTGTTTTAGAAACAACCTATCCTCTAAGGCTGAAGTCAGCCATAGCGTGAGTCTTCAGTCAGTCAATGTTCATGTTTAAATTTGTCGTCATCTTTTTGATGGCAGTGTATAGTATGATAGAATAACTGTAACCTATCCTTACATCTAATTTCTGGTTGGTTAAGTTCTATTCTTCCCAAAAGCAAGCACAAAGTGGAAAAAAAACTGAAGGTTTGGGTAAGTTTTCTGGTTTCTTTAATTGCATTCTCATTGGCAATTACTTTGCAAAACAGGAGGGACAAAGTACATCTCTAAATCCTCCTACTCAAATGAGGAAAGCCCACCCAGCCACAAACCTGGAGGGCAGAGTTAAACCTAAGGAAAAGAGAAAGGGGGGGGGGGGGGAAACCCCAAATTGTTTGGCTCCTAGACCAGTTGTTTATTTCACTCTCTAGCATTCAAAGAGATGTGGATCTACAAAAACTAGACACAAAGGCCTTTTACTTCTTTACAAACTACTCTGTCAATTATCAATGAAAGGAATTTACATGCCTTGCTTTTTATTCCAAATAAAGATTCCCACTTTAATAAGGGTGAAACAGCCGTTAGGAATACACAGAAACACAATGCAATAAACATAATAACCAACACTGTTGGAGGAAGGGGCAGAGACAAAAACCCTGGAGAAGGAAATTTTTCTATAGTAACTATGTCAATAGTTGAACGAAAACAAGTAGGTTGCTTACTTCATTTATCAATGACAACAGTTTGTTCCTAAAAGCTCTGACCTGGTAGAAATGCCATTAAGATTATTCCTCCACTATCATTGTGCTGTCTCAAATCACAGCCTCCTCCTTTCAAAGTATCTCAGGATTTTGTAAACAAGAATATGGTCAAAATGCAATACAATGCAACTGAAATTTGGAAAGCCAGAATGGAGAGCCTGAGTCACAATAGCTTGAGATCTTGGGTTACATTTAACCTCTTTTTCATCCACAAAGTACAAACAAAATACTTTTTGATATTAAGTCTTTTTCATAAATCTATTAAATCTTCCCTCTGCATGAACTCTAGATTCCATTATATTAATTTTAGTAAGTTATAAAAAATCTTCCATTTGATTTAAAAAAAAAGGCACAAAACAGGAACCAAATGAAAAAACCGTTAACTCTAACACAGGATCTGCCACTTACTTGCTGTGTGATCTTAGGCAAGTTTGAAAAAAAATTTTTTAATCAAACGGATAAAAATACCTACATTTCATATCTCCAACCGTTATGTATATTCTGCAACTTTCAAATTTTTTTTTTGTAAAGGCTTAAACACTTCCATACTTTTAGATGAAGAACTTCACACGAACAACTTAAAATAATGTGGCAGAAATGACAAAAATCAAGTATGAGTGATGGAAGAATCAATGTATAAACAAACTTAATATCCTAATAAGGAACTAAGGAATCCAAAACATTTTTGTGATACTATAAAAGTTATTTATTCACTATACACAGAACATGTCCCCTATAAAATGTACAAGTAAATCACTAAAAAGTATAATCTGGTGAACATTTTCTCAATTACAGAACACACTAAATCAGTTGGGATAACAGCTCTCTGTCTGCCTCAAAATAATCTAATTATAGCACCCAGAGTCTCCTTTAGATCTAATGCAAAGTTACTTATTTTTGGGATTATTTCCTAATGTGTGTTTGAGGAGGCAGAGTTAACAATTTAATATAACTCTAGTATATTACAGTCACTGCACAATGAATCAGTTTATTACAGATTAAAACATCATTTTTTCATTATTTGTATTAATGGGATGCAAACAGAAATACTGGATACTTTTAAATGGCAGATAACCACAAAATGATCATTGATAGTATTCTGGGTTTTATAATTACATTAAGATATGAATGGTGTAAAATATCGTTACGAAAAATACACCTCAAAACAATGAGGCCATACTGTAATGATTGACTAGATTGTGCTCAGTAGGTATTTATTAAGTCAATTTTCTCTATTTTTCTCCCCGATTACCCAGGACAATTTTTGCCCACAGTAAGGGCTCAGTAAATAAATGTTTGCTGAATATACTGACTTAGGACAGAGGTGAGAAGAGATGGACCCTCTTAGCTAGATGTCAAGTATTCTAATTGGAATTTATCTGGAAAAGAGAGTGTAAGATGTAAACTGCACATGGCATACAAGTAAATAAACTCAGATGCCAACAAAGCAAACCATTAAGCAGAAAAACACTGGCACTGGAATAAACAAAGGCAAGATTTGCCAATAGCGAAAATGGAACTGACTTTAAGAGATAACCAAGAAAAAGTTTATATTGGACCATACCTTTTCTCACCCAATTCAGTTTGAGACAGACCAATAGAGGCACTGTAAGAGACTATGGCTGTCTTCCTTGATATTCAAACATCCTAGTTTCCAATAGTTTATTATGGACCTGTTACCCACGAATCAATATAAACCTATTCAGATTTAGGGATTAGTTTCCACAAGTACAAAGTTGAATTTCTTTTTATTTGTCCTAAAATGCTTACTTTCAAACTTGAAGGGACTTCAATTATTCCATGTAGTTTCGATAACATTCTTTTATCTTTTCAGACCAGAGTCAAAATATTCGTACAGTATTCATACTGCAGCACCTTCCACCCACCCTTTGGTCGCTTGAACTGCCCTTCTTTGGTTCTTTTTCCGCTTTCTCAGATCTTTCTTGAAGTGTAGTAAGCAGAACTGTACTGGGTATTCCAGCTGCAGTTTGGTCTTAAATAAAAGAAGGATGTTTGTCAGTTTGGTTTTCTTTATTCTTCTCTGTGGTATACAGGATTTTGTTAGTTGAACTGGATGTAGCAGCTTACTGGGCCAAATTTGCAAGAGAATAGTACAATAGTTCCCAGGTCTTTTCCCTGGGTTGTAAACTTAACAGCTCATACTCTATGTAGCACCTTTCCTTTCTCACTGAAGCATTATCTGTCATTTTTCTTCTTGCTTACTTGGCTTCAAAACAAAACAAAACAGAACAAAATGCAGAGAGATCTTAAGTAAAAAGAGAGGTGAAGTGTCAGTCCTCACTGCGTCTTGATATGATCTACTCTAATAGTGACAACAGTGCCAGACACACAGTAGATACTCCAGAACTGTGGAACTAAGTAGCCCAAAATTAAAGCACTGTGTAAGGATCCTCATCAACTATGAGCAGGATCCTATCATGGGTTCAACTATAATTTAGTCCTTCTGAAGCTCATTAGGTAGGTCACTTTAGGAGTAACAAAAAGTTCTAAAGGAAACCATGTGAGTCATTTTAAGTGACACAAATAAAAAATAAAAATGAAATCATCAGGCCTTCTATTTCTACACAAAGACAGAACAGTTTCAATGGGCTATCCACCTCCTCAATCTATCTCTCTCAAATTACAGTCCATTAAAAAGAAAAAAAAATCACGAAGGACCAGGCCTGGGCTCAAAGCTTCGATCTGCCTTTTTTACAGCCTTTTCTTTGTATCTCGATTTCCTTATCTATGATATGGGGTAAATCAATATCTTTCTCAAAGGGTTTTGTGAAAAATAAATGAGTTAACACAAAATTTTTAGTAGTGTGTCTGGCACATCATAAATGCTAAGTATCGGCTATCGTTGTCATTATAAGTAGCTAGAACTCAAACCAGAAAACACCTAAATCAGTTCCCCAACGTGGTTATCACTTAATATACTAACTGCTCACTGACATTCAATGCAAACATATTTAAAATCAAGCCATTAATATAAGGCCCAACGCATCTTGTTTAGGACAAGGAAGAGCAGAATTATTGGTCCATTCAATAATGAAAATATAAACTTACAATTTAGCTGACTCAAATTTCATTTTAACACTTAATACTACCAATAATCTCTAAGTTATTTAACCCAAGGGGCTTAATAAGCAATCATGAAACAACTTTGACATTACATAAGGAATTTTTAAGTAGTATATAAAAGATGTACCTTTCTGGCAAGTTCTATCATTTCCAAAGTAAAAGTTAGTTGTGCCTAGTGCAACACTGTGATTAAAAATATTCCTAAATCTACAAAGGATTGTTTCCACTGTTATTTTAGAATCTCATTCAAAACTATAATAATTCCAGTTAATCATTATTTCCTTCATTTTGTTTTTATTATAGCATGTTTGCTTAATTTACAGCAAGCAGAAAATAAGCTGGGTCTTGTTTTGATCCAAACATTGATGTTTTAAAGGTTGTACACAATATTTGTTAAAAAGAACATATAAAAATACCTTTTTAGAAGCTTCTATAAGAAAGAAAATACAAAGTTTAACCCCACAACTTTCCTCTTTGCTAGAACTGCAAACTACTGCTACAGTTTTAAATAGACTTTTTGTTGTTTAAACTATACATCCAGGAAAATCTAAAAAATTAAAGAAACGTGCATATAAATGATTGCATAGCAGAACATGAACATTAACTGCAAACAGTAAAGAAATGAAAGTTAGAAATACTATCAAATATACAAAGGTTCTAGAATCAATCCTTTAAACACATTCCACAAACAGTATTTAAAAACCATCTTTTGTTCTTTACAGGCAAGGCCTATATTACTAAAACCAAAATCAAAAAAAGTAATCCTCTAAAAGGAATCGTTTCCCCACAATATTTACTTATACCTGCAAGCAAGCAATCTAAAATTTTAAAGATGCTAGCTTTTATTCTGAAATGAGATTGGACATGTCCCTTTTATTGTCCCCAAAAGATCTCTCAGAGAAATGCTAAAAATTATAAATGGTTAGGGTATTGGTTTTTTTTTGTTGTTTTGTTTTGTTTTAGTCAGGTACTGCCAGGTACTACATTGATAATCAAACTCAAAGAGATGAGATTCCTACTGAAAATTCTTTTTCCAAAATATTTTAAATTTCATGGCACCACAGAATCACCTAGAGTGGGAGTGTTCTCCTTCAACTTGCCTCACATGAAATAAACTGAAGTGTGAAGAACAAGCCTCCTTCATAAAGTAGCAGGCAAATTTTGATACAAACGCACAGACCGAGTGCTAGAAGCATCAAAATTCAGTTGTACACTATGCATATGCATAAACAAAACCTACTTTGAAACAATTTACTTGCTGCTTTTTTTAACAGCAGTAAGAAAACTAAGCAATACGACCAACAATGCTCCTTAAAGTTTAGAGTAACTACATGAGAGCATTTTTTTTCCCTTGAAATTATTTCTGCCATCATTGTCCTGCTCAAATTTTAAGGTTTGAGTTCTTCCCGTGTTTATATGTTCCAACTCTTCATAGAAAACAGAAAAAAGCAGTGAAGGCTCCATGTTTCAGTCAAAACACTCAATCGTCCCCCAAATCCTACTTAACCCAGTTGGCATCATTCCCCAAGACAGTGGGGTTAACAAAAGAACTATTCCACGCTGTCATAAATTAACTATTATTATCACGGGCCTAAACATCTCAACAAGACAAAAAGGTCCACCCTGAACCTAAATGTGTCTGATCAGTCAGTGTTGTACTGTGGCTACAACTCACTTTTGTATCATTCTATCTTATTAGCAAGCTACATTTCTAGGTTAACAGTTCTACCAAATATGGATATGAAAGTTTATTTTTAATAAGACAATGTTGCAAATTATGGTCAACCAACATCTTTTCACCAATACTTCAAGCATAAAAAATGAGAATCTTTACAAAAATATACAGAGACACCACAAATTGGTAGCTGCCCATAACATTAAACAAACTGGACTCTTAAGAGTGGCTTCTCAACAGCATATCATTTTAATTATAACCATTTGCCTGGTACAGGGAAAACTGACAAGTGTTTTTTTAAGCATCATTGCAACATTGTATTCCTGATAATTTAAGTAAACCAAACTATGAGTAAATGAATGATACATGCCTAAAAATATCAAGGTTTATACTATCAGTGGCCACTGGACTTAGGACTAGTCCAAGACCTTGATCTAGATTTTGACCTAGACCTAGATTGTGATCTTGACTGAGATTTGGATCTAGGTGGTTCTTTTTTCCTTGATTCCTTTTCATATCTTGAGCCAGACTTATAATATGTTTTGGAATCTGTTTTAGAGGTGCCTCTAGTTTTGGTGTGAGATGCAGACCTAGAACGTGATTTAGCCTTCATTTCTTTCTTGGGCTGGGACTTGGACCGTGATCTTGAATTGGATTTAGATCTTGAAAAAGATCGATTTCGGTGTTTGAATCTTTCAAAACAGAGGAGAGATACAATTAGAGTAAAAATTAGATTCTATGTTAATCAAATTTGTTATTTTTAGAGCAAAAGTTCACTCTGAAATTGAAAAATGTAGAAGTCGTTTTCAAAGCAAAGTTATTTACCTATCATTGTCGGAATGGCTTCTGCTACGCCGTGGTCTTCCAGCCGGTCTACTGCTAAAAAGTACATCAGAAAAAGCAAACAGTGACAAATGTCTATTTACACTCAAGTTTCTAATTAAAAAAATTGAACCATAAAACTTTTAAAATAAAGCACTAAAATAATTTTAGTCTCAATGAAGCATACAATGTATATAATTAAAGTGTACAAAAAGATAAAAAAAATTAAAAGTTAACAAATCTTTTCTGACAGATTACTGTACTACACATCAAACTTACTTTCTAGGACTATAAGATCTTCTATAGTTGTAATCAAAGGACCGGCTTCTTGATCTTCTTCTTTCATAACTTCGGCTTCTAGAACGTCTGTATCTGTCATAATCATCATAGCGTGAAGAACTGTACACATTCCTCCCTTCCTTGGCTTTCATTTGATTTGGAGCTATGAAACACACAGAACGGAGATTTAGAAAACAGAGATATTTGAAACCTAACCTAGTATTTTAAGTCTTCAAATTATAGGGAAAATGTCTGCATTCTCTTCCCTTATACCCCCAATCTGTGTCAAGGTTAAATGTGAGACTATTAATCTTGGAAAAGGTATTTGTTTCCAAGGAAGTCTATAAGAATACTGTTTTAGGTTAAAAATGATACTCTCAAATATCTTCCCAACTGTTTTCTTTCAGAGACCTTTCACCATCTAGCTTGTCTAAAAATATGCCAACTATTTCAACATTGAGGAAATTTACCATATTTAAAAAAAATTCCAAATTAAAATACAAAATGACTTTGAACCATATACTAATTTGGAATTACTTTGCGTGTTTTTCATTTATTAGAAACACAATTAACAACGACAAAATACTTATTGGTAACCTATGGACAATGCTTTAGCATCAAAATGCAGTAACATATGGATATAGGGTTCTGAGATCACAACAAAAGTAGAAAAGAGTGAACATTTATTGGATGCCTTAGACCCACCCACACCCCTCCCTGGACAGTCCTCAAATTCCTGTTATCTCATTCAATTCTATGAAACGGATACTAAATGCATATGTGCGTTTAAGTAAATAACACAGTGAATACTGAAGGACCCATCACCCAACCCAAGAGCCAGAGAATTATAGCCTGTGTCTGAGCGCTCCTCTCTTCAGCAGCTATTTTCACCTCTAACTTAAAACAATTTTTTTTCAACGTTTATTTGGGGGGGGGGGGGTGGCGCAGAGAGCCCCAAAGTCAAAGTCAGACACTTAACCGACTGAGCCACCCAGGCACCTTCATCTCTTTTACTATCTTGCCTAAGGTAACAAAATGGTTGAGCCAAAATTTAAACCCTGGTCTACCTGACTCTGAAGCCTGTACTCCAGCCTCATTAGCATGCAGCTAACACCTAGTACATGCCTGCATAATAAAACCACATACTAATATAAAACGGATTCTAGTAATTCCGTAATCATCTGTTTAATTCTATCTGTTCATTTCCACAGCCACACACCTACACAAATACCCAATTATACCAGGGTGCCGGTATATCAGTTGGTTAAGTGTCCGACTTCGGCTCAGGTCATGATTTCATGGCTCATAGGTTCAAGCCCCACAACAGGCTTTGAGCTGTCAGCACAGATGACACACAGCCTGTTTCGGATTCTGTGTCTCCCTCTCTCTCTGCCCCTACCCTGCTTGTGCTCTCTTTGTTACAAAAATAAAATTAACATTAAAAAAAAAAATAAAATAAAACAAACAACAATACCCAATTATACCTTGAAAATCTGTATGAAGAGAAATGGCTGAAAAGACCTAATACTTTCCAAATTATTTCCCTTTTAATTCCATCCCCAGAATATTAACCATGCCAGAGTCCAATTTCTGTCATTCTGATTTTCACATTCTACCTTTCTGCAAAGTATCTGAGTTACTCTATCTTTTCAAGATCTTTTTAGATTTTAAATAAGACAAATTGCAAATACTTCCAATAAGAAACATCAACGCACTGTTTTAAAAATGACGTATTATACGTATAATAGGCATAAGGGTACTTACTCTTCCGATCCCCCTGTGCAAACTGTATTTCAATTTGGCGTCCACAAATCCATTTTCTGTCCAAATTATGTAAAGCGTCTTCGGCATCACGTACATCCTCAAATGTGCTAAATGTTAAGGGGCTTGGGAAGTTTTGCATACTTTGATAACGAGTGAACATTCAGATGGTAAGTCTGGAATATTTCACAATCTCTCAACATTATTCTAGAAAATCATCCAGATCTCACTTAACTTAGGTTGGTTAATTCAGCTACAGATACTTGACAGCATTAAAGCACTTGTGATTTCCTACAGCATACATTTGAAAACACATGTGAATATATAAAATTATTAAAATAAGATCTGTTATAGCTGAACTACCAAGTAATCCTATCAAAAAATTTTCCTGAGTTTTAAGTTTTAGAAAACAAAAAACAAATGTCACTTCTGTTGTATGCTAAAACAAAAATTTCTTAAAACCAAAACCACTTTTCATGTTTTTGTTTCAAAGAAAAAAAGAAAATGCCAATAGTTCTTGTGTAAGCAAGCATAATATACCTTACCTTACAAAAGAATTAACTTCAAATTTATTTTGCTGTTTTTCTCAGATATATCTAACACTATTATTTCACATAGCTGTCTCCCTTATACTATACAGGAAAGATTGGTATGCTATCCATTTGAGGATAACAAGATAGAATCAATCAATCAATCGTCAAGACATCGCTACACCAAAAGCATATTACACCCATGCAAAGACTATAAAAGCATGCGGTCAAGAAATAACAGACCATTTCTAAAGATTCCTAGACTGAAAAGCCCTAACCATAATACTAAACATATAGCTTACTGCAAAGAAGTGAATTTGGGACTGGTTTTCAACCTGAGAAACTTCAAGGTAACATTTATAAACCTGACCCAGGAACTGCTGGTACCCTGACTGGAGAATCTGCCTTGCCCTCTTCCCTCCTTGTCAGCAATAGTACTATGACAACTCTTGGCTTTACAAAGTTATTCTGTCCAAATTTAGCTCCTTTCCTAAAACCACCATTCTGACGGAAGCCAAGCAAATCAGAGCAGTGTTTGATATAAAAGCTCTGGAAAGGGACCTAGGTTAAGTTGGAGTGTAGATTTTCATTCTATCCTAAAAATCACTATTCTAACGTGTCCATTTATATTTCTCAAACTTGAGAGACAAAGAGTGTAGATCTTAGGCTGATTAAAAAACAGTGCTGATGAGACATACTCTCTCCAAGACTGATACTAATATCTGTTTATTTCAAGTACTAAAACGTCTACCTCACCAGATTTCCTATTTTTCATTCTGAAAGGAATTAAGGACCATTGCCTGTTCCCAGGTCTCTCTTCCCGAATATATTATGTATATGTTAAAGGAGGTGAGGTTTTCCCAAGTCTAAGTCATAGGACTTTCAACAAGAAACGAAAAAGGTTGATAGGGAGTTCAGAACCTTGAGTACTATTATAATTCAACACCTGTCAAGGTTAATGCATTTGGGCTCTAAAATATTAAAAAGAGTAAGCTGGCTTAACATGTATACCACTTTATTTATTACCCCAGGATGCAGAATACAATTACTTTCTAAAGGATAAAATTAAAAAGTGTAAAAATTATTGAGAGTAAATCTAAATCATTCTTTGGGTCTACCCTCAAAAACAGAATCCTGAGCTGAATCAACCATGGCAAAGTTTTACTATATACAAAAGAGAAGCCTAATTGGGAAGTGTCAAATATCACTCTGATGCTAGTTATGGAGAAATCTGTACTTGGGATCTTTCCAAAATCCTGAGACCCACTTCTTTTTAACTATTTTAAGACCATAGAAAGACTTTGTGTATATAAAATACATGATCCTCCTTTAGATGACAACTCTCTTCTAGCTCAAGTATCACATACTCTTGAGGCAAACTAGTGTTGATCCTGGTTCCCAGGCCACCCCAAACCAAGTAAAAGCAGGTCAGCATTGTAAGCCAGAAAGCATCGCCTTTTAAAAATAGACAAACAAAAAACCAAGCCAAATATAGCTCTTATCCTCTCTGTAACAGAACTTTGCAACCAATCCCCCCAACTGTCCTTGATCATTAGCTTTGTAGAAACAGCAGCTTTCAGCATTTCCCCTAAGTCTCACTAGGGCCCCTGCTAAGTTTCAAGAGACCCAATGAATTTAACAGGAAGAACTTTTCCTAGTCTGACACCCACAGCCCAAACCCTTGCTGTCTCACTGAAGGAAGTAATGTCACCTAAAACTCTGGGTCAGGGAATGACTTCCCATAGGTCCTGATTAGGTACCTATAGCAGGGATAAGGCCTTCTGCAATCCACTCAGAGCCAACTGATCCTATGTGCTAAAGCAGTGCAGGACCAGCAGACTTCACAGAGCTAAGTTTAGAAGTCAAGAGTATGTGTGTGCCCATAGCAGCCACTTTAAAATCTCTAAACAGGTAGTATCTCCAGTGGATTTGACCTTACAAGACCACCAGAGTTGTTTCTAAGGAGGTCCCAGTGCAAGCACCTGTCTCCCTTTAAGCACGGCTCTGTGGAGTTAGCCTGACCCTAGAACCTCATGCTACTCCAAAGAGCATTGCCTATTACTCTATGGCATCTGACCATATGGCCCAAAACAAAAATATGCTGAATTTAAGCTTAACAACATTATATCCTGATACACTTTAACTTGACAATCTAAGAGAAAGTGCATTTATACAAGACCACAATCACAACATCAAAGGCCCACATAAATCAAGTTACAGGTTTTGTCACTAGACCAAACCAGAATAGTTTTGAAAATTAACTGCTTACAAACATTAAAAAAAAAAAAAAAAAAAAAAAAAAAAAAGAAAATAGTTATTCTGTAGGATACATCAGGTATGACTCCTTTAATCTTGGCCATCATTCAACTTCATCTTGACCTTTAACTCTTTAAGTGCTTGTCAGAAGGACTTGTCATGAGATGCTTGGCCAAATATGACAGATGGCTTTATCTTTAACTTTGAAAAACAACCTTTTCCCCCTTTTGTAGATAAAGCGAGGCTTTGTCTCCCATTAGGCTTGTCCTTCTTCCAGCTTTTCTTTATTTTTTCTTTTCCCAAACTCTCCCTTCTCTTCAAGCCTGATCCTTAAGAGGTCTTTGGCTTGTCTACTTGCCTTAAGTGTTGAATTCTACTCTAAAGGTTCTTTCATGCTTTCTCTTTGGGGTCGCCATAACTGTACAGCTTTACATTCTCTGAGGTAACAACAGAGGACAGCAAATTAGGGGACAATATTAAAGAAGTTTACCTCATTGTTATACAATTTGTTTTTGATCAAGTGATTCAAATTAACAGACAATACCAAACTTTAATTGCTAAGCACAAGAACATATTAACTTTTGACTTACATTAAAGGTGGTAGCAACCAGAGTGTATTCAAATTTAAATCACATATTATAATCATTGATTTGAGTTTCAGCAGCATGAATGGGAATTTAAATATTTTATTATTTTTGGATTAACTTTAAGAAATAATTAAGAGCAATGTGTGAGTCATAATTAATTTTCAAAAATTTGAAGACAAAACATTTATTATTAGAGGACAAAAGTAAACTACTTTTTAGATGTTACCTCTTACATAAACTTGAATTTCAAACTTCAACACCCCTCACTAATCAGCCATCTGAAGAAAGGATATTGAACATAAGCAAATCCTCTTGGACGACGCGTGTAGAAATCAAGTGGAACATACACATCAACTATAGGACCATAACGACCAAATTCTCGTCGTAAATCTTCGGACCTAAAACATCATAAAAAGACCCCCAATTTTTATGTTCACTCCCTTAAAAGAATGTCTCTGTAAGAAATAGGTAACTTTCTGTAATCTGTCATTTAACGAAAGGGACTGTGATGTATCCCTGGGTTACCTGGAACAGACAAGCTTTCTAAATCTCAACATCAAGAGCCAACTTTAAGAACATACAAAAAACAAAGGAAAGCTAAGATCCAAGATTCTGGAAGATAATGCAGTTTGTAATAAAACCCATTACTATTTTACATTGTAACAGGAAAACACATCTAAGGAAACTTGGTCACAGTTTACCTATTGTTTCTAACCACATCTTTTAATTTTTTGTAGAGGGTACAGTAACATTAGGTTGTATTAAGTATTAGTGTGTTTTTTTTTTTTTTAACACTATCAAACCAACATTAGTAGTCTGAAAAATACCAATCACTTTCATCCCCAAAATTATAGAGACAGGGTTAGACACTTAATAGGAGGTAGACAAAAGTTGGAAAAATAAAAGGCACAAAAATATATGTAACTCCTTAAATAATAAAGGTCAAAATGACCTAAGGAGGAATTTTTCTGGACGCTAGAATACTGCTTACTTTCCTACTTAAAAGTTAGGACAGAATAATGTAAATCACAAGGCTACCAAAATAAAACTGACTTTTGGGGGTGGGGGTGGGGGGTGTCAGAGTGATTGTGAAAACGCAGTCTCTCCTTGTGATAAGATCTGTTCCAAAAAATTCTGACGGCAACTACAAGCAATTAAGGGAATTGGTGAGAACAAAGGCACGGAATGGATTAATCCAACTTAGCTTATCAAGGCCCAAATGGTAGATGCTTCCTAAACCTCACTTCTCGAAGGGTGACCAGTTATATTTCCGGGAAATGAGAAGAGCTAGTTCGCAGGGTCTACTGGAATAATTTTACCTCCCAATTTTCGACATTCTCTTTCTCTAAACATCTCCAATGTTTTAAAAAAATCACAAACGTAACACGACAAAAAAGGGGTAGCGAATGCTTCGCCATAACGCCCCTCCCCCGATCCCGTTATTTCGCTGCGATTTTTTAACTACGGGGAAAAAAAAAAATCTCTGGGCCGAGGGGGCGTGTACCCCAAGGAACGTGAACTTCAAATCCTTGGGGAGCGGATGTTCGGCCGCGGCGGGGGCTGGACGCGCCAAGAGGAAGCGGGGAGGAAGAGAGGCCGAGCTGCGGAGGGGGAGGGGCACCGAACTCGCGCCACGCGGTCCGCGTTCCCGGCGGCTGCCTGGGAGGACCAGGGGCGCCGCCCTCGCTCCCACGAGGCGGTTGAGCCGGCGACGCGGCCTAGTTGGGCCCGAAAGCCCGCGCAGGACCCGCCATCTTCGCGCTTCCCCTCCCCCGGCCCAGCGCGCCGCCGCCGCCGCACGGGTCCTCCCCAAGCGCCTGCGGCCTCCCGGGCTAGGCCCGGAGTACCTCCTCGTACATACCTGGTATCGTCGGCCACGTTCCTTACGAACAGAGACGTGTTGGGGGGGCGCAGGTAGCGGGACATGACGGCGACGTGAGTCTCGGCAGGGGCACTAACGGGCTCACTAAAACGTCCGCGGACCCGGCGGCGGATCCTCAGACGCTCAGCCAGAGGGCTCCGCTACGAAACCTCCTCTTCTCGCGAGACTTCACTCCCGCCTCCACCCCCCCCCCCCCCCCCTCCTACCTGGGCGCAACGCCTGGACCGGCAACGGTTCTTTCCCGCGAGATCACCCGACGTACGCCTGCGCAGGCGGGCGGCTAGGGTACGTGCGGCAGCCTCGGTCTCATTCATTGGCTTCTTGAGCTGTGTCTTTCCCCTCCCCCAAGCCCGCTCTTTCTTCCTTTGGTGCTTTATTTTCCCGCCCTTTTCTGCCTTGCAGCGGTTTTTCCTTTTCTTTCCCTCTCCACCCCAAGTCAGGAAACAGACGTTTTAACCCCTACGCCAAACTTTACAGTTATTGCCAACTTAGACGGAGTTTTAAACCTTAGCCTTGAGAGAGACTGCCATACGGTTTCCTGTCTGGTCCAAGTAATGTCCTGGCTTTTATTAGATTGCTGATCAGCCGCTCGTATTGAGTATGAAAGGGAAGGAAGTGTGTGTCCTTGAGAGGAGGTGGGCCTGCCTCTCCAGGGCTTTCAGCACGCCGTGGGTGCACTCCCAGAGGGCCTGTGCCAGGGCTGCCCCTCGCTCACACCCTTCTCACACCCGTCTTCCACCTGCCCACCCTGTTGCCTCTTGATCAAAGGCCCTTCTCAACCTTTTGATTGGACCGCAAACCTCACATTTTAGTCTCCGTTGTCATCCACAGCTAGCTCTTGTTGCTAACGGCCTGTGTCGCAATAGTCCTTTCAACTTTTTGGTCTCAGAATCTCTTTACGCCCTTAAAAATTATGGAAGACCCCAAAGGGTTTTGTTTGTGTGGGTTACAGTTAACTAATATTTACGGAACTAGAATTTAATTTTTTTTTTAACGTTTATTTATTTTTGAGACAGAGACAGAGCATGAACGGGGGAGGGTCAGAGAGAGAGGGAGACACAGAATCTGAAACAGGCTCCAGGCTCTGAGCAGTCAGCACAGAGCCCGATGCGGGGCTGGAACTCACGGACCGTGAGATCATGACCTGAGCCGAAGTGGGACGCTTAACTGACTGAGCCACCCAGGCGCCCCTACTGAACTAGAAATTAAAACAGAGAGGGGCGCCTGGGTGGCGCAGTCGGTTGAGCGTCCGACTTCAACCAGGTCACGATCTCGTGGTCCGTGAGTTCGAGCCCCGCGTCGGGCTCTGGGCTGATGGCTCAGAGCCTGGAGCCTGTTTCCGATTCTGTGTCTCCCTCTCTCTCTGCACCTCCCCCGTTCATGCTCTGTCTCTCTCTGTCCCAAAAATAAATAAACGTTGAAAAAAAATTTTTTTTAAAGAAATTAAAACAGAGGAAATTTTAGGGCGCATTAACACACAAGCACACAGCCCACTGCCCTTCATCACGCATCCTGTGGCCCCTGGGAAGCTCCGCTCTCTGCTTGTGAAAGACTGTGCAAATGAAAAAGATAAATAATGTTTACTATAGTTTTGATCCCTTGAAAGGGTCCTGGGGACCCCTACCAGACATTGAGAATCACTCCTCGCTCTATCAGACTCAATTTTTGGAGATGAGGGATCACTTATTAAAATGCCTCTGGTATGTAGCATAATGTCAAACAGATAGCAGGAACTCAAGTACTGTTTGATTATATGAACTTTTATTTTATAAAAGGCAATAAAAGCATTATTTTTGCTTCAATCCAAAGCAGTTACGTGACAAGAATGGTGATGGTCGGCTCTGCTCTGTAGCAGAGCTATTGTTTTCCTGCACTTATGTTTTCCAAGAAGCTTTGGACACAGTTTGTTAAAACACTTATTAATTACGCATTATGTGTCAGACATTGTGCTAGATACTGGAAATTCAAGGCTGAGAAAGATGAAACTTAACGTTTTCATAGAAAATAAAACAAGGGGTGCCTGGCTGGCTCGGCTCATTGAGCATCTGATGCTTGATTTTGGCTCAGGTGGTGATCCCAAGGTCAAGGGATTGAGCCCCTCATCAGGCTCCATGCTGACTGTGGAGCCTGCTTAAGATTCTCTGTCTTCCTCTGCCCTTCTCCCTCCCTCGCGCGCACACACACACACACTCTCTCTCTCTCTAAAAAGAAAGAGTAGAGAAAAAAAATATTCAAAAATTATTAAGATGACGGACAATAGCGGAGCACTAAGCCAAGTGCAGGGTTGGTTTTTTTTTTCTTTTAATGTATTCATTTTTTGAGAGACAGATGGAGATAGAGCATGGGTGGGGGAGGGGCAGAGAGAGAGGAGGAGACAGAATCCCAAGCAGGCTGCAGGCTCTGAGCGGTCAGCACACAGCCCGACGCAGGGCTCGAACCCACAAACTGTGAGATCGTGACCTGAGCCGAAGTCAGATGCTTAACCGACTGAGCCCCCCGGGCGCCCCCAAGTGCAAGGTTGTTTTGAGTGTGGTGCCCTGTGTAACTGCACAGGTGGCATATGCCCATGAAGGCTGTTCTAAATGTTAGCCATTACTGCCATTACTCATAATGTTTGAGAAATAATGGGACCAGGTGAGGTGTGAATATTTACCAACTGGAATTGCTTTCGGCTTCACATACCAAGTGTCCCTTTGATCTTTTGTGTTTTAGAATCCCGGAGCCTCAAAAAAAGATGCTGTTGGGAAAAGCAGAGAAAGCCAGCGTCTTTCAGCCAGCAGGAGCTTGAGGTGGACGGTTTGCCATAAAAGCACCACATTTCACTCCGAGCACACAATACCAGGACCGGTCGTTTTTCCGAAGACCAAACGTTAATCTCGGCAAATGGTCTGTCAGCACTGTGCTGCTTCTTGAGGAAATTATGTTTTATTGGGATTTATGTCAGAAAAGCACTTTCCTTGGGTAGTATTCTCAGAACCACACAAAGAAGACCAAAACGTACAATAATACAGCTATGAATTTCCTTGATCCTGAGACTGCTCTTTCTTGATTTACGGGCCATAGCACAGACGTCATGCCTGAGTGAGTTGTGCTATTTGCTAGAGGGAGACTCACAAACACAAAATCCAGGTGCTAAGGCCTCGGAATGATGAGCCTGTCTCCATCAGCAGAACCCAAACCTTGCGTCAATATATCAAGATTAACTTTACTGGGATAACCGTCGAATTCTGATGATTGTCACAGACGGTGCTTAGCACTGGGCCTCTGTCTCCATGGGCAAACAGTCAATTAGAAGCATGCTTTTTAAATTTATTTCATAAGACATGCCTGATTTTCCTATAAGCCTTCTCACTAATGAGTAGGCAACAGGCCAAGTTCCCCAGACTGAGGAAGATTTAAACATTCCTTATTTGTGGATTGGGAATTTTGGAGCACACGCATTATGTACACATTATCGATTTACTTGTGTTCAGGTTCTTATAACCTCTGGCTCTCACTAGTTCTGCTCTGAGGGTGAAGACACTGTGAATATGCACATGTGTTCATCATATTCCTTAGATAACCTATTAGCACATAGGTTGCTACCTTGAATTTGCTTAAGGTAAGAAAAAATTACTTGGTATATCTTGGCCTCATTTTAATATCTTAAAATAACATTTTAAGTGTGGACATAAGTGGACATAAGTGTCCAGCATGTATTTAAAAAACTTCCGAGGGGCGCCTGGGGGGCTCAGTCGGTTGAGTGTCCAACTTCAGCTCAAGTCGTGATCTCGAGGTTCATGGGTTCGAGCCCCACATTGGGCTCTGCACTAACAGTTTGGAGCCTGGAGCCTGCTTCAGATTCTGTGTCTCCCCCTCTCTCTGCCCTTCCCCTGCTCATACTCTCTGTCTCTCAAAAATAAATAAACATTAAAAAAATTTTTTTTTTAATTTCCGAAATAATTTCTTTACTGTAAAGAAAACAGGGGCACCTGGGTGGCTCCAGTCGCTTAAGTGTCCGATTATTGGTTTCGGCTCAGGTCATGATCTCGTGGTTCCTGAGTTCGAGCCCCACAGCACAGAGTTCGGGCTCTGTGCTGGCAGTGCGGAGCCTGCTTAGGATTCTCTCTGTCTCTCTCTCTACAAATAAAATAAATAAACTTAAAAAAGTATTAAAAATGAAAACAAATATCACCTGTGATCCTACAACTCAGAATTCATTACTATTAACACTTTTATGCATTCTATGCATGTATCTAATTGCTAAAATTGGAGTCATACTGTATAGTTTCATAACATGGGTTTTTTTTTTTTCCACCAGATAGATTATAAAGAATATCTTCCCTGGCCATTAAATGGTTTTAATAAATACAGTTTAAAAAAAATTTTTTTTAACGTTTTATTTATTTTTGAGACAGGGAGAGACAGAGCATGAACAGGGGAGCGTCAGAGAGAGGGAGACGCAGAATCCGGAACAGGCTCCAGGCTCTGAGCTGTCAGCACAGAGCCCGACGCGGGGCTCAAACTCACGGACCGTGAGATCATGACCTGAGCCGAAGTCGGCCGCTTAACCAACTGAGCCACCCAGGCGCCCCAATAAATACAGTTTTTAATAGCTGCTGTAGCAAGTATAAATTGGGTTCAATTGCCAGTAACAGAAGCCTGAAATAATCTTGATGATGATAGCTAACACTTATTGAGCACTTCAATGCCAGGCACTTTTCTCACAGAAAAGCAAAGAAAAAAACTCACATAGTAGAATGTTACAGTTTTAGCAGACATTTAACTCATGATTTTCAATTATATGTTTTTTTTTTATTGTTTAACTTTATTTTTTATTTTTAAAAATTTACATCCAAGTTAGTTAGCATATAGTGAAGCATTGATTTCAGGAGTAGATTCCTTAATGCCCTTTACCCATTTAGTCCATCCCCCCTCCCACAATCCCTCCAGCAACCCTCAGTTTGTTCTCCATATTTATGAGTCTCTTCTGTTTTGTCCCCCTCCCTGTGTTTATATCCTTTTTGTTTCCCTTCCCATATGCTCATCTGTTTTGTCTCTTAAAGTCCTCATATGAGTGAGGCCATATGATTTTTGTCTTTCTCTAATTTCACTTAGCATAATATCCCCCAGTTCCATCCACGTAGTTGCAAATAGCAAGATTTCATTCTTTTTGATTGCCGAGTAATACTCCATTGTATATATATCCCACATCTTCTTTATCCATTCATCCATCGATGGACATTTGGGCTCTTTCCATATTTTGGCTATTGTTGATAGTGCTGCTATAAACATGGGGGTGCCTGTGTCCCTTTGAAACAGCACACCTGTATCCCTTGGATAAATGCCTAGTAGTGCAATTGCTGGGTCGTAGGGTAGTTCTATTTTTAGTTTTTTGAGGAACCTCCATACTGTTTTCTAGAGTGGCTACACCAGCTTGTATTCCCACAAACAACGCAAAAGAGATCCTCTTTCTCCACATCCTCACCAACATCTGTTATTGCCTGAGTTGTGAATATTAGCCATTCTGACAGGTGTAAGGTGGTATCTCATTGTGGTTTTGATTTCTATTTCCCTGATGATGAGTGATGTTGAGCGTTTTTTCATGTGTCGGTTGGCCATCTGGATGTTGTCTTTGGAGAAGTGTCTATTCATGTCTTTTGCCCATTTCTTCACTGGATTATTTGTTTTTTGAGTGTTGAGTTTGATAAGTTCTTTGTAGATTTTGGATACTAACCCTTTATCTGATATGTCATTTGCAAATATCTTCTCCGATTCTGTCGGTTGCCTTTTAGTTTTGCTGATTGTTTCCTTCGCCGTGCAGAAGCTTTTTATTTTGATGAGGTCCCAGTAGTTCATTTTTGCTTTTGTCTCCCTTGCCTCCAGAGACGTGTTGAGTAAGAAGTTGCTGCAGCCAAGGTCAAAGAGGTTTTTGCCTGCTTTCTCCTCGAGGATTTTGATGGCTTCCTGTCTTACATTGAAGTCTTTCATCCATTTTGAGTTTATTTTTGTGTCTGGTGTAAGAAAGTGGTCCAGGTTCATTCTTCTGCATGTCGCTGTCCAGTTTTCCCAGCACCACTGGCTGAAGAGGCTGTCTTTATTCCATTGGATATTCTTTCCTGCTTTGTCGAAGATTAGTTGGCCATCCATTTGTGGGTCCATTTCTGGGTTCTGTATTCTATTCCATTGATCTGAGTGTCTGTTCTTGTGCCAGTACCATACTGTCTTGATGATTACAGCTTTTTAGTATAGCTTGAAGTCTGGGATTGTGATGCCTCCTGCTTTGGTTTTCTTTTTCAAGATTGCTTTGGCTATTCAGGGTCTTTTCTGGTTCCATACAAATTTCAGGATTGTTTGTTCTAGCTCTGTGAAGAATGCTGGTGTTACTTTGATAGTGATTGCATTGAATATGTAGATTGCTTTGGGTAGTATCGACATTTTAACAATGTTTGTTCTTCCTATCCAGGAGCATGGAATCTTTTTCCATTTCTTTGTGTCTTCTTCAATTTCTTTCATAAGCTTTCTATAGTTTTCTAGATTTTATTAATAAAATCTCTAGATTTTATTTGTTTGGATCTCATCCAACATTTGAATCCCATAGACTGAGTAAAGCAGATTGTCCTCCCTAATGTGGACGGGCCTTTATCCACTCAATGCAAGACTGAAATAGAACAAAAAATTGGATGAGAGGAAATTTTGCCTCCCTGTCTGATTGAGCTAGGACATTTGTCTTCTTGGGCTCTTAGATCGGAACTTATAACATTGGCTCTTGTAGGTCTCCAGTTTGCTAATTGCAGATTTTGAGATTTCTCAGTCTCTGTAATCAGGTGAGCCAATTCCATACAATAAGTCTCTCTATATGAATGAACAAAAGAATGAATGAATGGATAAATAAACACCCATATCCTATTGGTTCTATTTCTCTGGAGAACCCTAACACACATGGCTGTATTATAATTTGTTTATCCATTCACCAATTGCTGGACATTTGGGTTATTTCTGGCCATTATGAATGAAACTTCCATGAACATCTGTGCACAGGTCTTTATATATGTGTGTGTGTGTGTGTGTGTGTGTGTGTGTGTGTGTGTGTGTTTTCAGTTCTCATGAGTAAATATCTAGAAATGGAATTGCTAGGTTAGGTTATCTGTTGTGTCCTCCAGGTAGAAGATACCAAGATGGGTGAGAAATGCAAGAGATTACTTGGTGTTAATGTCTGTGAAATAAAAAGGGGAAAGGGAGTAAGAGAGGGCAGGGAAGGTCTTCAGACCGGATCTCACCCTGTGAAAAGAGAGGGGGAAGGAGAAAGCTTGATTAGGAAGAACCTCATACTGCAGCGCAGCTCTGAGAAAGTTTTACCAACTCATCACCCCTTGAGGGGTCCTTTGTTGGGCAGAAGTGGCGGGGCCCTAGGATCCCCACTGTGCTCAGTCTTTGGTTGCGTCTGCCTGGGAAGAGCATGGCCTCGGCTCAAATGTTGCAGTGGATCCTGAAGGCTCTGTGGCCAAGACTGCAGGCTAACTACAGCCTTTGGGGGGTAGAGTCACCCCTGATGGGAGACGTAAGTGGCACACTTCCACGGCGGTCAAAGTTCAAGCCTTGCTCCATGCAGATCCCCTTCTCTGTGCATTACTGAGGAGCAGCTCCGTTATGGGTCCCATGAGTGCCTCTTACTAAGAGGAAAACTCAGAAGAGGGAGGCTATTGTGATGGACGATAGCCCCCGTAGCTGCAGCTGGTCTCAGGCCACAGCTGGTACTCCTACTCTGTCTTCCTCCTCCTCCTCTTCCTCACTAGCGCTTCTGCAAGTCCTGATGCATGCCCAGTGGCGGTCTGAGCTCCTGGTCACCATGCCCTTCTCAGGCCAGGGTGACAGCACTTGTCCCTTCACAGTACAACTGTTAAGGGATGTCCAGAGGGATCTAACTAGATCACCTGGGTTCCACACATATTCCTCCCAACCCCCATGGTGGGACAATAATAACCCTACCTCTTCCTACTGATGTACTTTAAAATGGTTAACATGGTAAATTGTTATATTATGTGTATTTCCCCACATTAAAGAAAAACACCAGGCTATAAAAATAGAAAAGACTTTAATCATTCAGTAAAATGCTGGATCTTTGCATTTACCCTCCCCCCAAATTTTCATTATTAAAACTCACCGCGAGAGGAACGTCATTGCATATCCAACGTTTTGTACGTTTTGGTTGGGACACATTCCTAAGTGTTGACTTGGTGGGTCAAAGAATATGAATTTTAAGAACTTAATATATATGATCAAAATATGCTTTGGAAAGATTCTACCAATTCACCCTCCTTATTCGTTCAAGAAACTTACAATAAATATGTGTGGGGTTTATACTCTGTGCTGCTGGGATACACTGGGATATATCTGAAGAATAAGCTACAGTTCTTAGGGCTTTGAGATCTAACTGGGTGATACAGTCATGTAACCAGTAACAAGAAGGCATGACAGATGTAAATTTAGGGTGACCCGGGACATGAGCAGGAGGACTTAATTCAGCCCTGGTTGCGAAGGGAGGTGATGCCTAGGAAACCCAGGTTTCTCAGCCTGGGCCAGCCACCCTCTCCAGCTCTGGTTAGAACCTTAAAAAAGAAGTTGCCATTTTTAGAAATGAAAACTCTTCCTTCCCTTTCTTTTAAACATTTTTTAAAAAGCTTATTTAAGTCACCTTTACACCCAACGTGGAGTTCGAACTCAGGACCTCAAGATCAAGAGTAGCACGCTCTTCCGACTGAGCCAGCCGGGCGCCCCGAAACTTTCACTGCTTAAAACCATGTTTATTTGATTGCTAGCGAAGATGGTTTTTCTCACGTTCATTGACCGCTTATTTATTTCTGTTTCTTCTTTTGCCCATTTCCCCATTGGGATATAAAGGTTTATCTTAGGATTTTGAGGAGTTCTTTTGATTGTAAGGACGCTTCTGTTCCAGTTATTTTCATGGCAAATATATTCTGCTGATTTGTAGTTTGCTTTCAAATCTCCTGCAGGGTGGTTTTTAAAAACAGCTTTCTTGAGGTTTAATTTATACACTATACATCAGTGATTTTTAAAAAATGTTTATTTATTTTGAGAGAGAGTGCACGAGCAGGGGAGGGGCAGAGAGAGAGAGAGGGAGAGAGAGAGAATCTTAAGCTTCACACCCAGTGAGGAGCCCAACCTGGGGCTCGATCTCATGACCATGAGATCATGACCTGAGCCGAAGTCAAGAACTGGACACTTAACCGACTGAACCACCCAGACACCCCTTAAAAATAAAATAGTTTTTAAAAAAAAAATTTTTTTTAATGTTTATTTATTTTTGAGAGAGAGAGACAGACAGACAGACAGAGCATGAGTGGGGATGGGGCAGAGAGAGAAGGAGACACAGAATCTGAAGCAAGTTCCAGGCTCCCAGCTGTCAGCACGGAGCCCGATGTGGGTCTCGAACCCACAAGCAGCAAGATCATGACCTGAGCCGAAGGAGATTGCCTAACCAACTAAGCCGCCCAGGCGCCCCATAAATAAAATCTTAAAAAAATAAAGACAGCCTCTACCCACTGGAAAAAAAAAGTAAAATTTAGGGGCACCTGGCTGACTCAGTAGGAAGAGCGTGCTAATTTTGATCTCGGGGTCGTGGATTTGAGCCCCGCATTGGGGGTAGAGATTACTTAAATAAAACTTGAAAAATAAAATAAAATAAAATTTGTAGTTTGTATGTGTATATATATATATATGCATGTATGTACATGTATTTGTTTATGTATATATGTGTACATATGTAATATAGAGTTTGTGTATGTTATCACTATGGCGTATAAATATATGGTAACAAAGAATTGTGTAGGGAGTTTTTTTTAAACACATACGCACGTACATATATACACTCATTGTGTGTAATTATAGTTTTCTTGTTATTTTGGGGCTCAAATTATTGCAGAGATTTAAAAAATACCAGTAAACAAGCTTATTAATGTTCTTCTTGGAACCATATTTCATAACCACTTGTTATTTATTTCTGTATCTGGAACATGAGAAGAGGCCCACGATTATGGGGAAAAATCGCATTAGGTTTATTTTTCACATGGAGAGAACTTAGGCACAAAACGCAAAGACACAGAGATTTAAGTATTTACTCTTACTGTACTCATGACTATGTGACTTGGTGACCGGCCAGCCTGCTGGCATGTGGGAGGATCAGGTGACTTGGAGCTCTCCGTGAAAAGTTCAAGGTGTTACTGGGTTCTGATTTAGGGCAAGATGACCTCTGCCCAACTTTTGACTTTCCTCTCTCCTGGCTCCTATGCACAGTGTGTCCCACTTTAGAGCATCTGTTTCTTTCTCTTTTTCCTTTCTTTAAGTCTGACGCTTTCTAGAATCCTCTTGGCTCACTGATAACTGTTGGAATGGAATAACTTCTGGACCATTCCCGCTTTTATTTGTTTCTTAAAAAAAATTTTTTTTTAGTGGGTTCTACACCCAACCTGGGGCTTGAACTCACAACCCCTAGGTAAAGCATCACATGTTTTGCCAACTGAACTGGCCAGGTGCCCCTGGACCATACCCATTTTTATTTAATTATTTCTTTATTAAATAATTTTTTTGAAATGTGTATTTATTTTTGAAAGGGAGGGAGGGGCAGAAAGAGAGGGAGACCCAGAATCCGAAGCCAGTTCCAGGCTCTGAGCTGTCAGCGCAGAGCCTCGTGCAGGGCTCGAACACACGAACCGCGAGATCCTGACCTGAGCGAAAGTCAGACACTCAACCAACTAAGCCACCCAGGCGCCCCACCATACCCATTTTTAGTGGGCATTTCAGCTTAGTTCCTTGCCCTGATGATCAAAACATAATCACCTCTAGCTGTGCTCCTTATGGGTTCAACTCTGTCCAGTCTTCTTTTTCCCAATCTTGCCATACCCACGAGAGCGGGGTGGGGGGGGCGGGGGGCGGGCAAATCCCTCAGGTTTGTCTTTGTCTCCTGGACTTTCACCCTGTGAAGTACGTATTATTATCCTTATTTTTGATTGAGGAAGCTGAGGCTAAGAGAAGACAAGGGGTTTCCCCAAGATCCACAGGCTGAAACTGGGTAGACATTTGCTGTTCTTATTTCCTGTTCGGAGGATTCCCGACTTTATGTGTCTCACTGAGAAGGAAAACCTGCCTCACAGTTTAGGTGCTATAGAAGCAGACGCTTTTTTCCCCAGCCTCCCTTGCAGCTAAGGTGTGAACCTGCGATCTAGGCTTAACCCATCACATACCTCTTTTCAGGATTTGGATAGCCTGGGCTGGAGTCACAAAGAAGCAGGGACCGCAGAGAACTCTCCTTGGTGGCTGTGGTGGTCACAAGAGTGGCAGAAACCAGTGCCTGGCCAGTCATCATTCAGCACTCCAGGACGGGCAGCTCCTCTGATTTAAGTGTGGTGTTGGAGCCCTGGGGTTCAAACCCTAAGCATCATGGGGGTTTGGGGATGAGTGGGGTCTCTATGGCTGGGCTGGGCATGGAGGAAGTGGATGCTATGGGCTGTCAACTTTTTTTTTTTTTTAATGTTTATTTATTTTTGAGAGACAGAGAGGTACATGGCATGAGCTGGGGAGGGGCAGAGAGAGAGAGGGAGACACAGAATCCGAAGCAGGCTCCAGGCTCTGAGCTGTCGGCACAGAGCCTGACGCGGGGCTCGAACCCACAAACCGCGAGATCATGACCTGAGCCGAAGTCAGACGCTCAACCGACTGAGCCACCCAGGCACCCTGTGGGCTGTCATCTTTTAATGGGCCATATCCTTTTGGGTAATGAGCATCTTACTGTCAACTTGGATAGAACGAAGACAGAGAATCTTCCCCCAAATTTCAGGATTGCCTAAATGCTCTGATACCCAAGTACAATTCTGAGAAGGATGCGGGCCTCTATGCAACTAGGATTACATTTTCCCATCCTGATAAGTAAGAGTTCAGAGCCAGCTATACTTTGGTGTAGAAAAATAAGGAAACGGTTTGTATCTTGCATCCAAGTACTAGGGAGCATAAAATATTAGCTGTACTTGGGAAATAATGCACACATGTTCTTAATCTTATTTAGACCTCAACTTGTGTCCACCCTCATCATCACGCCCACAGTGACTTGACCATTCGTAGTGAGAAGGAAAACTGGGTCTGGGTCTGAAACTTGGGCATTTGCTCATTCAGATGTCTTCTAGTTCTATTGAGCGACGTCAAATCAAAAGACAGCGTCTGTGAAAGAGCAAACGCTTCACCTCTGCTGGACCGTGACTCTCACATCGACCCTCTTTGGGAATGCAATGCGTGATCCATTGGGAAAAGATCCCCAACAAGCTGGAGACGTGAGAGGGAAGGAAACAAGGGTCGATGATAATCAGCGAGTGTCTCAAAGGCTACCGATTGTATGGAATAAACTCTCGGATCTGGGGTCTCGAGGGTGAGGAGGAAAGCGCAGCGGTGCCCTTAGGGAGGCCCAAAGAAGCAGGGACCACAAGGAATTCTCCTTGGTGGCTATAGTCATCATAAGAGAGGCACAGGAGTTTAGCTGGAGCCCAAAAGACTAATACACTTTAAAAGTCAGAGGATGCAAACAGCTAAATAGTTGTCGCTATAGGAATTGCTGCTACTTGCATATCCTAAAAAGGACCCAAGCCATCACCCCTATTTGACGGATGAGAACACTGAGGCCCACGGAGAGGCAAAAACATCTGTAGTTAGTGACAAGACCCGGATGGAAATTGGCGGGTGCCGACTTTCCTTCCAGTGTGTTTATGCTGGATCACTGCCGTTTCCAGCTAACTGAATGACTTGTTCACTGATGTCCCAAGAGTGTCAGGATTGTGGGGGGGATTCCAAAGCATACAGCAGGTGAGATGGACAGTGGAGTTAAAAGAGAATGAACTTTGGAGTCAGAGGTGGGTCTGAATTCTTGTCCCAGCCACTTTCTAGCGGAATCCTGGGCAGTTTCCTCAATATCCCTTATTTGAAGGATAAAGATGATAATCACAGGATTTCTTCGGGTTTAAATATATGTATGCTAACCATGAGCAAGAGTTAATCCTTGAGAGTACTTTGTTCAGTATCGTTATTAATGTAGTTTTATCTCTGCTGGTAGGGACCCATGGTGGGGAAACAATGGGTATTAAGAAAATAAAAAGTGAAACATTAAATATTTATAAGATTGAAGAGTATCATCAAGGTTGCCATGTATGGATGTTTAGGTTATATACCACCCAACACAGGGGTATAGTTTACACAGAGTATAATGTGAATGGTGACCTCTGGATTTGCTCAGTGTGCAACCTGAACAGTCACGGTGGTGGCCCCGAGGATAACCTATGATTAATGGTCTTCATTTAATAATGGGATGTTTTGTAACAAGGAGAGCAGAAAGCAGTTAAAGAATTTTATGGTTGGAAGGTCCCTTGGAGATTATATGGTTCCACTTCCTCATTTTCCAGATGTGGAAACTGAGATCCAGAGAGGGAAAGGGACAGGCATCATCCAGGGCAGAACTGGGACAAGAATCATGTCTCTAGGTTCTTTGGTAATTGCCCTTTGTGTTTGTGAATAATTTTCTTTGTTGGCAGGAGTTAGTATTCTGCACCATATTTTTTTTTTTAATTTTTTTTTTCCACGTTTTTATTTATTTTTGGGACAGAGAGAGACAGAGCATGAACGGGGGAGGGGCAGAGAGAGAGGGAGACACAGAATCGGAAACAGGCTCCAGGCTCTGAGCCATCAGCCCAGAGCCCGACGCGGGGCTCGAACTCACGGACCGCGAGATCGTGACCTGGCTGAAGTCGGACGCTTAACCGACTGCGCCACCCAGGCGCCCCTTCTGCACCATATTTTAAAACTTCCACAGAGAAAGAAGATCTGTGGCTGTTTTGAGTCTTCTAAACTTTGTTCAGAATAGACTCAGGAGGGCTCAGCAGAAATTTATTTAGTTCTGGGTCCTTGCACTTCAGTGTCTTGGAAGTTTCCTCAGGCCAAAAAATCCCTATTGAGCAACACCCCTTGCAAGCATTGTTTGCTTCTGTTTTTGACTTGATATTAGTTGGCAAGCTGTGTAATTTACTAACACCCTCGACTAGGTTGTTAGCTTGGTATTAACTCAAGAGCAGTGTCTCTGGAGGCCAAGTGAACTCCTTTAAAGTTTGCTGTGCAGAGTTGACAAATTGCTTCAAATTATGATTCAAAATCAGGGGCGCCTGGGTGGCTCCGTCGGTTAAGCGTCCGACTTCAGCTCAGGTCATGATCTCGCGGTTCGGGGGTTCGAGCCCCGCGTTGGGCTCCGGGCTGACAGCTCAGAGCCTGGAGCCTGCCTTGAATTCTGTCTCCCTCTCTCTGCCCCTCCCCCACCAGGCTCTGTCTCTGTCTCTGTCTCTCTCTCAAAAATAAAGAAACATTAAAAAATTAAAAGAAAGTAAACGGAGTATGGAGAAATTATGAAAGGGAGTTTGGTCTAGCTTAGCAGGTCCTTAAACCTAGGCTGCGGGGTTTGACTACTCCTCTGAAAGTTTTCTCTCTGTAGCTTTCTCAAAAAGATGCTCCTCGTTGCCCACTTCTCCAATCCCTGGGGCAGGACTTGGGTTAGGAGCCCTCCTTCCTTCCCAGTGCCGCTTCTGAACCATTTCTAGCATGAAGGCCTTGTTCCTACCGCTATCCTATCATCCATTTCACCCACCTCTGCCCTGTCCTCTTCCTAGCTTATTTCCTCTCATCCATTGCCGATTTTTTGGAGGTGGTATCATCCAGAATGTAGGCTTGAGGAGTCAGGTATTCCCGGGCTCTGGTTTCAGGCATGCCGCTTTGTAGCTATGTGATCTTGGGCAAATTACTTAATATCTGAACTTACCTTGCCTTAGATGTAAAATGGGATAGAAATAATACCTTGGCCTTCCATGCTCATTCAGCTAGAAAGTAAACAAATAATCATCAATCGGTGTATATCCTGTGAAGGGCTTGAGGTAGAGAATGAAGAGGGCCTACATCAGGGAGGGGTTCTGGAGAGGGGGGTGCCATTTAAGCCGAGACCTGAAGAAAGAAAAGAAAGATTAAATGGGATGAAGATACGTGCGAACACTCAGCACAGTGCTGGCCCACGGTAGGCACTCGATAAACGTTAGTGATGATTACTTCTGTTGGTGTTGCTGTATCGGGCACCTGGCTCTGAGCCTCCTTCTGCGTCTTCAATGTCTGTGCAGATGGTCCATTCCACATCCACCCTGGTAGCTCCTTTCTCTTTTCCCCACTTTCTTGAACTTTATTATTTAAAAAAAAATTTTTTTTAATGTTTTTATTTATTTTTGAGACAGAAAGAGACAGAGCATGAGCAGGGGAGGGGCAGAGAGAGGGGGAGACACAGAATCCGAAGCGGGCTCCAGGCTCTGAGCCATCAGCACAGAGCCCGACGCGGGGCTTGAACTCATGGAGTGGGAGATCGTGACCTGAGCTGAAGTCGGACGCTCAACCGACGGAGCCACCCAGGCGCCCCACTTTCTTGAATTTTATTAAAGAAAAAGCAATGATGGTCAATCTCTAGAACATCCTCAATTTTCCGGGGTCCCTCCCTGGAAAAGGTGGCATTGGGTTTCCAAACGCATGCCAGAGTGTACGTGATTCCCAGTTGCACGAGGTAGGTGAAAAGCTGAAATCCTAAAATGTTCATCCTCCAACTTTCCCCGGTCTTGGTTTGTCTTCCCGCTGCCACCGGCCCCTCCCACCCCCCGCCTTACTGCCCCCACCTCGGTCTCTGGATCCACAAGAATCACCTGAACAGCTGCTATGATTTCATGAATTTTTGTCTGCAGCTCTCTGAGCTCTTCCAGGTGCAGAGATAGCAGAATTTGAGCAGCTTTCCTAAGAACTGCACTTCCTGTTCTGAGATAGTCTTATCTAAGGCGCCAGGCAAGCCCTCTTCTGTTTGATTTGCTTTGGCAACCGCATCCTGCCGTCAGGAGCTGTAAATCTCCTTAAGCACGACCAGGTCGGCACCCTGACTTCCCCAAGAAGGTTAACCGAAGCCATGGCACCAGCCCGAAAACCAGAGTTATTTACATCCAGACTGATGGATGGTTCTGCATTTTTCACTGCACCACCAATACGTTTTGCATTATCTGGTACCAAGTTCTTGTATTTTTCAGCATTATCTCCGTGTTCAAATCGGACAGCTAACCCAAGAAGGCAGTCTGTTGCTTCTTGGCGATCTTGAATCTTGAAAGGACAGTTAACATCTCTGAAACACTTTTCAGAGACACTGGGCCAGTCTCCGCTGTGGATGCTTCTTAAGTTACTTCTGTCTTCGATCCTGTAGTGTCTGATTTCCTGGTCTTTGGGCTAAATAATAAGGTTTCTGAATCGTGTATCGTCTTTGCAGTTGAAGCTGGCATGCTTGTGGCGTGGTCCTGGCTCCTCGCTCTTTTACCTTGGGCTTCTGCCAGTGACGGGAGAGGTGAAGAGGAGTGGGCAGCCCAGGCCGCCAGTGACACGGCAAGGGCAACCTGCTAGTCCTGTGACCCTCAATACCAGTGACTTTTACCTCTGCTTCCCCTAAGTGGCTACACCCTGCACCTTGCCTCACCTAGGACTCTCTCATTTCTTAACTCTTAAATTCAGGTCTTGAGCCTTAAAGGCTCCGTAGGGGAGACAAAGCTTCACCCCCATTCCATCTGGGTTTCCGGCCAGACCTGAGAATTAAGTTGACCAAGACAGATTAGCAGGAGAAAGGCATGTGGATGTTTATGTGGCCATGGGAGCCCCCAGAGGAAAATGAAGATCCAAAAAGCAGAAAGGCCCAAGGGCTTACATACCACGTTGAGCAGAGGGAGACAGTTGTGGAAAAGTAACTGAAATATATGGGGGGGCCAAGGGAAGGTAAGAATTATTTTGACAAGGTCTGTTTGGACAGAATTACTCCCCATCCTTGGTGATCAGAATTTTTCTTTCCTCCTGGCATAGGAAGACATCTTTCACATGGGAATTTTGTCTCCTGCTTTCAGAAAGAAAAGGGCGGTGGCGGGGGGGGGTGGGGGGAGCAGACTGTCCTTTGTATCTTCTGTTTTTCAAGTGTCTTTAGCTTAAAATAATCCTATGCCAAAGTGGCGTATACTGGGGTGGCGTATTCTCCCACTCTTCAGCTCTGTCTAGACAAGATCTTTTGATTAGGGTTATTCATGGGAGTGAAGCAAACAGAGAAAGGCGGCTAGATCTCCAGGTGTGGATTGTCAAAGGACCCCCAGAGCTGTCCCACACAGCCTGTGCTGCCCGGAAGGCAACTGACACACGTCCAAAATAAAACTCACCACCTTCTCCCTGAAATCCATTCCTCTTCCTGCGTTCCCTACCCGGTTCATCTGATTACCATCTGCTCATAGAAATCAGTGTGTGAACGCTCGACTTCTGTCCTTTGTCTGCCCTTCCCCTAAAGACGTAATCAATCTCTAATCAATCGCCGCCCCTGGCAAAAGATATGTTGAAGTCCTAACTCCCAGAACCTCCGAATGTGACCTTGTGTGGCAAGAGGGTCATCGTGGGTATGATTAGTTAAGAGGAGGTCATGTTGGAACAGGGTGGGTCCTTGATCCCATACACCCGGTGTCCTTATAAGAAGAGGATATGAAGAGACAGCCACACAGGGAGACACCACGGGACTACAGAAGCAGAAACGAGAGTAGGCAGCTATGAGCCAAGGGACACCAATGATTGATGGCCACCTCCAGAAACTAGGGAGAGGGAAGGAAGAGCCTACCCAGCTCTTGGAGGGAGCATGGCCTGGCTGACGCCTTGCTTTCGGATGTCCAGCCTCCAGAACCGTGAGATAATATGTATCTGTTATTTGAGCCACCACCACGTTTGTGGCACTTGTGACGGCAGCCCCAGGAGACTCATACACACCTGTCTCGGAAAAACCTGTGTCTTCTTTACTTTCACAGAGAATGCTTCTGACACTTCTGGTCAAGAGTTTGTGGGATGTTTTTCCAAATACCAAGCGATTCTGTGACACCAGCTGGGTACCCTACAACTTAACTCACTTTTGATACTGTGTACCAAGAGAGATACTGTGTACCAGATCCCACGGTTAAGAGTTTGATCTCAGGAGACTGTTTCCCTCCCCCTCGCCCCCCCCTCCCCCCACTTCAAATGCCCACTGCAAGTATAGGTCCCTAAGTTACCCACAACTTCTGTCTGACTTGGCTACCAATTGGAAGTTTCCATGACTTCTTCCCCTTGGATTTGATTATTTGCTAGAATAATCTGGCAAAACTTAGGGAAACAATTGCCAGCTTATTAAAGGATAGGATCAAGGGTACAGATGCACGGTCAGATGAAGAGATATGTAGGGTGAGGTCTGGGAGGGCCCGAGCACAGGAGCTCCTGTCTCGGTGGAGGTGGGGACTGTCACCCTCCCCGTACGTGGACAGGTTCACCCACCTGGAAGTTCTCCAAACCCTGTGCTACTGGGGTCTTATGGAAGATTCCTCATATAGGCATGATCGATTATTTTTTTTTTAATTTTTAATATGTTTATTCATTTTTGAGAAAGGGCGGCGGGGAGGGGGGGACAGAGAGAGAGAGTGAGACACAGAATCTGAAGCAGGCTCCAGGCTGCGAGGTAGCCAGCACAGAGCCTGACATGGGGCTCGAACTCACAAACTGTGAGATCCTGGGCTGAGCCAAACGATTAATCGACGGAGCCACCCAGGCGCCCCTAGGCATGATTGATTATTAATTCTATTTCCAGCCCCTCTCGCCTGTCTAGAGAAGTGGTGGTGGTGAGTGGCTGGAAATTCTAAGTTTCTTTTTTTTTTTTTTTTTTTTTAATTTTTTTTTTCAACATTTATTTATTTTTGGGACAGAGAGAGACAGAGCATGAATGGGGGAGGGGCAGAGAGAGAGAGAGAGAGGGAGACACAGAATCGGAAACAGGCTCCAGGCTCTGAGCCATCAGCCCAGAGCCCGACGCGGGGCTCGAACTCACGGACCGCGAGATCGTGACCTGGCTGAAGTCGGACGCTTAACCGACTGCGCCACCCAGGCGCCCCGGAAATTCTAAGTTTCTAATGATGGCTTGGTCTTCCTGGGGAGCAGCCCCCATCCAGAGCCATCAGGAGCCCACTCAGGGTCCCTTCAGTAAAACAAAAGAAGCTCCCAGTGCTCTTCTCACTTAGGCATTTACGAGAGTTTTGAGAGCCCTGTGTCAGGGACTGGCAACAAAGACCAAATCTGTATTTCTTATGATAAATCACAGTATCACGAGGCCCTAATTCATTCACTCTCTGCCTCGGTTTACCGGATCCCTCATTTGCTGCAAAAGCCACTGAACTGGCCTCGCAGTTTCCAGTGTTGCTTTCTTTCCATTCATTCTCCATATAATAGCCTGAACAAGATTTCTAAAGCTCAAATTCCTGCCCTTAAAGATCAATCCCGGACTCCTTTACCTGATCCTGAAGGCTCTACGTGGCTTTCCAGCATTGATTTGCATCATACTCCCCAGCTCCTCTTGAAGATTGCAATCCCCCAAAGTTCCTGTGGTGTCTGACCTCGGGACTTAATTCCCATTAGCTGTCCCTTCTCCCAAGCCATCCTCGGCTCCCCAAACACTGAGAGTGCCCCCGCTGCATGCTGTCTTAAAGCCTGGTTCCTACCCCATCAGAGCCCAGATTCCACTAATTATGATACATGCCTAAGGTCTGTCTACCTCCCTCATCAGCTCCTGGGGGCAGGGTCTGGGTCTTCTACAGTGGGACAGCATCAATGGCCAGCAGCGACTGCCCCATTTCAGGTGCTCAGTATGTTGGACTGAAGGCAGCAGAGGGCTGACTGCCTTTTATTGTCCTTCGCCCAGGTTTCAGATTTTGAAAGCTTTGCACCACTAAGCACGATTTAGTTATTAAGTTAACCTATGTGGACTTCTCAGGGGATTTAATGAGTGGGTTCTTTTTCTTTTATTATTGAAAATTGCTTGAAGATTTGCCAAGCTGTTTGCTTCTGGGGGAATAACTCAGCACCTAGCAGTCCTGTTTTTTGGGTTCGCTTTTGTTTTTGTTTTGTGTTTTGGTTTTGTTTTTTTAAGAAGACCTTGCACCCGATGTGGGGCTTGAACTCACGACCCTGAGATCAAGAGTCAGACGCCCCACTAACCGAGCCAGCCAGGCACCCCTGGTTTTTGAACGTACTCAATCTCCCCAAATTTAATTGATCAGGAAAGTGAGGTCGAGGGAAGAGGAATGACTTTGTAAGGTTTACGGTGAGTTAATAATGACACGAAGTTAAAACTCAAGCTCTCTGACTCCTCTCCAGAATTCTTATCCGCTCTTTCCACTGGCTAAGCCAGGTGTGTGTTTGGTGCAATGCTTAACAACTGGCTCCCCAGAGGGGGAACGAAAAGCCTCGATTTGTAGCATTTGTCATTTTCTGGGGTGTCAAGACTTTCACCTTGGCTAATTTCAAGCCATCTATACGAACTCGTTGAACGTGAGAGCTGGTCCGAGCAGGCTCCAAATTTCCATGCTCTCTGCTCTCTCTCAGGCTTGTGGTGCTGGAGGCTCCAGCCTCTGAGAGCGTAGCTGTTGCCAGAACGTGCTAAATTCTGGCGATGAAATGATGCACGCGGCTATAAATAACAATAAAGGATCCCAAAGGGATGACCTGCTGAAAATATGACAAGATGGAAAACGTGTATGAATACAGAGTGTTGTTCATTGTCATGCGTTAGAACCAAAAGCCAGAGAGAACCTCCACAAAGGTGAGTTAATGAACCAGAAATACAAGTCCCCTGCAGCTCCTCTTGGTAGATTTTCTGATTTCTCGCAGGCAAAAATAATTCCTCCTTCCTAGGAGTTTCGATATATCTATACTCAGTCGCCTTTTTATTTTTAGAATTGCCTACAGAATATATCCAAACTCCCTCGCTTGGCAGAGGGACCTTTTCCCAAGTAGTTTCAAAGGAGGTGGGGCAGGGTGGCAGGAAGAACACAGGCTTTGGGGCTTGAGCAACTTTGGGTTCAACTCCTGCCCCACTGCTTAGCGCTCTAGGTCTCAAGCCGGTGTCATAACCTCCTGGCCTCAATTTCCTCATTCTTAGATACCTTCCTGGTAAGGTTGATACAAAAGTGAAACAACATAAGACATGTCAGGTACCTAACATACCACCTGGCACGCGTTAAGGATACAAGAAATACCTGTTCTCTTCTTTTACAGGTGAAGCATTTCCTGCCTGTTCAAATCGTCATTACATTTTTGAAGAGCTTGCTTTCCTATGAATGAATTAGTTCATGTATTCAGTCTCCTAACAAATACTTGGAGCGAGAGAGTTTCTCTGTGGACTCGATCTCTGGTTCCATTGTCTTTATTATCTAGTGGTTTTGCAGAACTAGGACAGGGGTAAGCTCTTGGGCTCCGGGGTCGGGGAGGCAAGGTAAGATCCAGTGAAAGGTGTTCTTAAATATGGACCAAAGTGCTATGGGGCGGTAATGAAAAATGTGTTCATGATTACGTCTCACCAAAGGAGAGCTATAACTGTGAATAACACTAGTGCCCCCACTAAGGGCTGGGGACTTAACCCACAGCCTTAAGCCCACTGCTTTAACCTTCACGCGAACCCCATGGGGGTAGAATTATCCCCATTTTGCTTCAGAGCAGTCCGTGCATTCTATAATGTTCCTTGTGCACCTACCAAGTGCCAGGCACCGTTCTAGGCACTGGATGGAGCATAGACGGAACAGACAAAAATCCCCGCCCTCACGGAGCTGATACTAACAAGGCAACAAACGGGATAAACAAGTAAAACATGGTGTGTCAGGGGGTGCTTAGCGCCGTGGAGAAAAATCAAGCAGGGCGGGAGTTGAGGGTGGAGGGCAGGCTGCAGTTTGATCTAAGGTGATCAGGGAAGGTCTCCTGGAGAAGGGGAGACAAGGAGGAGAGGGGAGGGAGTGGGCCATGTGGATAACTGGTTCAGAAACTTGCTGAGATTGCCAGGAAGTGACCTAGGGCACCAGACTCGGTTTGTCAGGCTCAGAAGCCAGTGTTCCTATTGAACCAGTTCTCTTTTTCAAGAAGCAGTACGGCTGTGCTCCAAGGAGGGGGTGTGTGTGTGTGTGTGTGTGTGTGTGTGTATGTTTGAGAATGTGTTACATTTCCCTGGGCTGATCCTGCTGTTGGGACTCAAGATTCCTTACTGACCCCTTCCAGAGGCTGAGGCCTCCCGCAGTTGATTTTCATGGAAACTTGGCAACTTTCTGGTTGCCCCGCCCAGCCCTGCACCACATTCCTATGGCTTTATTTGTGTGCTTTGGAGTTCTGCCAGGGCTGCGCCTGGGACAGGTTGCCATGGCGATCTCCCACTCTTTCCAGATAGAACTTCTCAGGGATGTTGCCCTTGGGCCTGAAATAGTCCAGGCCTGCTCCCAGCCCTGCTCCCAGCCCACAGCAGGATGAACTTTGGCATGGCTAACTGAGTTAGGAAACCGGGACCCTGGGTGAGAAAGATTTCTGGGGAGTGTGCTGTGGGGCCCCGCAGGTTTAGACTTGGGGATGGTTTTCCTTAGGCCGCCGGGACAGCTCCTTCTTCCAGTTGTTACATTCCAGGTGTTAGATTCAGAGCCCGCTTCTGAGAGCCCTGCTGAAACAGAAGCTGTTTTAAGAGATCGGCCTCGTGGAGGTATGGATCGCACATGATAAAATGCACCCATTTCGAGCGTACAGTTTGATGAGTTTTGACAATGCATACACTGGGGTAATGACCACTACAATGAAGGTATAAAACTTTTCCGTCGACCCCCAACATTTCTTCTGACGCTTTGCAGTTATACCCCCTCCCCCCGCTCCCCCTTGCCACCCCCCCACCCCGGCCATGGCTGATTTGTGATCTGTCACCACAGATTCTAGAAGCTCTTACAAATGGACTCATCTAGCGCATACACTTGGGTGGTGGGCTTCTTTTCTTAGTGTGTGTTTGAGATTCATCTGAGTGGCCACACTCCATGCTCCACGCCTTTTCATTGCTGGTTCCATTGTGCGGAGTGGCCGCCATTTGTCTGTTCTCTTGTTGATGGGCATTTGGATTGTTTTCAGGCCTTGGTTACCACAAATCCGGTTGCCAGGTACATTTGTGTACCAGTCTTTGTGTGAACATATCCTCTCCTCTCATGGCCCTGGGTAATACCCCCAAGGAATGGCTGCGCCCACGTGGTGGCAAATGCATACTTACCTTTTTAAGAAGCTGCCAGACAGCATGCGTGGAGGAAGACCTGGGGGCAGTTAGGGGTTGCTCCCAGGGACTGGAACAATCAATGGCTCCTGAGTCCGATGCAGGGGGATTCCAAGGCAGCAAGAAGGGAGACTGGGGTCCTTTAACGGTAACTTGCCTGTTTACTTGGGGAGGTCCATGAACACCTCTTGGTAGGTGATGAGGTTTTTGGGGTGATAGTGGGGTTTTGTAGGGTCCAGAGCCAACGGCCAGGAAAGAATTCTTGAAGACGTCTTTGGTGCAAAAAAGGTGATTTTATTAAAGAACGGGACTGGACCTGTGGGCAGGAAGAGCTACCCACCTGGGACCAAGAGGAGAGACTAGTTATATACTATGGGGTTGGGGGAGGTAAAGTCCAGGAAGTTTCCAGTGAGGTTTTCATCTGCTAAAGGAGACTCTGGATACTGGAGGCCTAGCTGTTGTCAAGCTAAGGTTGTTTTTTCCTCTAGCAAAGCATTAGCGTTAAGACAGCAGGGAGTTCCTGGAGATGCATTCCTCTTTGCCTGCCTCAAGTAGTTCTCAGTGGGCTGCTGGTTATAAGGAAATTTGATTTTATCTGCCATTTTCTTCTGCCTTTGTTTCTCAAATCAGTAGGTAGCTGTGAACAGGGCCAGGTAGGGAAGTGGCCGCAAGAAGTAATGTCTGAAGACAATGGCCCGTGACTGGGTGAAGGGGGGATTGTGGGGAATTTAGACAGATGTGGTGGGGGGAGCGGGATTCAAGATCACATACACCAAAATCTCAGCACAACGTCTGGTTTTCAGTGATCAACAGCTCTTTTCAGGCCAGCTTGCTTTTCTGTCCCATTTTTCACTTTGTTCTATCTGCTCTTGTCCAGGAGAAAGGAAGGCAAAAAGCAGAACACACGTTTGCCACTCGGTGCTGGGTGCTTGACACACCTATTTAATCTTCTCAGTGACTTGGTGGGGTCTGCCTTCTTCTGGTTTTTGAGACCAGCAGTGGTTATAGAGAATTCTCCAAGGAGAGTGCTAGGTGGAGTCATTGTTATTCATAGAAAAGGGGCAGCCGGACCTGGGGGCTAAGGCACCAGGGTAATCAGTAGCTGAGAGAATAAAGAGAGACTGGAAGATGAGAGAGAGAGAGAGAGAGAGAGAGACTGAGAGGCAGAGGCAGAGAGAGAGACACACACACACACATAGGGAGGGAACAACTGTGGCCACTGCCAAAGGGAGAGAAATTTGAGGAAATCACTGAAGGCCAGCACAACATGCTACCCCAATATATGACTGTGGGACCTCAGGACCTTCCACCCTCAAATACGTTGCTTTGGCATATTGATTATTTTGAGCCATAGGCACTTGAAAGACAACACAAGCAGGGAGAGGCTTTCTCTGACCTCTTCTCATCTGCCGAAAACTAAGTCTTCCAAAAGGAACTCAATTGTCATAAATCCGCTTCCTGGGAGCCTCATCAGTCAGAAAAGATTGAGTGGACTCTTATCACAGGAGAGACTAGAAGTGACATCGCACTAGGAAAGCTAACGCATCTCCCGTGTGTTCCTCTAAGGGCCCCGTTCAGCTTTCTTGAAAATCACCCTCTCTCCTCTCCTACATCCCCTCTCCCCTCTCCCTATTAAGATGGTGTTTAATCCTAAAGTCTAAAGCTAACTCTTTGGTGGCTTTTTTGTCTCGTTAATCTTTCTTGTTAGTCTTTCATTACAGGGATCTCAGCCAAGAATTCAGAAGTGGAAAGGGAAAATTGTTTTTCCTCCCTTACAGAATCAAGATTTTGGGGAAGTTTTCTATGTGATATGTACAGTGATTCCCTCCTCCAAGTAGTGAAATAGGACTGAGTAGTGAAATAGGAAAAAACACTGAATTCAGAAAATTGAGTTCAAATCTGGATCCAGGGGTACCTGGCTGGTTCAGTCGGTCTTGATTTCGGGGTCATGTGTTTGGGTCCCACATTGGGTGTAGAATTTACTTACAAAAAAATTTTTAAATACAATCTTTTTAAAAAAATCTGGATCCAGATGTGGGATCTTGGGCACTTGAAGGAAAAACAAGACCACATTATTCATCTTTGCCTTTGCAGTTGTGTGTGTGTGTGTGTGTGTGTGTGTGTGTGTGTGTGTGAACACTTAAATTTTTAAAAATGTTTATTTATTTTTGAGAGAGAGAAAAAGAGAGAAAGAGAGAGAGAGCAAGTGGGGGAGGAGCAGAGAGAGACAGAGACATAGAATCCAAAGTAGGCTCCAGGTTCTGAGCTGTCAGCACAGAGCCCAATGTAGGGCTCGAACTCATGAACCATAAAATCATGACCTGAGCCAAAGTTGATGCTTAACCAACTGAGCCACCCAGGCACCCCTTAATGTGATTACATGTGAGATTGACTTTAAGTCTTGGGTAGGTCCAAGGACGCTTAGTTACATTTGAGTGACATGTCAATGGAGAAACCGAGAATAATTGATTTGAGAGAGAATAATTTGCCCAAGATCCCACATCTGGATCCAGATTTTTTTAAAAAGACTTTATTAAAAAATTTTTTTTTGTCAGTAAATTCTACACCCAATGTGGGGCTCAAACCCATGACCCCGAAATCAAGACTCCCATGTTCTACCAACTGAGCCAGCCAGGTACGCCTGGATCCAGATTTGAACTCAATTTTCTGAGTTCAGTATTTTTTTCCTATTTCACTACTCAGTCCTACTAAGAACTTGCCTTGGATGCCAGGGCAAGACACCATCTTCTGTTTCATAATTTCCAAAGTTTTCCAAGATTCCAACTGCAGGTGCAATGTGGCTGGTCCATATAACCTGTGAAGGAGACCAGAATATGTCGCCCTAGAACAAACTGAGGGTTGATGGGGGGTGGGGGACAGGGGAAAGTGGGTGATGGGCACTGAAGAGGGCACTTGTTGGGATGAACACTGGGTGTTGTGTGGAAACCAATTTGACAATAAATTTTATCTATCTATCTATCTATCTATCTATCTATCTATCTATAAAAGAATATGTCACCCTAAAAGATGCCTCTTTCATGTAAGAATTATTTTGCGCTAAAGGCAATTAAGAAACCACAAAATCAGGAAAAGTTCTCTATACCTTCCCCTTTTTTGCCTTAAGACAGGATAGAAGTTTTCTTTTACTTTAGACTCTTGTCAGCCCAGAGATGGCACCTGAGGAATCCTTACTCTGTTAGTTACTCTTCATTTATTTATCTTCGTACAGTTTGCCACCCTTGGAAGCCTGAAGCCACTTTCCTGTGTCCTGCCATTTCTCTTTGTTGAAGATGCTACATAAGCCTGAGTTCTAAGCCACTCTTTGAGTTACTCAGCCCTGAGTTTCTCCCACATACACATGTTCATCAAGTTCTCTTTGTTTTTCTCTTGTTAATCTGTCTTTTGTTATGGACTTAGAACTTAAAATGGGTAGAGGAAAAACGTTTCCTAGCCTACACCTGACATCTGAAATTCACACATATGGCATCTGAATCACAGAAACACAAAATAGTATTTGCCTGCAGATGTCTGATTAAGAAACTCATATTTTTAGCTCTGCCCACATATTGAGCACCCCCTAAATATGGGGTTAGTTTTGGAATTTGTGCTGTGTGAGAAGTATACCACCTGAGCAGAGAGAGAGAGAGAGAAGGTGGAGGTGTAGAGCTTCAGAACTAGAAGTGGCCCTAAGATAATTTAGCTTGATTCCCTCATTTTGGAATGAAGATCCAAAGCCCAGATAGGGAAGTGCCTCCCCCAGACCACTGCCCCAACTCTCAGGCCCTCTCCCAGTTTGCTCAATCAGGACCTAGTCATTTTTAAGGCTCCCCTGTGGACTATTTCAATCTGTCCTGTGTTCAGTGTTTTCATTTCCCGCTCTGTCCTGTAGCATCAGTCATGGGCTTCTTTTGCCCCTCCCGCCACCCCCCACCCCCCCCAATCACTATTACAGTGTCTGCATGACTCCACTGGTCTGTTTGCATGTCATCACACTCAGGCTTGGAGCTTCCTGAAGGGAGGAATGGTGTCTAGCTCATTTTTGGACCCTAACGCCTAGCATAGTGCCTGGTACATAGCCAAGTACTCAGTGAATCTCCTTTTATTTAAATGTAATGCACATTTGTAAACACCTAAACCTACTGAGAGTGTGCTTACTTCCCCCACAGCTCCCATCTCTAACCCCTGGTCAGTCTCTTACGTGATCTTCCAGATATTTTCTCTGCAGATACCCAGAATGCACACCTTTAAAAATAGAAGGCTCATGCTCTAGAAGTGATTGTATTATTTATTTCTTTTTCCCACCAATGTTTTGTCCAAATTCACGGTATCAGTTATCTGTTTCTGTGTCATCAACCACTCTCAAGCTTTGTGGCTTATAACAACCATTGTTTTGTTTGCTCTGGCTTCTGTGGGTCAGCTATGTGGCCGGGTAGGGCAGTTCTTCTGCAGGTCTTGCCTGGGATCACTCTACAGCTGCAGTCAGATGGTGGGTTGCTTGGGCCCTCAGTGAGGATGAATCACTGCTCCTTGTGGTTTTATCCTCAAATAGGCTGCCTGGGCTTCTTGGCATGGCAGGCTGGGGTCCTCGGAAGTCTGCTGCTTTCCCAGGCTCTGCTCAGGAGTGAAGTTCAGGGACCTTCAGGGGAAGATCCTGGAACTTATGCAGTTCTGGGGGCCTTCTCATGAAAATTAAAAAAAAAAAAAATTACTACTATAAAATCAGGCATAGGACCTTGGAAGTCAGGGGCCCAAAAACTTGAGCTTCATGATCCCCTGGTACATCCACTTATGGCCTTCTCTGCTCTTGGGCCCTCAGTGAACCTTTACGGGATTCCACTGTCATTCCCATTCTTGGGAAGCGACCAGAAACTGAGGGTGGAGGGGGGAAGGGCCCCCATACGTTTCCCTGCTGTCCTCGCAACCCTGGGCCTGGAAAAACTGCTCTTACTTTATTTCACATGCTTCTGAATTTCTTGAGATATAAATGTTATGCTCTGAATCTTTCATGACTAAGATTTATTTTTTTTTAAATGTTTCTTTTTGAGACAGAGAGAGACAGAGCATGAGCGGGGGAGGGGCAGAGGCAGAGGGAGACACAGATACCGAGGCAGGCTCCAGGCTCCGAGCCATCAGCACAGAGCCCAGTGTGGGGCTCGAACTCGTCAACAGCGAGATCATGACCTGAGCAGAATTTGGACGCTCAACCGACTGAGCCACCAGGCGCCCCTTTCATGACCAAGATTTTAAAATTCAACATCCTCTTTCCCTCACCTCCCTCTGCCTGCTTTTTTTTTTTTTTTTTCTCCTTCAAATATGGCCTTGGCCATGAATTTCAAGGTCTATTTTGAAACTCGAAAGCTAAGAATGGAGTCTTTGTTCTGCTATATCCTCCATCACTTTCCAGAGGGAGAGCTTCAAATGCCCTGGCTGCTTCTTGCTGAGGGAAGGATTCAAAGATAAAATCCACATCAGATTACACTGTAAAGTAGGAGGAAAAAAAAAAAAAAAGTACCCGCTGCATGGTTAGAGCTGTTTACGTACGCAGGCCTAGGAGCGCCAAGGGAAATAATTTGAACTTTGCTCTCACTTGGGATAGAATTTGTTTGGGCTTATTTGGTGGGGGTGGGGGGGGGTGGGTGGAGTGGATTGGCAAGGAGTGGATGAATTCACTGTAGGTGGACTATGTTCCAGGGAGAGAGGTGACAGTGGGGAAGAAGGAATCTGGCCCCTCTGAGCTCAGATTTGGGGCCTTGGGTGGGATGTGAGCAGTGGCTCTCTGCCCAGGCTGAGGCTGTATCTGGAATCCCTTGGTGGTGGCTCCTGGTTACACAGGACAAGGAGAGTGCTCTGGGCAGAAAAGCTGAGAGGGTCGTAGCAACGGGAGCCCAGCCAAGCAACAGAGAAAATGGAGTTCTTCCCCTGCCAGCAGCAGACTGGCAACAGCAGAGACAGATATATAAGTGGCGACTGGTGGTGGTGCATTTGGCACCTTGTGGGCAGGAACAGAGAGAGGTTGGAGGCAGGCAGGCAAGTAGCAACAGCAAGGTCCGTAGCCTGAGGGTGAGGATCTGGGTGATGGGTAGTGAGAGTTGCAAGAAATTTTGGCACACGATAGCTCTGTCCAAACCTCTGCGCTTTGAGACCTGACTAACCCTAGCAGGGCTTCTAGAAGCCTAAGGTGGAGTCTCTGGGTTGACCCAGCCCCCTTTTGAGGTCCTGTCTGGAAAAACTCAGGGCTGTCAAAAGAAGTTACTGTGTTCTAGCCAGAACCTGGCATAGGCTCTGACCTCTTTCTTAGAGCATTGACCAAAAAGGGCTTAGAAGTCCTTCTTCTGTCCTTTTGAGATGTATAAGTATTTCCTACAAGTCAGGAGTGGCTTTCCCAAGGTCCCAAGAGCCATTCCTTTGGAAAGTAATTGTCAGGAAGGATAGTGTCCCAGTGTTTTTCCTCCCTCCTCCCTCCTCTTTCCTTTGAAACACCCAGTCACCTCTGCAGAAATTGGAATAGAGCTCAGAAATTTTCCCGGCTGTCAGTGGTTACTGAATAGACTCTGTTTTTGCTGCTTTAGCTCATGTCCAGCTTTGTTTGACAGTTGCTAAGGGGGTGGCAATGGCTGTGGAGAACTCAAAGCCAGATAAGGGACAATCAGAGCTGAGCTGGGCGTTCAAGTCAATGTGACACCAGTGGGGAGGTGACCAATGGGACTGGTGCCGTAGGGCAAGAGTGGTTTGGGCAGTGTTGGCGACCACATTAGGGGCCACTACAATGGTGCACAGGGGCTTTGGTCGAAGAGGGGCGGCAAGATGTTCAGTCAGAGAGGCTCGATGTGGGCTGAGGATATGAGAGACACTCCCTGGAGAGATCCAGTAGGGGGCCAGGAGCCCCAGAGAGGAGGAGCTGGCGTCTTGCCCTATCACACGTGTTAGCTGGTGAAACAGCAACCTTTCTATCTGTTGATAGGCCTTCATATGTGCACACAAACCACAGAAGCAAACCCCCATGTGTCACTGTGGCAATTCTGGGAGATTCCTGTTCACCCATGAATCTCTTTGTTGGGTATCTTTTCTGGAGGTCAGAGTCACTGACCTTTTGACTGACTTTTTTTTCTTTTTTCCAGCAGGAGAGAAAATTTCCTTTTGAGGAGGAAAAAAAAATGGTAAAAAGAAAATTCTAGTAAATGGGAAATGATTTGGAAGGCTTCCTCTGCTCTTGGAAAATATAAGAGGGCTCCCAGGGTGAGGTCAGACTTTTGGGAAATTAAGGAAGGCCCGCCAGGGGGGAAGATAGCTGGAAACGGTATGAAGCCGAGAGCTCAGGATGGTGTGGGGACTTGTATGGGTTGGAGGGGCCACCAAAGGTGGGGCCTTCCAATCAGGTGGAGGCCTGCAGCATGGCGGTGAAAGAATTCACCGGAGGCAGAACAAAAGCAATAGAAGTTTTTGAATACACTGCAAGGGAGCAGAGGGCAGGATAGCAAAGGAGACTATTCACCATGTGGTGGTGGTGAGGGGCTATAGTTATAGGGCAGAGTGAGGGAGTATGGGGACGTATGGAATTTTCTCTTTTTTGGTAATCTTAGGACCTGTGCCTGTCTGTAACTGGTCAGTTAGGGCCTATGGCTATTTCAAGGTGGGTTCCTTAATGAGCCTGTATGCATTTTGCTAATAGTCACTGTGAGCCCTTTTGCCTTGCTCTACAGACAGGTGAGGTCCTTGCCTGCCCTTTGGGGATGAAGAGCGATAATTTTAAGCCTGGATTTCAGGGATGTTCAAGTGTTATATGAGGACTTAATGTTTGTGATATTACACAACTAGGTTTCCTTCTATATTTTTGTGCTAGGATGGACTGTTGTTCCAAATATTTTTTCCCAGATAAGTGGAGCTGGGCTCATGCTAAGCGAGTAGGTACCCAAAGTAAATGGTGCTTAGCTGACACAAGGGCTTCTGCTAGAGGAGTTCAGCCAACCTATATGCAAAAGTTAGCTCTGTTTTTTAGATTTAAAAATATATTTAGGGTTGAGGGAAAGAAGCAAGATAAGCACAATTTTGCACTTGATATGAAGTTCAAGAGCAGGTAGAAACTAATATATGGTTGTAAGAGTCTGAACAGTGTAACCTCTGAAGGGGCTTGACCAGCAAAGTTTCATGAAGACTCATGAAAAAAAACTGGGTTATAAAAAGGTCCTACTGTTACTCACACCTGGGTTCACCTCTTGGTGGGTGTCGAGCCAAAGACACAACCAAGCCAAAGAATAGGAAAAAGAGGTTTTCCTTGCAACAAAGACCACCAAGGAAATTTCCCAAAGCCGTGTCTCCTCCAACAACAAAACTCGGGAAGGTGCACATGTATTCATGCAGGGGCTGCACGATGGGGAATTCAGCATGGCATTGGGGCGAAAGTCATCTTAAGATGACAGAGTCCAGGTCGAAGTCACAAGGGCAGTAAGGGTCAACACCATCAATTTCCGGCTTCAGTTGGTCCTGTACCTGAGTACTGGAGGGGGTTTAAATCCTGCAAAGATAACTTAGGAATTTGTGTCAGGTCAACCTTTACTTTTGAATCGGCACTGGGAGTTCTACCACTGACTTACTGTCCCTGATGTGATTAGGTCATCTCTTGGCCTGACAGTGGCTGTTCTTATATTCTTTTGGTCCCTTAAAATCACTGACTCCTGGGATCTATTCTTTTGCAATCTCAACATATCCCAGGAAATTCTGTGCTTTGGGAAAGCAGTGCCGGTCAGGCATAGACCTCAGTAAGATGTCCCAGGGCCTAAAATGACTTCTCTTATGTCAAGAGAGCTATGTCTCATCTTTCTTTTTCTGGGGACTCCTAACCCTTTCTACTTGTTTTAGGTATTGGTATTATTGTTTTATATATTTGTCAAAACTCATCAAACTGTACGCTTAAGACCTGTGCATTTTTCTGCGTGCAAATTATACTTCAACAATAATTTTTAAAAAATCTTAAAAGGGGCGCCCGGGTGGCTCAGTCGGTTAAGCGTCCGACTTCAGCTCAGGTCACGATCTCGCGGTCAGTGAGTTCGAGCCCCGCGTCGGGCTCTGGGCTGATGGCTCGGAGCTTGGAGCCTGCTTCCGATTCTGTGTCTGTCTCTCTCTCTGCCCCTTCCCCGTTCATGCTCTGTCTCTCTGTCTCAAAAATAAATAAACGTTAAAAAAAATAAAAATAAAAAATAAAATCTTAAAAGACACAGTGAGCTCCCAAATTTTAAATGGCAAACTAGTTTGGGTTGCCATTGTAACCGAACCCAAGTTCACGAGCCCGATGTGCAGCAAAGCTGATCGCGGAGACGTTGAATGTGCCGCAAGGAAAAAGTTCATTCGAAAGGCTGCCAAATGAATGGGGTAGAGGGGGTGGGGGGGTGTTGAGGACACAAGCCTCAAATCCGCTTCTCCAAAGGGAAGAGTCACAGATTTTTTAAGGGCAAGCAGAAAAGGGTCTGGCTGAAGGGGAGAAGAGCTACTTAATTCAAAATCAGATAAAAGAAGTCACTAAGTAAAAGAGGGTTGATTTCTTTTTTTTGTTCGTTTGCTTTTTGTTTTTTGAGCTCAAAGAGGAGGTCACTGGTCCTGACTGGTTCTGGTTCAGTCTGGCTGCTTCTCCTCCTCCTCCTCCTCCTCCTCCTTCTTCTTCTTCTTCCTCCTCCTCAATACAATGTGGGACATTGTATTGCTTCTTTAAAAATCAAATGCTTTGGGGGCCCCTGGGTGGCTCAGTTGGTTAAGCATTAGACTCTTGATTTCAGCTCAGGTGATGATCTCATGGTTTGTGGGATCAAGCCCTGGGTCGGGCTCTGCTTTGACGGTGCAGATCCTCCTTGGGATTCTCTCTCTTCCTCTCTCTCTCTCTCTGAATGTGGGGAAACTTGTGTAGCTGACCAGCTGCCTGAAAGATGTTTGCAGTTGAACTGGCTTTTGTCATCAACTTGGTTAGGGGGCTTCAGATATTTATATCCTCTGATATAGTCAGAGGAGCATAATTTAAAAATTTTTTTCTTAATCTTTATTTATTTTTGAGAGCGAGAGAGACAGAGCGTGAGCAGGGGCTGGGCAGAGAGAGAGGGAAACACAGAATCCGAAGCAGGCTCCAGGCTCTGAGCTGTCAATACAGAGCCCGATGCAGGGCTTGAACTCATGGACCGTGATATCGTGACCTGAACTGAAATCGGACGCTTAGCTGACAGAGCCACCCAGGCGCCCTGAGAAGTATAATTTTTGAAATGTTTGCCCAATACCGAGTGCCAAGCAGACCTCCACACTCTCCTCCATTATTCCAAAGAACAATTATCAAATTATAGTTGGATAAGCATTATATCAGAACCATTTCTGCCCCCCTCCCTGTTTGGATTTATGTATATATTTGGTTAACTGCCTTTTCTTTTCTTTTCTTTTCTTTTCGTTTCTTTCTTTCTATTTTTTTACTGACTTTTTGATTGGGACCAATTTTATTTGTCCATAGGAAGATTTAGGGCATTGCTATTTGCCATAAAAAAGAACGGTGGCTCAGTTGGTTAAGCATCAGACTCTCCATCTCAGCTCAGGTCTATGTCTCAGGGTCACGAGTTCAAGCCTTGCCTTGGGCTCCTTGCTGGGTGTGGAGCCTACTTAAAAAAAAAAAAAAAAAAAGGATGGGGCGCCTGGGTGGCACAGCCGGTTAAGCTTCCGACTTCAGCCAGGTCACGATCTCGCAGTCCGTGAGTTCGAGCCCCACGTCGGGCTCTGGGCTGATGGCTCAGAGCCTGGAGCCTGTTTCCGATTCTGTGTCTCCCTCTCTCTCTGCCCCTCCCCCGTTCATGCTCTGTCTCTCTCTGTCCCAAAAATAAATAAACGTTGAAAAAAAAAATTAAAAAAATGAAAAAAAAAAAGGGAAAGAAAAGAGGAAACAGACATAAAACTAACAGGATACTTTTTAGTACTTTGGGGATTTTTCTTCTTAGCGTCTGTCAGTGGCAACTGTCCAGTTTGTGCAGCTGCCTAGAATAACCTTTAGAGGTTTTACAGCAGCTTGAAATTGTTCTTTATCATTGGCTTTGATGTGTCTATCTTGATTTATGAAGCCACATCATATTTGATAGATTTGATAGATTTAAGCCTGTACTTCTCTTTGAGCAGTCAGCAGATGATTAGACTATTTGATTTCTTACCATGCTTCCTAGGAAGGATGCTGGCCTCCCTCCCTTCCTCTCTTTTTCTTTGTCTTTTTTTTAAGTTTATTTATTTTTGTGAGAGAGAGAGAGAGAGAGAGAGAGAGAGAATAAGAGTGGGGGAGGGGCAAAGAGAGAGGTTGATAGAGGATCTGAAGTGGGATCCTCCCTGACAGCAGAGACCCTGATATGGGACTCGAACTCCCAAACCCTGAGATCATGACCCAAGCCGAAGTCGGACGCCCAACTGACTAAGTCACTCAGGCACCCCTCTTTTTTCTGTTTTCTATAGAGGAATAGCATACGCCTTACAAAGTTCATAGCCTGTACTGACCCTAGGTGCTTAGTGGATTTTTACATATGGACACATCCTTGTCGCCATCACCCAAATGAAAATGGAGAATGTTCCCAGCAACACAGTGAGCTTCCTGTGTTTTTTCCCAGTCTACGCCACCCCACTCCTGGGGCTACCTACAATTCTGACTTCTATCCTGTTTTACCTGTTCTCGTGTATACAGTGTGGACTTTTGTGTGTGGCTCCTTTTGCTCAATATTCTGTTTTTGAGATTCATCCATGTTGTTGAGTGTACCCATGGCTGTTGGTTGCCGTTGAGTAGTATTCCCTTGTGTGACTATACCAGTTTCTTTTTTTTTTTTTAATTTTTTTTTTTAATGTTTATTTATTTTTGAGACAGAGAGAGACAGAGTATGAATGGGGGAGGGTCAGAGAGAGAGGGAGACACAGAATCGGAAACAGGCTCCAGGCTCTGAGCTGTCAGCACAGAGCCCGACGCGGGGCTTGAACTCACGGACTGTGAGCTCACGACCTGAGCCGAAGTCGGATGCTTAACCGACGGAGCCACCCAGGTGCCCCATATACAAGTTTCTTATCCATTCATCTGTTGATGCGTTTGAATTGTTCCCGATCATTGGCTATCAGCATTCAAGCTCTTCGGAACATTCTTTTACGTGTCTTTCTGTGCAGTTACTTCTCCTGGGTGTATACTTAGGATTGGCAATGTGGAATGTGAAGGTAGGCATGTAGTTAGCTCTAGAAAAATCTGCAAACAGGTTCCCAAAGAGGTTGTAGCATTTTATATTCCCACCAGCAAGATATGAGCACACCAGTTGTTCTAGGTCCTTCCTAACACTTGTCATTGTCACTCTTTTTGATTTAGCCGTTCTGATGGGTGTGTTATGATACATCCTCGTGGTTTTAATTTGTTTCTCAAGAGGCTACTTGATTCTGTGGCTCATTCTACTCAGGCTTTTACTTTTTGTCTGAAAAGCCTTCACATTTTGTGTAGTGGAATATGCCCATTGTTTAAAATGATTTTGAGATGACTAGACTAATTTACCAATTTGATTATTCCCAGTCTTGACATCAGTATTCTCACAGCCTGAAAATGCATGCATACACGTGTGTGTGTGTGTGTGTGTGTGTGTGTGTGTGTGTGTGTATTTACACCTGGCAAGTCTCTGTTTCTGAGAACAAGCTTTCTCTAGAACGTTCTTGGCGTGTGGAGTCCTGCTGGGTGTTCCTGGAGAGTACCAGACGGTTACCTTGAGGGCATTGTTGTTAGAGTAGTAGTAAATCTCATTACTCTAAATTACACTTCAAGCATCACCTTCTCAATGAGGCCCACCCTGATTGCCCTGTTTAAAAATGTAACCTCGTCCCCCACCCCCACATTCCCGATCCTTTTTCCCTTCCTATATTTCCCCCCCACAGCCCTCCCCATTTTGTAACACAATTTACTTACTTATTATTGTGCCAACCCACCTTCCCATATTCTTTCTGCTCTGGGATTCTGAATCAGGAAATTTCTGCTTTGCCAGCTGTTACTCTCTGTGGAAGCTGGAGGGAGGCGGCAGGGGAGGAAGAAGGGATTTGCTGCTGCTGGTTTGTTTCCTGCTCCCGTTGTTGGGAAAATAAGTGAAGTTTTGGACCATAAGATGGCTGACGGGACTAAAACAAGCTCTAGTTCCCAGCTTAGAGACTCCTCTCCTGCCCTGTTTGCCGCGAAAGCTGCCACGAATGCAGAAGATGATGCTATAAGTTACTCTTCCCACCTACATTCGGGGCTCAGATATTTGGAGAAATGGTCTCCTCTGGGCCCACTGATGTTAAATAAATCTCCGATCCACCAAGATCTCTGAGGGCCGCTTGGTTTTTCTGCCAGCGTTCCAGCCTGGTTCCATAACACCATGAGCTTCTCCCCAGCAACAGATCATCACCCGAGCGCAGCAGATCCTTCGTGGGGCAGGCTTTGGGGTGTTTGTAACCCTTCCAGAAGCAGCTTCACTCACCCCCTCCCAGACCCCAGCACCAGCCAGGTAGCGCCCCATCCTTAGAGGTCTGAGTTTCTGTAGGCCTCCTATAGACCTCTCCAGAGTGATGTCCCAACCTCCTCCCTGTGGCCCCCTGCCCTGGGGGTGGGAGCTGCTTCCCAAAGTTGCAACCTCCAGGATATCTTGAAATCCTCTTAGCACTTTAACCCCTTACTGACCTTGACAATGACTTTATACCTAGGTAGCAATTCCTTACATAAGTTCTCTCTTCCAATCTCTGGTGTAGTTTCAGTCTCTTGAAACAATTCAGCATATTGTTTATTGTCTGTCCCCTCCCACCCCCCCCCCCCATTATCACCCCACCCCTGCTCCCCACTATAATGGAAGCTTCATAAGAGCAGGGAATACTGTCTTTTTGTTCACTGTTCCAAGCACCTAATAAAGTGCCTGACACTTTGTAAGTGCTCAATAAATATTAAAGGACTGCATGAATGGGTGGGTGGGTGGATAGGTGGATGGTTGTTAGTTTATGATTTTATTTGAATTATTTGACATTCTATTTAGATTTTTGTTAGGTCTGAGCCAAGATTAACTGCAAAATGAGATTTAAATAAGTTATAGTGCTATGTTCTTTTTGGAGGTAGAAACAGTCCCCAGAACTTGGATATTTCGACCTCAGTTTCATCTAGTGAAGTTTGGGGAGCCCCCTGGATTGGCAGGTACAGAAGGAGGATAAGACCACTAACGACAGGGACAACAGAATACTACTGTGGTCAGCAGTCAGCTCAGGACATCAATATATTTAACAAAATATGCTTGAGGCAAACATCGGAAACTAGTGTTTTATAGTCTGTGATGTGGAGACTCAGAGCCCAGCGAAACCAGGCTTTCATCAAGGTTCTTGCAAGAGCAGGTGTCTGACAGATACACTCAGGGCACTTACAGCAGACAATTTATTTCCTAGCATGCAAGTCCCTTCTCCGGTTCCTCATTGGCTGAGTGCTACAGAGGTTCCGGCTTTACCTGGACATCGACTATGCCCAGGTAAGGCAAAAAGTAGCCTGTCAGTCCCTCCTCCCTTTGTTCTTTGGCGCGTGCTCATTAACACAAGTAAGCCCTCTGAACAGGCGAGGGGAAGAAGAACCAAGAAGCGAAGTGTCTAAGGCTTTGGGACTCCATCGTGGGGGTGGGAGGTGGGGGGTCCATCCATGTCTCCAATAGGTTGTAAATCTACTGTTAACTAGACAGCACACCTTTCACTTGGTATTTCTGAAAATGAATCATCTCCCTCACTGCTCACACAATCAGGGCAAGATGGCTGTGACAGGCCTCAGGAATAGAGAACAATCTCTTCGGCTAGAACCACCAAGACCTCAAGAAGTCATGGTGGCAATTAGTCCAGTCAACAGACTTAATGCACTGGTTTTCCATGGGATCAGAGAACATGTGGGTCGTTAGGATCCAAAGGTGTCTTGAAGGGACACTCAGAAAGTCCCTGTTTATTGAAATTATTTTTTCACAAGTTTTTTTTTTTAGCTAATACTAATTAGATAGACTAAGTTTTGGCTTGGACCTCCAAAAATTATTTTTAAGATTTTATTGTCTACTTTTGCCATGTTGTATAAACACTGTCACAGGCTGCAGGGACAGTTTAGTCTGAAACTACACCACTCACCAGCAGCACAGATCACAGAGTTATTGCTTTAAGTTTCGGCCTCCAGGAAAAAAAGGGGTTAACTGAGTGAATTTGGGTCAGCTTTTTTTGGGGGGAGGGGATGGTAAAATTTAACCTAGAGTGAGATTGCATAGATATATGTTCGGTGCACTGTCTTTTATTATTAGGGTTATTATGTCTATTCAATGCTTTAAAAAGAGTCTGGTCCACTGGGTCTTTGTATGGGATAGCTATCTTCTTACGGAGTGACTTGAATAGCCACGCTGTAAAGTCCTGGTGCTTCCGGCAGTTTCTGGGCTCAGGAGAATGAGGTAAGGTCTCTTCCAGGATGAATCTAAAAAAAGTTTTCCTTTAGCAGTCCTGCAAATGGATCTATCAACCAGGGTATAAATTGATGGCAGAGACAGGGAAGGATATATGGAATTGTTCTGTAGTGCTGTGAATAATATTTCACAAAACCCATAAAAACTCGGCAGGAACTTACAACTCTATGAGTGCTTTTGAAGGTCTTTTTTTTGTTTGTTTGTGTTTTTGCTTTCTTTTTTAATGATAAGGGTAAGCCAGGGTTATTTTTTATGGGTCTTCTTCTGACAAGAGGGCATGAGCTCAGATTAATTTACCTGTTGGAGTTTCTGCAATATTTATTAGCCAACGGGAAGCAATTTAGGCCATTTGATATTCGTCATGGCAAGTATTTTGGCTAAACTTGTCTTTAAGGAAAAAAAAAATTAAATTTCTTCTGAACTCTGAGGATCATAGGGACAATATAACCTATGTTGAATCAGAAAGAATTTTGAGATTTTTGGAAACAATCTTCTGGGACGCCTGGGTGGCTCAGTCGGTTAGAATTCGGCTCAGGTCATGATCTCACGGTTCATGGGTTCGGGCCCCACATCGGGCTCTGTGCTGACAGCTCAGACCCTGGAGCCTGCTTCGTGGATTCTGTCTCCCTCTCTCTCTGCCCCTCTCCTGTTTGTTCTCTCTCTCTCTCTCTCTCTCAAAAATAAATAAAACATTTAAAAAATTTTTAAAACAATCTTCCAAGTGCAATGAGTACCTCTATTACTTGAAATGGAGAGGGTTGGTCTCCTGTAGGCGTTAATATTAAAAAAAATCTTAATAACAAAGGCAGAGACAATATTTGTACATAGGAGGGCTTTAATTCTTCTGGGGAAAAAAACCCCACCTCATTTCATTATGAAAGAGATTGATAGGAATCAGCCTTAGGAAATTGAATAAATGTCATTTGGAGGTGCAGGAAGGGACCAAGAGGCATTATCTCTATGGGCTTAGCCTCATCGTGGGTTTGGCAGATGGGTAATAAAAAGTCTAGTCCAGTCCGATATAAAAACCGCAGACTCTTGTCCAATTTAAAGTTTCTCTTTCCCCAGGCTTGCGATCTTGCAGAGTGGGCAAGGATGTCTGGTAGGCATCTTCTCTCTTTCTTCTCCCACTTCCTTCCTGTTTGCTGGCTGCTGGTTTGGGTCTCTGTATGGTTGGAGCAGGGAGGGGGGAAGGTCTTTCATCTGGAGTTGGTGCCTTTGGGTGGAAGTCCAAGGAGAACTGTCTTGCGAGGTGACTTTGTGGATTTTTTGAGGTTCTCCATCTACAGTTCCATGGACAGGAGAACGCCCCCTCTGGCTGGCCACCCCAGCTTGGCTTCCATGTTTGATAGTCCAATATCCAGCCTCTTTCTGCCAATGACACCAGGCTTCTGGCAGGAAACTCTGTCGGTCAGATTTCCTTTTGGGCACCTCACCCCTGGCAGTCCCCTTGGGGTCTGCCCATGGAAAGCATGCCCCTTTACCCTGCTGTACGTTAAATTTCTCTCCTTGGAGATCAATACTTTGTCAGCTTCTTTTCTGTCCTTCTAAGGACAGCCTGCGTTACCGTTCGTGATGCCAGTTAACGATTCATTGTGTCTTAGCACGAAACCCACCCTTTAACGCCCTGCTTTGTGTTACTGAAGCCGGAACCCTGCAACTATTTCTCCTTTGCTGGTGGCCATCATGTGAAGCCTTGTCTGTAGAGCATACTGGAGGGACACTGCCGGGGGAAGGGGACTTCTCGTCCTGATTCCTGTGTTCTTCTTTTCTTGCTCCTGTGATGCATAATGGGCAGCAGTGTTTAGTGGCCACTGGCGTGTGGGACAACCAGGGCTGCTTATGCCTAGTGAGTTTTAGAGTCACCCCCGTGGACTTCCCAGTGAGTTTCAGGGGCATCTTAAGTGAGTTCTATTGGCACCTAGCAGGCAGCTTCCCAACGGTTCTTCTCTGACAATTAGTTTCCCCCCACCGGGGTTTTGTTGATGCTCAAGAGGGCAGATTTCCACTTGCCAGCCCCGGCCTGTGTCACGTCAGCGAACTTCTCTGCCATCTAGTGGGCCAAGCCACATCTTCTCCAATGGGGTCTGAATCTCTTTCATATTCGATCGTTACCTATAGTAATGCCGGTCTTCTAGGTCAGCTCTTGTTTCATTCTTTCGAGTTCTTTTTACCACTTAGTAACTAACCCCCTGTTATTACTTAATGAGCTTTCCCTGTTCAAATTACTGTGTGGCTTCTGTCTCCTGACCAGACCCTGACTAATACATTTGTCTATTTCCTCCTGATCTTTGGTAATTTTTTGTATATTCTGAATCTTAATGCTATGTTATATATTTGTCATGTATCTTTCCCCAGACTCTCATTTATATAAAAAGTACGCATATGTATAATTTAATTTTTTTTAATTTTATTTTTAATTTTTAAAAATTTACATCCAGGGGCGCCTGGGTGGCGCAGTCGATTAAGCGTCCGACTTCAGCCACGTCATGATCTCGCGGTCCGTGAGTTCGAGCCCTGCGTCAGGCTCTGGGCTGATGGCTCAGAGCCTGGAGCCTGTTTCCGATTCTGTGTCTCCCTCTCTCTCTGCCCCTCCCCCGTTCATGCTCTGTCTCTCTCTGTCCCAAAAATAAATAAACGTTGAAAAAAAAAATTAAAAAAAAAAATTTACATCCAAATTAGTTAGCATGTAGTGCAACAATGATTTCAGGAGTAGATTCCTTAGTGCCCCTTACCCATTTAGCCCATCCCCCCTCCCACAACCCCTCCAGTAACCCTCAGTTTGTTCTCCATATTTATGAGTCTCTTCTGTTCTGTCCCCCTCCCTGTTTTTATATTCTTTTTGTTTCCCTTCCCTTATGTTCATCTGTTTTGTCTCTTAAAGTCCTCAGATGAGTGAAGTCGTATGATTTTTGTCTTTCTCCAACTAATTTTGCTTAGCATAATACCCTCCAGTTCCATCCACGTAGTTGCAAATGGCAAGATTTCATTCTTTTTGATTGCCGAGTAATACTCCATTGTATACATATATCCCACATCTTCTTTATCCATTCATCCGTCGACGGACATTTGGGCTCTTTCCATACTTTGGCTATTGTTGATAGTGAGGCTATAAACACGGGGGTGCATGTGTCCCTTCGAAACAGCACACCTGTATCCCGTGGATCAATGCCCAGTAGTGCAATTGCTGGGTCGTAGGGTAGTTCTATTTTTAGTTTTTTGAGGAACCTTCAGACTGTCTTCCAGAGTGGCTGCGCCAGCTTGCATTCCCACCAACAACGCAAAAGAGATCCTCTTTCTCCGCATCCTCGCCAACATCTGTTGTTGCCTGAGTTGTTAGTGTTTATAATTTAATTCTTAACTGTAGAGGCAACTCTTGTGTGTCTTCCTACCCTAAGTCAAGAAGTACAACATTGTAAGCACCCCAAAATTCCTCAGCATGCCCCCTCCCATTCACAATTCCGCCTTGCTCTCCCTCCGTCCCGCTCCAACTACTACCTGTATTTATTTATTTATTTAAAGGTTTATTTATTTATTTGTTTTGAGAGAGTATGCACACGACTGTGTATGTGACCTGCGTGTGAGGGTGGGGGAGGGGCAGAGAGAGAGAGAGAGAGAGAGAGAGAGAGAGAGAATCCTAAGCAGGCTGCATGCTTGGAGCAGAACCTGACATAGGGCTCAGTCTCACGAACTGTGAGATCATGGCCTGAGCCAAAATCAAGAGTCAGACACCGAACTGACTGAGCCACCCAGGCGCCCCTGGCCTGACTTTTATAATGATAATATCCTTGCTTTTCTCTGTCGCTTTAGTACATGTTTGCATCTCAAACGATGTAATCATGTCTATTTTTAATCCTCTATGAACACCGTCTTACTCGATGTGTTCTTCTGTAACTTCTGTTTGTGAATTCATTGGCCTCATTGTGTATAGCTCTAACTAGTTTTTTTATGTTGCTGTAGAGTATTTCCTCGTGTGAATAGATAACATAGAGTGTATCCGTTTTACTGGTGGTGGACCACAGCCTTGTCCACAGTTTTTGGCTGTTAGGAACTATGCAACTAGGAATATTTTTGAACAGGTCTCCAGGTATGGCTGGGAAAGCTTTTCTACAGTACATACTTAGAAGTGGAATTGCTGGGTCAAAGGAATAGAATATCTTCAACTTCATAAGAGAATTCCTCTTTTCCAAACTGGTTGCACCAGTTTACATTTCCACCAAAAAAGTAGGTGACATTTCTCTTCCTCTACAACCACACCAAGACTTGTTATTACCAGATTAAATTTTGTTGTTGTTGTTGTTATTATTATTATTATTATTATTATTATATTTTTGGCTATTTTGGAAAGTATGTAAATAGTATCTCATGGTTTTAACTGGCATGTATCTGATTACTAATGAGACTGAGACCCTTTTAATCTGTTTATTGGCCATTTGTATTGCCTTTTTGTGTGTGTATGACATTGTATGAAAAGCTCTTACCTATTTTTCTCCTGGGGTTGTCTGTCATTTTCGTATTGATTTGTGGGATGTATTCATTTATTCTGTGTCCTAGTCTTTGGTGGTTTTTTTTGTATTTCAAACACCTTTTTCACTCTGTGGCTTGTCTTTTCACTCCCTGTATTATACCATTTGACAAACAGAAGCTTTACATTTTAGTGTTATCAGATTTATCCATTTTTTTCTTTATGGCTATTGCTCCTTGCGTGTTTTTTTTTTTTTTCAACGTTTATTTATTTTTTTTGGGACAGAGAGAGACAGAGCATGAAAGGGGAAGAGGCAGAGAGAGAGGGAGACACAGAATCGGAAACAGGCTCCAGGCTCTGAGCCATCAGGCCAGAGCCTGACACGGGGCTCGAACTCACGGACCGCGAGATCTTGACCTGGCTGAAGTCGGATGCTTAACCGGCTGTGCCACCCAGGCACCCCGCTCCTTGCGGGTTTTTTAAAGGAATCCTTCATGACCCTGAGGTCATGAAGATATCCTTTCTAAAATCTTTTTCTTTTTTTAAAGGTTTTATTTTTAAGTTGTCTTTACCGCCAACATAGGGCTCAAATTCACAACCCCGAGATTGAGAGTCATATGCTCTACCAACCGAGCTAGCCAGCTAGCCAGGAACTAAAATCCTTATACTGTTTATTTTTCATACTTAGACTTTTTATGAATGTCGTACGGACAGTCAATTGTCTAGCACCATTTATTGAAAGACTGTCTTCCCACTGATGTGGGTTGTCACTTTGTCATCTTATTAAGGCTATATGGAAGTTCAAGTATGTTTCCAGGCTCTATGATCTGTTCCATTGGTATGTTTGTCTATTCATGTAGCATCAATTTGTAAATTTTCATTTTCTTATCTTTTTCTTAAAGTATGGTTTATGCCCAACGCAGGGCTCAAACTCACAACCCTGAGGTCGACAGCCACATGTTCTACCAACTGAGCCAGCCACGCGCCCCCAAATGGATTTTTGTAGATGTATTTTCTATCCAGAGACTTTGCTAAACTTTCTGATTGACTTGAGTAGTTTATTGGAGGTCATTTTGAATTTTCTATGTATTTACGATGTAGACAAATAGACCAATGGAATGGTTTAGAGATCCCAGAAACAGACCTAAGCTTTTATGGACCCTTGATATATGACAGGATTGACAATTTCCAGTCCTTATAACTCCTATTTCCCTGTTCTGCCTAATTGGCTTACTGCGTTAGCTAAGACCTTCAGTACATCGCTGAAAGGAAATGGTCATCCTGGGCCTCTTGGCCTTCTTCCTGATCTCAAACTTTTCACCGTTGCATATGATTTATGCTGTGGGTTTTGTTTTAAAATAGACATCCACAATCAGATTAAACAAATTGCCTTTTATCATAGTCTGCTAAGAATTTTTACCGTGAAAAGATGTTGACTTTTACCAAATGTATTTTCTGTACCTATTGAGATGATCGTATGACCCCCCCCCCCCCCAACACACACACACAAACTTACTACTTTTTGTACTTCTAGTGCCTAGTAGAGGGCCTGGCACAGAGTGGATATTGAGAAAAATGATATTTGAGTGAAGTAATGAAATACTTGCTGAATAAATTAGGGGACTTGCAGCAAGTAAGTAATGGAGCCTTAAGATCTAGGATTTTGGAGTTTTAGTCCCAATATAGTTTTTCAACCCCTACCCCTGTCACCACGATTTTCCCGAGGCCTCTCATATCAACCTCCCAGCTGGGGAAAATTGTTAGAAAGATGACTTTCTAACATGGTCTTAATACTGTGCTCAAAAACCAGTCTAGCCTCAGGAGTCATGATACTAAGCTTACCATGGATGATTGGCAAGGCTTTCCTGCTCATATGCTTGCTGTATTTCACTGCAATCTACTTGGTGACTACAAGATCGATGACAGTTGGTGACACCAAGAAGCTTTATGTCTTCACAGAGAATCTGAAGTTATTTACATAGAGTGTGGGACCTCATGAGGCACGCGGAAAATTATTAATTAAGGAACAATTGGTAAATGACTTTTTAGAAATGGCTAAATTACTTGTAGTTCATTGTGTTTTATGGAAAGATCATCTGGGTTACTTTTCCATTTGTGCCTTAACCCCTGCAGTTTACGATTAGGTTAGATTTTGGATGTAAAGTCGCCAGTTATATTTATCTCGGCATATTTCCTTTACCACAAGCCGCGCTGTCACTCAAGGCTGTTCTGTGCTCATGGTACTAGGGCCAGTCAGTTGGCCTAGAACTTGGCCATAGATACTATGGATGCCCAACTCATGTTCTGGGCCCAACCTGGAGATGATCTGTAAACCATTACTGCAGGATAAATGGCTTCCTATTTCCCCCACGCCTGAAGATGCCCTCAGGCCTCAGGAACTTGCTTGGCTTGTGCACAGGAATACTAGAAATGGTGGAGAGTTAGTGCCCAAGATAAGGGATGCCCTGGTTAATAAGGGATGGAGTTGGGATGAATACCCCAGCCTTGCCCTTTGGGTGGACAACTCTGTGTGCTACGTAGTCTCTCAGAGGGTCTCTCAGAGGGTCCCCGGGTCGGTCCCCACCTGGCCACGGCAGCAACCTGCTCCTTAACGTACCCTTTCTTGGCTTCCTCCCTTCCCTCTCTCACTTGCCCACTCCCCTACTGGTGCTTCCTGCCATCACCTCTCAACTAAACCACTTATACCCAAATTCTTGTCTCAGGGGCTGCCTTTGAGGGAACTCAAACTAAGACAAACGTTGTTTGGTCCTTTCCTTCTGCCACTCATGAAACTGCATTGGCTCCTTCCCATCCACCGAGTAGAGTCCAAACTCTGCTCCCTGGGGTTGGATGCCATTTGTGATTGGCCACCTAATGTCGCTTTCAACACTCCCCCACCCCGTTCTCCAGTTCAACCACTGATCCCTACCCATGCTGTGCGTGTGCCCATCTCTGTGCCAGAGCTTCCTCTTGTTCCTCGAGGGATGCCTTTTAATCACCTGCCAGTGTTCTCTTCTCTGTCCCGCTGGACACAGCTCCCCAGAGACCAGCACATAGTAGGTATGAAAAGTATTTGTAGAACAAATCCGTTAACGATTGAGATGTCATTTTTAGCCCGCTAGACTACTAAACTATTACAGAGTTTGAGAATAACAAGGATTGGTTATTGGTGTTGGGATGTACGTATGTCCTTTGCTGCAGTCGGGGTATAAATTCGTAAGTCTTTCTTGAAGGACATGTGGCAGTATCCGTCAGAAATGTAAACATGCCTAACATTCAACACAACCGTTCCAGAAATAGTTTATCCTGCAGAAATACTCTATTCCTTAGAAATATTGCACGTGAGGGGCGCCTGGGTGGCTCAGTCAGTTGAGCGTCCGACTTCAGCTCAGGTCACGATCTCACGGTTCGTGAGTTCGAGCCCCGCGTCAGGCTCTGGGCTGACGGCTCAGAGCCTGGAACCTGCTTCGGATTCTGTGTCTCCCTTCTCTCTGCCCCTCCCCCATTCATGTTCTGTCTCTCTCTGTCTCAAAAATAAATAAACATCAAAAAAAATTAAAAAAAAGAAATATTGCACGTGAGCCCAATGGTGTGTGAATGAGGGTCACACACCATGTCTATCATCCTTGTTTGTAAAGATGAAAAAATAGGAAACTGCCTAAGTGTCACTGATAAAAGAATGGCTGTACATTGTTGAGTTCATGGTATAAAATACTCTACCTCAGTTAAAAAGGATGAGGAACGGTCATTAAAAATCTTTGACACTTATGTTCAAAAAGCAAGTAGAAGATGCATAGCATGATTCTATTTATATAAAAAGAAAGGTACACATGGGCATATTTATATATATATACACATATATATAACATGGGTATATATTATATATATGTATATATTATATATTTATATGAATGTACAAAAAGACTGGACAGATACACTCCAAACTGTTAACAGCATTTACCTCTGGCAAGGGAAGTCTTGTGTGTGTGACCCTGGACAGGAGATGGAAGGGGAGACTTCTGCTTTGAATTTTAGGCATTTTTGTTCTGTTTGCATTTTTTACAGCGAGAACATAGTTTTTCCATTTACAGTTACAGCAGCGGGCCTATAACCTATCTCTTTTAGCCGAGACCCTTGGTGGGATGAAAAAAGATCTCCACTCAGATCCCCTTTGCAAACATTCTAGTAACCAGAGCTTCTGCTAAGCAAACAAATGGTATTTACTAGTGGAAAGATAATAGTCTTTATCTGTAAAATGCATTTCGATCTGCCTAGATGGTTTATTGTGAATAAACCCGGGATTTATGGGTTTACGAGGGCATAGCTTGATGGAAAATGTTACCCATGCTGTGTAATTAATGGGTCATAAAAAGAAGATGCTGCATAACCAATATGCTCCCTCACGTAAGTGATGGCACGTGCAATTGCTTAATTGCTTAAGCCTTACATGTGAAATCCAAATCACAATGTGTGCCTTGTGGGAGTGGAAGAATTTATGGGGAGCTATGGAGATGGTCTCAGACTTCTCCAAGGAAGGGATGTTTTGCCAATGTCTTTCAACTGCTGTAGACTTTGAAATAGTAGTGTTTGGTCCTGAGTATGTTCTGTGGTGCATGTGAATCTGATTTATAAATCGGCAGGTGGAAGTTGGATAACATCAGCAAATAAATGCACTTTAAGGCCACGGAGCTTGGGAGAATAATCTGGGCTGAGGGCATGGATAGGCGAGAGAATATCTTAGACCATTGGGATAGCCTCTAACCTGGTCTCCTGGCCTCAGGGCTCTTGACCTCTCCCCAACTCATTCTCCACTGCCTGACGTCACCCTCTGAAACTTGGCAGTAGTTTGCCAACACCTTCAGAATAAATACAAAATCCTCACCACGCAAACAGGCTCCTGGTGACTTCTTGGGCTCAACTCCTGGTGCTTACCCCTTGTGTGCCAGTGGCCCCGCTAGCCTGGCCTCCCTCGACTGCCAGAGAGCCTCTCTCTGGCGTTGCCTCTGCCCGCAGGATCCTTCCCCTGGGACATTCTCTGTGTGGCTGGCATCTCTCATGTTTCAAGTCTCAGTTCCAATGTCACCCTCTCGAGACTTGCCTTGATAGGCAACCTAAAATAGCTCCCTTCTCGGCCCCAGCCTCTCATCGCCACACCACTTTCACAGGCTGCTATCTGAAATGGTTGTGGCTTTTGGACAGATTTTTTTTTTTTATTGTGGTAAACTCTACATAACATCAAATTTACCATTTTCATCACTTTTAAGTCACAGTTCATGGGCGTCATATGTAACATTCACAGTGTTATGTAACCCAACACCACTATTTTCCAGAACTGTTTTCATCCTCCCCAGGGGAAACTCTGCACCCCGTAAACAATAACTTCCCATTCCCTCCTCCTCCCAGGTCTCTGGCCACCTCTAGCCCACTTTTTGATTTTACGATTGCCTATTCTAGGTTCCTCCTGTAAGTGGAGTCATCCAATACTTGTCCTGGCTTACAAGACTCATCTATGTTGTAACAGGTGTCAGAATTTCCTTCCTTTCAAAGCCTGAAGAATATTCCATTGTATGGATAGACCACATCCTGTTTATCCATTCACCTGTTGACGGGCACTCGGGTTCTCTCTACCTTTCAGTTGTCATGAATACTGCTGCCGTGAGGCGTACAGGTGTCTGTTTGAGTCCCTGCTTTCTATTGTCTTGGGTCTCTACTCAGGAGAGGAATTGGCGGTTTATTATTGTTTATTTGTTCACTTGTTCATTGTCTCCTTTCCACTAGAATACAGACCCTCCCACTGCCCGGAACAGTGCCTGACCCACAGGAGGAGTTTAATACATATTTTCAAAAGGGACATATTTCTCAGGTAAACTGAACAGGGAATCATAATCATCACCTACTTCATAGGGCTGTTAAGAGGATGAAATGCAGCCACTCACGTCCTAGCACGGGGCCCCAGCACCTTGTCACAGTTCGGGGTATGGTGGCTGTAAATGAACACTTCACAGCTCAAGTTCCTGACCTTCCTAACTGCTATTTTGGCTCCGATTTATCTTCCCGTGGCCAGCAAAGTGTTTTTTGTTTTTGTTTTTGTTTTTGTTTTTGACATTCTCCAGCTGCCCCATGCCATGAAGGCACTAAACATCACAAGGATCGAGATCTCGCCCCTGTCCTCAAGCAGCTTATAATCTAATTAAACTCAGAATATAGCCTTAAAAGCGGGCACCAGAGGAAACGGTTCGTGGAGCGAAGCGGCTTGTGTTTCAAATCGAATCCAATTAGTTTCATAATTGACAACGTGACCTGGGAGTCCTATCCCAAATGGGTGAAAAGAAACCGAGAACGAAAAGTCGCCCCCGTGGTTATACGCTTCTGCCGTGTATGATGATCCCGGCAGGACCTGAAGTTCTGGGCCAGAAGCGGGCACCCGCCCTTCAGGTTTTCTCTTCACCTGTTGCGTGTCGGGGGGCAGGAAGCTGCTTAAACGTTCGCCAGCCTATACTCTCATTTCATGCTTCTTGGAATTGTAATATGTGAATCTTCGGGGGCAAGTGGAGAGAGGAAGGAAAAGGACGCGGGGGCTGTTAGTAATGGACTTGAAACAAATATCAAACCACCAGAGGGTTCTTATTAAGTGCCGACTATGTGCTTCTTACAGTGCAGTGAGAACAGGGGTGGGGGCAGAGGGGAGTTAATTTACTGTCACTTTGTCCTCACAGAGGTTATGGTCAGGAAGCGGCACATAGAACTCCTGGCTGAGAAACTCCCACCAGACAGAGTCGTAAGTGCTGAGAGATAAGGGGGTTACGGGTACAAACGTAGACTGTCAAGATGGAAGGGCTCATTGAAATAACGAGCTTGTCCCTCATTTTAGAGGGGAGAACCCGAGACTCAGAGAGGGTAAGTGATTTGCTTAAGGCCACACAGCTCGATGATGTCAAAGGGAAGACTTGAAACTCGGGTCCCCCAACTTCTCCACCACAGTGTTTTTTTCTGTTGCGCCACCGATGACTCAGTGGAACAGTCAAGCTCGGCCGTGTCCAAGTTCTGTAACATGAGCCATATATAGAATTCTAAAATTTTAATGTGGCCACATTAAAAAAAATTACAAAGAGACAGGTCATTTTCATAATATTTTGTTTAACCCAATGTACTTGAAGTATTATCATTTCATGTACAAACAATATACAATTATTAAATGAGATATTTTATAATCTCTGTACTAAGTCTGAGAGATTGATGTATGCTTTACGTTTTAGTGCATCTTTGGACGAGCCACATGCCAAGTGTATTATAGCCACATGTGGTGAGTGGCTGTTGTGTTGGCCAGGGTTAGCTAGCTATTTGAATTTGCTGATTGATGTGTGACGTTTTCAGGGGAAACATTGAAGAATGTGGAAGGCGTTATGTAGACATCAAGGTGTATAGACGAAAGAGTCTTAAAGTTGGCAGCCTGGGGTTTGGATCTCGATTTGACCTCTGAGGAGCGGTGTAGACTCTTGGCAAATCACTGAACCTCCTTGATCTCCCTTTCCCTAATTGGTTTCTACGCGTCAAAGGGCAATTGTAAAGATCTGTTGAGCAGCATATACGACATATATATGAAAATTATTCGCTAGTATGGCATCTGGTACTCAGAGTATTATTTTTATTCCCCTAGAATACAAACGATTTTGGAATGCTGTCATGTGGTGAAACAATTTGATCAAGCATCTTTAGCATCCTGTGAAATCAGTCCAGAAGCAAGAGGGAAGCAACTAAAGATGTCACAGGATGTTGAGCTGGGAAAGCCAGCTCATCCGGTCAAAGTCAGGAGGTGGCAATCTCTCTGAGTCCCCGGTCTGTTTGCCTCCTGGGCCCAACCCCAGATGACAGCCTGTGGAGTTACCACGGTCAGGGAGATCTGAGCTCTTGGGCCGGCAAACCGAATGCTTTTGTAATCTGCTATGTTAACATAGTCACTTAAATTTAGGATGCGGAATTAGATGGGGAAAGTTCTGCTAGAAGCTGAACTGCCTGAGAGCGCAGTCCCAAGCCATTCTCCGATACCGGAGAGCACCCCGGTTATCCAGGTAGGTAAGCATGTTTTCATCACCGCTTGGCCCATGAAAATACTGAGTTCTGGAAATTCAGAAAATATTGAGTTCCGCGGGGATTAGGCCAAAACAAACAAGCTGAGATTTGAACCCAGGTAGCCTGCCCCGGAGGCTGCGTTAGGGACCAGAGATGGGTATTAGAGAAATACTAGATAAACTGAATGTGGCGAGTGGCTTTCCCCTCTTCAGAAAGCAATCTGGAGGCACCGCTTTAGTTTTATTTTCTCTTTTTTGACTTTTAATTAATTAATGAATTCTTTTTTTACCCTAAATATAACTTATCGCCAAGTTAGCTAACATACAGTGTATACAGAGTGCTTTTGGCTTCGGGAGCAGATTCCCAGGATTCAGTGCTTCCATACAACACCCCGTGCTCATCCCCACAGGTGCCCTCCTCAATGCCCATCACCCATTTCCCCCTCTCCCCCGCACCCCCATCCACTCTTAGTTTGTTCTCTGTATTTCAGAGTCTCTTACGGTTTGCCTCCCTCTCTCTTTGAAACTATTTTTTTCCCCTTCCCTTCCCCCATGGTCTTCTGTTAAGTTTCTCGAATTCCACATATGAGTGAAAACATATGGTGTCTCCCTTTCTCTGACTGACTTATTTCACTTAGCATAATACCCTCCGGTTCCATCCACGTTGTTGCAAATGGCAGGATTTCGTTCTTTTTCATTGCCGAGTAGTATTCCGTCGTATATGTAAACAACATCTTCTTTATCCATTCATCAGTCGATGGACATTTGGGCTCTTTCCATAATTTGGCTATTGTCGATAACGCTGCGATACACATTGTATGTGTGGAGGCACCACTATAAATGGGTCTGTTTTTAGTTCGTTAGTGGCTACCCGTATACTTCTAAAGATAGGTTTGTGTGGTTATTTCTCAATGTATTAATTTTAGACATTTCTATTGACTTCTCATTGTGGGTTATACAACCTCCTTTCCTTCCTTCTCGTTCTTGTGTTGATGCATTACATGCATTTAAGCTTCATAAACCTCTTTCCTTTTCCTCCAGCTTTCCGCGGTTACCTTTGGCTTCCAGTAAACAGAGTTTACATATCATCATCGTGTAAGTAGAGCCCAGTAATGTTCTGACATGGCATTTCCTCCTCTATTAACTTAATGCCCCCGGAGTCAATTTCAAAAGGATTCCTCTTTCATACACATCACCAATTGTTTAAAATCATGACATGTTTTACTTTTGGATTATGTCTTTCCCATACCATTTCTTCCCCCTGGCATTTCTGAGCCTCTGTTTTCTTGTTGGGAGAAGCTAGTAAAGATTACTCATCTTTTTTGAGCAATGCCATGCTACACACATTACTGAGTGCTCTCCACGTAATAATTTAATCCTTGCAGGTACCCAAAGGGGAAGGTGCAAGAACGTCCCCATTTTACAGATGAGGAAATTGAACCACAAAGACGTTAAGAGATGAGCTGGGATTTAATGCAGACGGCCTGGCTTTATATGCCTAACGCTACACTCTTCTCAAGGGACACATGCCACTGTCACCACCTCCCTAATCCATTCTCGCCCCCTACTCCTTCTGTGTCTTGCTTCCTTGTCCTAATCTAGATCGGTTTCCTTGCATTTAGACCATGTCTTTCTTGTCCAAGTATTACAGCTTATTTCAAATAGACATCTTTGGGAGTCCATTGCTCTGTTTCCCACACCTGCGGAAGAGGTCCATGTAGGTCCTGGAAGTGAGTTTGGAGACTTTCGGTCAGGGAATTCTGGTTTCTGGATACTGGGTGCACAGTTTAAAAATTTTTTTTTTTCAACGTTTATTTATTTTTGGGACAGAGAGAGACAGAGCATGAACGGGGGAGGGGCAGAGAGAGAGGGAGACACAGAATCGGAAACAGGCTCCAGGCTCTGAGCCATCAGCCCAGAGCCCGACGCGGAGCTCGAACTCCCGGACCGCGAGATCGTGACCTGGCTGAAGTCGGACGCTTAACCGACTGCACCACCCAGGCGCCCCTGGGTGCATAGTTTATAAAAAAGGGATATCACAGGCTCTGTGTGGCCATGTTCCCTTGGCTCAAAGGACTCCTTGACCCATAGAGAAGGGTGTAGCCAGCAGAGGGTCAGAGTAGTCACTAAAAAAGCATGGGGCCCACAAAGGAGACCCTCTTGCCTGGGTCTAAGGCCAATACTTTTTTCCCCAAGAGGTTTTTAACAGCTTTGGAAAATAAACCTATCCTCAAAGCTCAGTGATTCACTACCACTGAAATGATTCAAGAGAACGAACCCTAAGTTCTGACTGTCCAGGTGTGGGTGGCCATTTGAGGTCAGACCTGCTAGACAATCTCTCCAGCGCCAAGGCAAAGGGTGCCCAACCCGATCCCAAATCTGTGTTGCAGATCAAAAGGCAGATGTCAGAAATCCCTGGGGCATTTCCCAGAAGGAAGGGCTGCCCTGAGAGGCATGTCCTCTTGGCCATGTGGGCTCATCACCTAGAAGGGGCTACTGAAGATTGAAGAAAGGCCAGCAAGTCACAACGAGGAGCTGCGCTTACGGTATGCCCAAGGAAGCTCTAACTAGACTGATGCCCCTGCAGACGGCAGCTATTAACTTCTGCTCTGTGTACCTCGTCCCCACCCCCCAGCCCCCATTTACCTGAAGCCCTGGAGAATAAGCAAAAACAGGCAGATCCAGGAAAGAAGTTAACACTTGGAAGAAACGAGTGACACAGGATGGGTTTCTAATTATTTTATGGCTTTCAGCATACTGCAGTCAGCACGCTTCAAGGATGGCTAACATCCCAGTAGAAACCCTACAGTGTTTCTGGCCTGAAAACCCAGAGGACAGAGTTGAGGGCGTCCACAGCCCCTGGAAAGTGGCTCAGGTGCCTGGGTGGCTGAAGTCAGTTGACTTCAGCTCAAGTCATAGTCTCGTGGTTTGTGGGTTTGAGCCCCACGTCGAGCTCTGTGCTGACAGCTCGGAGCCTGGCGCCTGCTTAGGATTCAGTATGTCCTTCCCTCTCTGCCCCTCCCTTGCTGCACTCTGTCTCTCTCAAAAATAAATAGACACTGAAAAACAAAGCCCACAAAAACCCAGCTACCATCTCCTTGGATAGCCATCTGTTAAACGGCATTTCCCACGCGGGCAGGCTCCTTGTCTGGTTTGTTCATCACCGTGTTGATAGCACCTAGCACATCGCCTGGAGTGAAATAGCTGCTCAATAAAAACATGTGTTGGCTGATCAACTAACTTCTAACCTGTGCCCCTGAGGGGAAGGCCCTGGGTACCATCACCGTTTGCTGGCTTGCATTCTTGCCGTGTAGCTAGTCTGTTTTTGATCCAATAACTTATGCTCTTTGACCAAGCAATTCCTCTTCTAGAATCTGTCTTAAATCTTTTAGAGATGTAGGCAAAGATTTATACATAAGGTTGTCCATCCGAATTTTATTTATAAGAGGGAAAATTGAAATCGTTTCCATGATATGGAAATATGGGAATGACACATAACTACATGATGGATAAACACAAATATGGGGTTTTAGAGTGCTTTTTGATACTGTGAAAAAATCCTCACAACGTAATGGCATATGAAAAGCCCAGGATGTAAAATCATAAGATTTCCCAACTCTGTTAAGACTAGCAGGAAAGATACCAAAAAAATATTAACAAATGGTATGTGAATTGGGAAGGCTTTCAGCTCTAAGGAACTCAAATCCTGACGTATGATGCCTTAAACACAGAGGGGTTTATTTTTCTCTTATAAGTGGTCTAGAGGTTTGAGGAAGTGGAGTTAGCAGTGTGGTGATGTTAGGTATGGCATCCTGTGATTTTTTTTTTTTCTTTATGGTCACAAGATGGCTGCCACAGCTCCAGGCATCATGTCTACATTTGAGGCAGGAAGGCAGAAGGGGAGTAGCCTGGTGCCTGCAGTCTCTGTCCCTTTTATCAGGTACATCTAGAGCCCATTGAGGTGCCCCAGCAGATTTTTGCTTAGGTCTCTTTGACCAGAATTGGGTCCTGTGGCTGTCCCCCATCTACAAGGAAGCCCGGGACGGGGAATATTTAGCTTCCAAGTCTCCAGAGTGGAGGCTGCAATGGGGAAAGAGTAGGGATATCTGTTATGTTAATAAACAGTGTCTTTTATGCTGCTTATTTCTGGTTGGTGGGCTTATGGACCTTTTTCCTTCTTTTTGTGGCTCTTTTCGATCTTGTCCAACTTTTCAATGACCAGCCTTTATAATTTTTATCATTGACAAAAAATACAACAGACGCTACTTTAGAAATCCCTTGTGAGTACAGAAAGCATCTGTATTGTCATCAGTCACAAACGCGCAGAAGCAACTGTTGAATTCTGTGGGAGCTGGGCTGACCCATCTATTGTCCCCCCGGCAGACTGTGACCCGCCACCCCCCTTTCCCTCCTCCAAATTAGACGCTGTGCTAGTTACTCGGCAAGCATCCCTTCACCTAATGCTCACAGCAGCCACCTTTTCCAGAGGAGATGCAGGAAGGTTAAATAATTAAGTCACACACAGACTAAAGCAAAGCTTGGTCTCAGAAGACGGCACCAAGCTTTAATTTTGTATGTTCCTGCCACGCCGCAAGCTCAGTAAAGATTGTGTTGAATGAATGCAGAGCAGATGAATCATGGGTATGTGCAATTTTTTAAAAAGATGTTTAATGTTTATTTTTGAGAGAGACAGAGAGAGAGAGAGAGAGCGAGCAGGGGAGGGGCAGAGAGAGAGGGGGAGACATAGAATCCGGAGCAGGCTCCGGGCTCTGAGCTGTCAGCACAGAGCCTGACTCGGGGCTCAAACCCACAGACCGTGAGATCGTGTGACCTGAGCGGAAGTCGGAGGCTTAACCAGCTGAGCCACCCAGGCGCCCCTGGATGTGCAATTTTTTTCAACTACAGCTATTGATAATTATTTCTTGTAGTGCATCTATGTTACCACTAGCTCTAGTGTGATCGAAAAATAACGGGCTGTTACAAACTGCCTGCAAGAGAGGAGCTCTGCTCATTACCCTGTATTGAATACCCTTGCCTGAATAGCTGGATAAATAACTTGGTATGACTCCAGGTGAAAAGTCAGCTGAGGATTTATTTCTCGTGGAGCCTTTAAAGATTTTTATCATGAAACGTTTCAAACATAAACAAAAGTAGAGAGAATGGGAATAGAACTGCATGTGCCTAGCACCCAACTTCAAGAATCATTTTGCTAACTTTTTCATTTATCTTCCTCCTTCCACTTACAACAAGACAAAAGAAAACCGGAGGATTTTATTTTATTTTTTAGTTTTAGTTTTAGTTTTTACTTTTTTAAAACTTACATCCAAATTAGTTAGCCTATAGTGCAACAATGATTTCAGGAGTAGATTCCTTAGTGCCCCTTCCCCAGTTAGCCCATCCCCCGTCCCACAACCCCTCCAGTAACCCTCAGTTTGTTCGCCATATTTATGAGTCTCTTCTGTTTGGTCCCCCTCCCTGTTTTTATATTATTTTTGTTTCCCTTCCCTTATGTTCATCTGTTTTGTCTCTTAAAGTCCTCAGATGAGTGAAGTCATATGATATTTGTCTTTCTCTGACTAATTTCACTAAGCATAATACCCTCCAGTTCCATCCATGTAGTTGCAAATGGCAAGATTTCATTCTTTTTGACTGCCGAGTAATACTCCATTGTATATATATCCCACATCTTCTTTATCCATTCATCCGTCGATGGACATTTGGGCTCTTTCCATACTTTGGCTATTGTTGATAGTGCGGCTATAAACACGGGGTGAGTGTGTCGCTTCGAAACAGCACACCCGTATCCCGTGGATAAATGCCTAGTAGTGCAATTGCTGGGTCGTAGGGTAGTTCTATTTTTAGTTTTTCGAGGAACCTCCAGACTGTTTTCCAGAGTGGCTGCACCAGCTTGCATTCCCCAAAACCGGAGTATTTTAAAGCAAACCCAAAGGTTCATTTTATCATGAACATGTCTATAATTGGAATACAAAGGCTTCTGGGTGACCTCGTGTTTCTCTTTCTTTAGATCTGCTCACATAGGAAGCAGTGACATGAACCTCAGCCAGCCCAATGACATTGAAGGGGCCCAGGAGGGACACATTCCTTCCAGGCTGTGCAATTTGCTTTCCCTCCAACCCAGGCCACTCCTTTGCTGAAACTCCTCTGGCCTCAAGATTTATACTTTTCTCAAATGCCGAAAATATCTGGTTTCCTCTAGCTAGAGACATCTGGGGAGTGTGGCTTCTGAAAGTATTTTTGGCATGAAAATGTCACCCAAGTTGCTGGAAGTGATTTGGAAATTTTAAGGTATTGAAAGCATCTGACTGGCGTGGTGGCTGAGGCCGAGTGGGGAGAGGTTAATTGTAATAATGGGCAGTCATTTCTCTTTAGGGCCCTTGCTGCCTATGCTCTCCCTGTTTACAGCTCTTAAAAATAAAAGTTTTTTTGGGGCGCCTGGGTGGCGCAGCCGGTTAAGCGTCCGACTTCAGCCAGGTCACGATCTCGTGGTCCGTGAGTTCGAGCCCCGCGTCGGGCTCTGGGCTGATGGCTCAGAGCCTGGAGCCTGTTTCTGATTCTGTGTCTCCCTCTCTCTCTGCCCCTCCCCCATTCATGCTCTGTCTCTCTCTGTCCCAAAAATAAATAAACGTTGAAAAAAAAAATTAAAAAAAAATAAATAAAAGTTTTTTTAATGTTTATTTTTGAGAGAGAGAGAGAGAGAGAGAGAGGGAATGAGCAGGGGAGGGGCAGAGAGAAAGGGAGACAGAGTTCCAGGCTCCAGGCTCTGAGCTGTTAGCACAGAGCCTGACGTGGGGCTCAAACTCACAAACCACAAGATCATGACCTGAACCGAAGTCGGACGCTCAACCAAGCCACCCGGGTGCCCCTCCCTCTTTACAGCTCTTAATGCTTTAGGCCAAGGATTGCACCCAAGGCTGGTATGTGAAAGATGGCAGAATAGGTGTAGGGGATGGTGGCTGGTGGGGGGATAAAGGGGGACCCCGCTGCTCCCTGGAAGTCTGGCACGTTGGGAGACCCCCCGAGGGCTCCTGGGGGATGCTGGGATCACGTGTTTGCTGATGGGCTCCGTCAGATAAGACGGATGAAGTTCTGCCTCTCTGAGTCCCACATAGGGTACCAGGGATCAGGCTAGACCAACAGATGTTTCCCAGGAAGAGCCATTAAAAGAATAATAAGGAGCAAGAGGGAATCGTAACTAAGGAGGAGCCAGAGGGATCCAGGAAGCAGGTGCTGAGAGCAGCCTAGGCTGGGGGGCAGGAGCAGAGGCCACTGGGAAGGGTAGAAGACGGTGAAAGCCAGCGGTTTGGACGTTGCTCAAGGACAGTGTGGCAGAGCAGAACGTCCTCTGGACCAGGACCCAGGGACTCTCGTTCTTGTCCTGACTCTGCCATTTACCGTTTGGGCTCTCATTTGCCCTGTGTGGGAAAATGGAGCCTAGGATGCTGTCCCATTTGATCTGATTAGCAATGAGGTATGAGAATGCTTCATAATCTTTAAAGTGGTTATTTTTTAAATTTTTAAATGTTTATTTTTTGAGAGAGAGAGAGAGAGAGAGCACTCAGGGGAGGGGTAGAGAGAGGGGGAGACATAGAATCTGAAGTAGGCTCCAGGCTCTGAGCTGTCCGCACAGAGCCCGACGTGGGGCTCGAACTCACGAACCGCGAGATCATGATTGGAGCCAAAGTCGGGCGCTTAACCGACTGAGCCACCCAGGCGCCCCTGAAGCGTGGTGTGCGTGTGACCATCGTGATCTCCGCCTACCTCCTCCCTGTGTTGGGATGATCTCGTGAAGGAGAAGTGCTTTGTGTCATGACCCAGTACATACGTAAGCAAATGTGAGGCTGTCACAGCTCTAAGCAGAAAGTGCATGGACACTGTGCTTTCTGATTTCTTTGAAGCAGGTGACATTTTGCAGTGACACGTGAAAGAACCCAAGTCCCCTCTCCAAGTACAAGAGCGGGAGCAGGGACTAGCATACAGCCTTCTTTTCCACCAGTCACGGGGAAAGCAAAGCCAAAGGGAGTTAAGTTCTGGGAGGTAATACAACTCTTCGTGTCAGCCAGAAGGCCTTCAAAAGTGATCTTTCAGCTTTCTCGTGTTACAGATGGGACGCAGAGAGAGGCCCAGAGAAAGGGAAAGAATCGCCCAAGGGCACATGGAGAGCCTGTGGTTTCAAGCCTGGGCGTGTTTGCCTCCAAGATCCGCACATTCCCGATACTCGTTCCCAGCCAGGGACAGTCGCGTTCCCCCCACACCCCGTTCCCCCCGGCTCCCCTTGCCGAACACCCGTTCTGACCGCACCACGGAGCCTGGAACGCGAGCCTCTGGGGGGGGGGGTATAAGTTAAGCCACCCTGCATGCATGTGTAGGTAGTGGATGGAGGGGTGATTCGTTTCATCCTGAACTTCAGAAGCCATTTCAGAAATCGGAGGCGGGACTTATCTCCTGCTGTTGGGAGTGTTGATGATTTTTATTTTCTCCTCTATCATTTTCAGGGTTTTTCCAAAATATTACAACACGCATCTATCATTTTATAAACCCCACTCCCTCCACATCTCATTTTTAAAAAAGAAGGAGATTGGAGTGCGGCGGCACGACCGGCTCTGTGCTGAGGTCCAGCCGACAAGGCCAACCAGTATGGGCCGCGCCAGGCAGAGGCCCCAAGCTGGAGGAGGTCCCGAGGTTCTCCACCTCTCCAGCCTGGAGGACAAGGCCACTGAGGCAGCGGCATCCTGAAATGTCCTCCTCTCAATACCGTGGCCAAATTGGACTCACTTTCCAGTGTCCAACTCCAATTCCACTAGTCCTGTGAAGGTGTTTTAAAGCCCACCTTCCCCCACTGGGACGAACACCTATCTCCCTCCTCTGACCTCTGGGGGCACTTTCTTTGGATCTGTTTTGTCATCCTTCTCTGCCTTGTCCTGGAGTCTTTTATATCCAGGTCTGTCTCTCCTGCTGGGCTAAAGCCTCGAGGGCAGGGCCTGCATCTCAACTATCTTTGTGGTTCCAGGGATATTCTCAGCCTGGCACATAGGGACCTCAGAAGAGTGTTTGTTGAACTTCAGTGAATTGAAACTATAGACCCCTAAGGGGGGACGTGGCGATCTATGGGTTTATGGCAGGACTCATGAACCTCAGCACCACTGTCCTTTGGGGTCTGATAATTCTATGTGGGGGGGGGGGGGGCGGCTGTGGTTTAGTAGCGTCCTTGGCCTCTACCTACTAGATGCCAACAGACACCCCCGGTTGTGTCAACCATAAAGCGTTTTCATAAACAATTCCTCGGAGTAGGAGTTCCCATTTAGCAGATGAGATAGGCAAGGTGCACGGCCAGTTTGGACTTGGAGTGGGGTCTTGTGTGTAATTCTCCATTCCAAGTCCAGTGCCCATCTCGCTACCCCGAGACCCCTCGGGACCCCAGCAAGGTCTTGGCCTCTGCGCTTTAGTGTACCCACTGCACTCTCACCCCCCGTCCTGGGTTCCACCCTGTCCCCTTCCCCCCTGCCCGGCCCAGAGGCCTGTGCCAGGCTGTGACCCATGGGTTGACCCTCCCAGGCCATGCACACTAGGCCTCAGGCTGTGTCTGAACACGCTCTCTCATTTTCTCTAGCACCTTGGCCTCCTCCCCATGTTTAAACACGCTGATGGTGACCTGGCCCGTCTCGGAGCCATACTTGTTCTTGACGAAGACGCCGTAACGCCCACTGTCCTCACTGTTGACTCTTTCGATGGTGATGGTGACCTCCGACCCCTTCACCTCCATGTGGTAGCGGTCAAGGAAGGTGACAGGCTGGTCGTTCTTCAGCCAAGAGATTTCAGGGGTGGGGTCTCCCGAGATGACACAGGTCAGGCACAGGGTCTGGTGGAAAGCACAGGAAGGGAACACTCAGTCTGGCCTCCCCATACTAACACTTGGCGTTCATCTTCACTACCCACCCCCCACCCCCCACCGGAGAGCTCCCAGTACATTTCTCTTGGTGATAAATGTATTACATGTGTTGTCTTGTGACCCATAAAGGGATAACAGTAAAATGGGAGCGGCAATGTATTTTAATTCCGCATCCTGCATCCCTCAAGTTTCCTACAGGCACATTTACTCGTTGGAATTTCAGACCATTGTTACCCTAGCAAATCTGCCCCAGATTGGCCTGAATTTTGCTTTATTGTTTTTTGTTGCATATCTGCCGTTAGGATTTTACCACGTAAAGAAGACTACACTGCTTCAATACAAAGATTTATGAGTTGGCTTTGAAACTTCTTTTTGTTTTTAAATGTTGATTTATTTATTTTGCGGGGGGGGGGGAGAGGGGGAGGGGAAGAGGGAGAGAGAGAGAGAGAGAGAGGGAGAGAATGAATCAGCGTGGGGCTTGACGTCTCAACTTTGAGACCATGACCTGAGGCAGAATCAGGGATTGGACACTCACTCCGCCAGGCGCCCCTGAAATTCCTTGAACAAGCTCTGACACAGAGCGCTACAGTTTAACAGTCAAACGCTCAGTGGGGAGCTGGGCAGAGGGAGACTCTGGATCTCAGCTCTGCCCCTTCGAGCCGTGTAACCTTAGGAGAGTCCCTTAACCTCTCTGGGCTTCAGTTTCCTCAGCTACAAAGAGGGACTAGGAATAATCCCGTTTCATGTGGTTGCCTTGATGGTTAAACAGACTGAAGTACGTGCACGTAACGGAATAGTGCCTGGCACAAAGTAAGCACCATGCAAACATTAACGATCATTTTCTAGAACACTAGACTTGGGTATTTTCGGGTCTAGAGGGGTTTTTAGGGATCATCAAGTAGAACTCCTACGGAAACGGAAGTTCACTGACAGAAGGCTGTGACGCCCAGGGCCACCCAGAGAGGTGGGGTGAGCACCCCCACGGGCCCGACACTAGGCTCAGTGTCTCTCCTTATACTACACGTGCCCAGTGACTGTGGTCACTCGGCCAGACTCGGGTGGATCCGGCTCCTTCGGCTCTTGAATCCACAGTGCTACCTTGTATCAAGATCTGTAATGGATGTGAGAGGGGGCATAGCGTGGGACTGCGGGGGTTGGTCAGTACCTTATCTTCCATGATGGTGGCTACATCTGGCAGGCCCCTCACCACCTTGGCACGATCTGGAAGGGAAAAGAGAGACCCCCGGTGATGAATGCTTTCCTGCCAGCTGCTTCCCGGGATCAGGTTCCACAGAGTGGGGGTTTTATTTTTAAGCAATGTTTCTTTTCTCTAGTTTCATCATTTCGAGTAGAAATCTTTAAGTCTGTATTACGTGTTTCTTTGCCTTCACAAACAGAAGATAGGGACACGCTGTGCTTCTGTTATTGACTTGAAGTCACCCTTACGACCGGTGGTGCCTGAAGGTGACAGTGAGGTGCCCCTCCCCCTCCAGAACTGGGGAGGAGGAACGGGCCGGGATCACCTGATGAAGGTAACGTGTGTGGAGCTGGTGGTGGCATCCTTGCTGCTCAGAGGCCAATTCATGTCCCTCTGGGGTTGGGGCTGTGTCCTGGGCTGCAGGAGGCCCCAGTGCCCCGACAGGCAGAACCAGCCTCGGCTTTAAGGCCGTCCCCTCCCCAGCCCTCACCCGGAAGGCCCGCCCAGCCCCCCTCCTGTCTATCCCTGCCTTTCGGGCCCCGGCTGCTGCACCTGCTCGGTCCACACCCACACATCAGGCGTCCGTGGACCCCTTATCCATCCATCCGTGTGTCGTCGTGTCCCTGCCGCCCGCAGCCACACAGACCCCATGGGGAGCTGGGACCTCAGAGGCCTGCCAGGAGGCATGAACTCACGGGAAGCTGCCCCAAACTCAGACATGAAAATAACAGAAATACGAGTGGACTTACTCTTCTCAATGATGGCCAAGGCTCTGAAAAACAGAAATGGGGAAAAGGCTTGAGTTCCATTTGTTAAAGGACAGGCCTGCCCGGGGTGGGGGTGAGGGGGTGATGAGGGAAAGGCAGAGCTGGCTGAGGCTCCCAGGAAGGGGTCCTGTACCCAGCTCGTGCCAGACCCCAAGGGGCCGATGGTTCACACAAGAAATGCAGGGGGCACTTACTTCAGCCTCTGGTGCTCAGCCAAGGCGTCGTCAAAAGCTGCCAGAAGGAAAGAGAGGGAGGTGGGGATGGGGGGCGGAGCGTCAGAGCCTCAGCCCCCGTGACCTGCAGGTTACAGGGCTTAGCGCTGCGTGTTCCTCCACCGTCTTCCCATCCCTATGTTCTCTCGGGGCAGTGCCAGGATTGGGTGGCGAGATGGGAGTCCCCTGCCCCCAAAAGACCACAGGATTTTCTAAACAGGTTTCTCTGCAGACAGACGGATGGACAGCTCACCTTGTCCCGAGAGATCAGTTGAGAGCTGCCGGGTATCCTTCCCGGCGGCTATCTCCAGGGTGTATTTGCCCTTGTCTGAGTCCTTGGGGTCCAGGATGTGGAGCCAGATCTCATCCAGGGTGGTGCCAGCCCTCACCCGATCACCACTCTCCAGGCGTTTTTCTCTGGATATGAGGGCAAAGAAATGTTGAACACGGCTCAGCCCGTCAGTGCTGCCCTGCTCGTCAGTGCTGGCTGGCTAGGGGTCTACAGGCACCCCCCCCCCCCCCCCCCCCCGCAAACTCCTCTCCTGGGGTTTTGTTTCCAGATCTGTGGGCTGACCATCCATCATTCATTCATTCATTCATTCATGGCACATCAACCATGTTCCAGTGCTGAGTCTGTATTTGTGATGTGTCCTTCAGCCTGGGACCTTAAAGAAACGGGGCTCTGGGGTCAGTGATCCCCACGTCCTCCACCCCCGGGGATCACTTCCTCACCTCTTCATTTTCCTCAGCTTAAACCCTCCCAGCGTGTCTTCCCACCATCATCCTTCCCTAGTCCTTAAAAACCATATCGACTCCTTCCCTTCTTTACTTGTATTTCATTCCTGGAGATGCCCGGTCCATGTCCTCAATGCTGTGTTGCAGAAGTGACACCTGTGGACCTGGTCACAGGGCTCAGAAACTCTGGCTAGGAAAGGAGCCCTTGGCTTTGACTCTCACTCATTTGACAAACTTGACCAAGTCAGTCTAGCCTTCTCCATAGGATGAGTGCAGCAATGTCTGCTCCACAAGGCTGAGGCATGCAAATGGTAAGCAGTACCAGGAAAATAATGCTCTCAAACTGTCTGCAGTCACTTAGCTCCCGGCTGAGTTTCTGTGGGTAACTTACCCATCCTGCCTTCCGGCCCTGGCACGCAGTCCGTTGTCAGCCCCACACATCCCTCTGCCTGCACTTATCCCCTCAGCCTGGTTGCCTGAGTTTGCTAAGGCTGCAAAGACCCACAAAGGCACCGTGACCCACCCGACCATCTGGTCCTCCCTCATTCTGCATCCTTCCAAGACGCTTCTCTAAGACAATGATGCTTCTGTGGCCATGGATGTGCTAGAAAAATGGGTTTACCACCAGGGTTCCTACCTTCCCTGGGGAACCTCCCTTCTGTACCTTTCATTGCTCTTCCCTATCCCCGATTCTCTGTGGACAGCGTGACTAGTGAGAGACCCTGTCTCTGCCACCTCCGTGGGATTGGGCTCTGGGACAGATGCTGTCTGTCCTCCCCCACCCTCTACTCCCCCACCCCCAGAGCTGGGCTAGGGCTCCAGGGAAAGACCAACTTACTTGTGGAACCAGGTGGTTTTCATGTACTGGATATTGTAGTACTTGACCTTGCTGAAGATCCGGATCCCCTCTTCGGTCCCCTGGATTTTCAGCGGGGTTGCAGAGAGGGCTGGGGAGGCAAAGGAGAAGGCCAAGGCCCTTTGGGCAGCACATCTGGGTGCCAGCCAGCTCCCCCCCCCCCCCCCCCGCTCTACACGTGCGGCGGGGGAAATGCAGCATTGTGAGGAGGTACGAACTTCTCCGTCGATCTTTGAGGTTGGAAACTAAACCCATGCCTGGCAGCCAAGGCTGGCTGGAGGTGCGTTGGAGGCTATTTGGCATCAGGACAGGGCTGAAAAAAGGGTGGGGGGGCTTGCTTACCACCAATCCTGCCCAGCTCAGTGTAGATGGCATCCAGGGCTGGAGGGAGACAGAGAGATGGTCAGCTGACATAGGGTCCTTCGAGGGATGTGCCAGGGGTAGGCATGTCCCTGGGAAAGCCTGGTGGACCTCATGAACAGCTCAGGGTACAGGGAGCTCCACAGGATGTCCCCTCACTGGCTTGGGTCTGGGGCACTCACTGATTGATGGGACAGGGGGGCACCATGGATGGAGGACAAATAGGGCAGCCTGACAATTTTCTTGGAGGCTGAGTCAACCAGCCTGATGGTTGACTGAGCCTGGGGCTCGGTAGGGGGTGGAGGGGTGAACTCCGGCTTCGGGTCTCGAAGCCTAGGCTCACGGCGGTATGCTGCAGAGAACCCGGATTTCGGTATCGCCGACCAGGTCCCTGCCACCCGCCCGCTGTGCAGCCTTGGGCAGGTCCCTTAGCTTCTCTATTGCCCCAAGTGATATGGTGATCTCATAAATTTTACCCTACAGGTCGTATCACATCTTGTGGTTCTGTGTGATCCCTGGGTCCTCCTGGCCCATCTCTCACATCGCCAGCTCCTACCTTCACCTGTGAGGTCCAGTATGGTGTCATCCTCCCCTCGATTGTCAGAAACCGTTGCTCTATACATTCCCTTGTCCTCTTTGGACAGCTGGAAAGAAGGATGAGAGCATGAGGGTATTGGCATAGGTTCTGGAAGGAGTGCCAATCAGCCTGGGCTCCAGGCCTGCCCCTAACTCTCTGTGTGATCGCAGGCAAACACTCTTCTCCTCTCTGGGCCTCAGTTTACCCATCTGGAATGGGTGATCTCTAAGGCTTCTTCTACCTCTGGAGCTCTTTGATTCCAAGTTCAGGGCTGGTCTGGGCCGGGGGGCAGGGAGCGGGAGGTGGGGGGGAACTGAGGGCAGAAGCAGACACCCCACCTTTGGATTCACAGGCAGCTGCACCGAGAAGGACATGAGGACCTCTCTTTGCAGGGTTACCTGAGCTGCCCTGCTCCCTGGAGGCCCCGGCTGGAGGGACCCCTCTGCACTTCTCCCGAAGGAAGCGTGCTATCTTTTGGCCAGGACAAGGGGCTCCTTTCTGGCGCGTGCTCGTCAACCCCAAATGAAGCCCGGACTGACACTCAGCAAAGCAAGAGCCTGGGTTGCGCTCCTGAAGCAAGGTCCAGCTGTCACAAGTGACCTCTTCTTGCACAGCATCTCCTTCGGGCCCTGGGAGAACTATCTGCTTCCCTGTCCCCCCTCAAAGGGTTTCTCCCACTCCGACCATCTCTCTATAGTGTGTTTTAACACAGAATCCAAGGCAGAGACAACCTTTAACCTGGGGATTGGAGAGCTGAACCCCAACAGACCTCTCCTGCTTGGCCCCCACCTCCCCCAGTGGAGGCTCCAAAGTCCCAGCCAAACCGGGGGCAGGGGAGGGTGATTGTGTCTTTGCACTTAACCCCTCGGAGCCTCCATTTACTGGCCTGTGAGATGGTGGCATAATCCTCGCCCTGGCCATGGGCTGTCGCTACAAAGGGCGGTAACTCTTTGGAAGCCAGAAAGCCAAAGATAATCCAACTGATTATTACAACAAGCCTCGCGAGCTACGAAGCGTCTACTTGCCACCGAGCCCTGTGCCAGGAGCTTGCGCTGTGGCGACAAAGGCCGGTTGTGGCATCATCCCGGCCGGGATTTGGGGGAAGACCCTGAAGTCATTGTTCCCTTCCTGGTCAGCAAACTCACATTTGCTCCACTCCTCCGTGGCACCCCGTGAGGCCGCAGAAACCAGCCGCAGGGCAGAGAAGCATCGAAGGTTTGAGCACAGGCCTTGTGTTTCCATCTTAACCAGGCCACCCACCCTCTGAAGGCCAAGTGGGCTGGAGAACGAAGCCTCAGGCCTGCTCTGCTCTGCCCAGACCCGCCTCACATAGCAATCGCCTTCCGGCCCTGAATCCTACACTCTTGGTCAGGGCAGGAACAAATCTTTGACTGAGCGTCCCTTCTGACCCATTCATGTTACAGATGAACGCTGAGCTCAGAGGACAATGACTAGCCCAAGGTCACACCGTTAGTGGCGGGGCCAGAAATGCAATCCAAACAAAAAGGAAATATCAGTATCGCTGTTGTTCCTGCCTTGACCTAAAATGTTTCTATTTTCCCCTCCATGGGCTTTTTTTTTCCCTTGCCTTAATTTTGGTTCAAAAAATACTGCGTGAAATGTTATTTATCTTGATTACTGAGTTTTTAGTGCCCCCTTAAATTCTGTGCTCGAAGTGAGTGTCTCACTGGCCTCATCCTGGTCCCAGCCCCGCTCCTGACTCCGTGCCCAGTGCTCCTGGTGCTGCCTGGAGGGTGTGAGACCTGGGGTTGCACTTACCTCCTCGATGCACAGGATTCCCACTCCAGTCTGTGGGTCGTACTGACCGTCCGGTGTCTCTTTCTTCTGGAAGAACCACTGGAAGCAGGTTTCCTTCTTGGTGTTGGTTGCCTGAGGGAGGCAGGGAATGAAGAGACTCTCTCAGGCTTTCTCTTTTTAAGTAAGAACGCAACTCATCAGATCTCTCTCTCTTTTTTTTTCCTACAAACTTGCCTCTCCCTCACCCCCGTACTCGCTCGTAGCTAATTCCTTCTTAGATCTCAACTATTCCTTCCTTCACACCGCATGTCCTCGGCTCGTTCCACATTCTGGATTTGATCTCTTCTCTCCTCTATGTTTCCTTGTAAGCGTCTGTGCGTCTTACAGATCCTACCCTTCTCCAGGCATCTAAAGAGGCTGCAGGGTGCTGAGAAGGAGCACCGCCCTTGGAGTCAGACTGCGTTAAAACCACGCTCCAGACTTCACCTCCTACCCCGTGGTCTTGAGCTGTTTCTCTACTTGTTTTCCGACCCACGCCTGTCTCACAGATGACTGTGAGGCAGATGGGTGCTGAGCACAGGGTCTGGCCAGGCTACTAACAAACATTAGGGAATCCCCCTCCATATATAGACCCCTCACTTGCTCCTGGCCCCCCTGGCCCCACAGAACCCCTTCCTGGAACAGCTGGGAGATCTAGCTGAAGGCTGATGGGACCCCCACTAATTTGGCTCCTGGGGCTCTTCCAGGGAGTAGCTTTGTTTTCTAGTTACATTGGTCCTCCTGGGGCTACTTCTCCTTGGGATCAGCCAAGCACAGGAATTTGGGAAAGCGGGCAAGGACAGCCACGGGGCTGGGGGGGGAACGAGCCACATGCTCCCCGCACTGGGGAGGGGGGGCAGGGCTGGAGGCAGGGGCGGGGATTTGCCTTGCATGTCAGCAGCACTTGGCAGTCTTCTGTGACCTTCCACTGCAAGGGCTCCTCGAAATAGGGACCTGCGAGCACAAAACAAACACGCCCACCGTCAGAGCTCCAGGCTCCGCCAGGGCGCCACCTGGTGGTGAGATGGGGGGCAGCCCGCGGGGGAGGGGCAGCTAGAGACCACAGGTCCCTCAGATTCTGCCGCCACCAAGGCAGGGACGGAGGTGAGACAGGAGAGGTGCCTGGGGCGCCAAATTTAAGGAGGTGTCACTCTCAGGGTTGGGCTTGACCCTCAGGGGTGTTGCTCTGTGTCTTGTTCTTGCACCGGGACAGAGCTGCATTGAATTGCAGTGGCCCTCCCTCGGGGACCCAGTGGGGCTGAGGGACCTGTTAGCCCACCCGTCCCGCAGGTCCCTAGCAGGTCCCCAGCACTGACCGCTGGCTTGGTGGCCACGGCCTCTGAACTTCACCCCAGCAGTTCTTACCTTGTTTTCTCTTCCAGTCTCTCCTCTTAGCGTCCGCTTTCCGCAGAAGTTTGTCAAAATCTGTGAACACATCGGGAGGAAGAGTTGTGAGCCGGGAGGAGCGTGGGATGGACACAGGCCCCGGAGCTCAGAGGCCAGGTTGGGCGTGTGGGGCGGGCAGGGCGCGGCTGACCGTCATCCACCAGGGCCAGGGTGATCTGGTTTTTGGCTTTTCCATCCTGGAGCTGAGCAGTATAGGATCCTTTGTCATCCTCCGACAAGTTCTGGATGATCACTTCCACCAGGCCCTTCGCTCGGTCAAAATTGATTTTGCGGTTCTGGGGAGAATAAAGCCGGAGAATCTTTTTCGCCCTTTTCCTGTCCCAGGGAATTTGTACTGTGGGACACAAATCAGGGCGTACCTGGACTTGAAGGGGTGGGGGGTGTGATGTGTGCAGAGTCAGATGCCTTCAGAGACTGGGGAGGAGGCCCTGGGTAACTCTGCTTCTCCTATAGACCCGGGCTGTGTCACACCGGCCCCGGGAACACCCTGGGGCCCAGCGGGCACAGGAGAGTCTTGGGTACTTGAGTTAACTGCAATTAATAATAAGCCCCAAACCCCCTGTGCCACATTTTCTACAAATCCCCATACAAGTTTAAAGGATAATATAAAAAATGCCTGTGTGCTTGCTACCCAGAATTAACACTCATTGACATTTTGTCACGTTCTAACAGTTTTTAAAAGTTTTATTTTCCACATTTAGGACTGTCTTCTCTCTGGACTTATTTGTATGTATGATTTGAGGGAGCCATCCAGTTTTATTTTTTTTATAATTTTTTTAATGTCTATTTATGTTTTTGAGAGAGAAAGAGACAGAGGGTGAGTAGGGGAGAGGCAGAGAGAGAGGGAGACACAGAATCTGAAGCAGGCTCCAGGCTCTGAGCTGTCAGCACCGAGCCGGATGCGGGGCTCAAACTCACGGAGTGTGAGATCATGGCCTGAGCGGAAGTCGGACGCTTAACCACTGAGCCGCCCAGGTGCTTCCCCTGCCCTTTCTTCTAAGTTTATTTTGAGAGACAGCAAGTGCAAGCAGGGGAGGGGCAGACAGAGAGAGAAGCAGAAGCAGGCCCTGCGCACTGTAAGCGTAGAGTCCCATGCGGGGCTCGATCTCACGAATAGTTTTATTTTTCTGTAGAGACAACCAATAGTCCCAATGCCATGCACTCAAGAGGGCAGACTTTTTCACACTTCCTCTACCATGTGCCAAGGTCGCTGTTAATCTTTGTGTAGAACTTTCATGTCTATTTTCTCGTTTGCTTCTTCTGATCCCGGGACAACCAGCCCCGTTGTACACAGAAACGGAGGCACAGAGAGGTGCAGAGGCCTGCCCAAGGGCACACAGCCCACAGGTAGGAGTCCTGACATCCAGCCCTGAGCAGATTCTCCTCTGTCAGAACCAGTGCTCCTCTCTGTAACACATATTGTCTGATGCCCACTTTGCCATCTGAAAATGCAATTTGCAAACAACATGGCAGCATGATCGAATCTCTCCTGAGAATGAAATTGCCATGTTTGTAAAAACAGTTGACTGTGGGCAACTCATGCTTCAATCTAATACAATCTATCGACAGGCATGATTTTTTTTTATACCACAACTGTAACGTGAAGAAGAAATAAAAATCATATGCATTTCAATAGTAGATGCTCAGCGATAATCTGTCTTGTTGCACTGATTTATGATGAACTGGTTTGAATTTAAGAGAAGTTCGGTAAAGCAAAAAGATCAAAAGCCATTTTGTACAAAAAAGAACAGGAAAATGAACGAAAGAGTGTAGGGTCAGGTGGCTAACGGAGTAACTTGTCTATTCGGTGTATATTAAAACTGTAGAAATACTTTGTATCACAAGGTGAGGGTCTAGGTTCAGAGAATTGTAAGCATGAATGTAGGTTTTTAATCTTAAGAATGTCTAGTAGGACAGTCAAAAGTTGTGGGGGGGCGGGGTGGAGAGTCTTTATCTGTGGGAGTGTTTCTCGCACTGGCGGGCCCTAGCCACCAGGTGTCCCCACCCCCATCTCGTCGCTGTGACAAAGCATGTGGCCGTTCCTGAAATGTCCACTAGGGGGTGCTGTTGGCCCCGCCAGATGCCGCGTCCCGGACGGAAGGGGGGGTGGAGGGGGTGGCACCTCCCCTAAGAAGTCTGAGCCCCCGGTTACCGGTGAGCTGAAGATCTCCTTCTCGTTGAAGATTAGATGCAGCTCAGCGGCAGGAGATAACTTTTCCACTTCCAGCCACAGCCGCACCTCTCCTTGCTCGAGGATGTCAACGTTCCAGCCAGAGATCAGCTTGATCACTGGAAGGCGGAGGACACGAAGCGGGTGGGTAGGGCACTCGGTGGGGCACCCGTCTCCCCTCTCCACTCCCGACCAGCCCCACCGTGAGCACACCCTGGCCATTTAACAGGCAAAGCGCTTCAAGAGTCTGAGGGCCACGCCGCTGGGATGGGGGTCCGGGGACGGTTTCCACATTCAGTCCCTCTAACGCAATTCATCTCAGAGAAGCGTCCCATCTCCCTAGGGATCCGAGGCCATGGTTCTCACCCTGGCCGGGCACTGGATCCTTGAGGATTTTTAAAAAGATGAATGTCTGGGCTCCAGCCCCAGAGGTTCTGATTTGTCTAGGGCACGGCCTGGACACTGGGGCTTTAAAAGTTATCAGGGTGACTCCCAGGTGCACCCAGGTGTGTGACCCCTGCTCCGGGGACCACACGCTACTGCTAAGCAACGGAAGGGGGCGGAGGTTGAGATGATCCAAAGTCCACAGGACGGAAGAGCCAATTATAACAATTACAAGAGGACGAAGCCATCTACTGGGCCCTCCTTTGCATTCCCTTCCCGCCCTGCTGGCCGCCCTTTTCTCCTTTGCGGACCGCAGACTCCCCGGGCCTCTGACCCTGCAGCCCCGTGATGCTCCCATCCTCTGTCCCCTCTGCTGGGCCCCAGTCAGCTCTGCTCCAGACACCCCCGAGGGCCCAGCCTACCTGGGTTTCTGATCTCATGGCTCAACTTCTTCAGCTTGTTCAACTCTGGGACCGGGAGGTGCAAGGAGAAACAAAACAAAACAAGGAGAGTGAAGTGCCCGGGGCCAGTGGGGCTCATGGGAGCCATCCTAGCGTCCCGTGCTGGGTGAAAGTCCCAAGAGACCCCACCCCCCCACCCCCCCCAGCCTGGAGTCACTCGCTACACAGGAGGTGAGGGTGAGGGACAGTATTGTAGGCCACCTGAGGCGTGCTACCTCCTTGGGGAAGTTTTACCCTGTGCCGGGCTCTGCGTGCCCTCACCCGTCCTCACACAGCGCTGTGGGGTGAGCACTACTGTCCCCTCTGACCGCTCCAGGCCCACTGGTGGCCGGGGTGGGGCCCACACTTCATTTTCCCTTGTAAGCCCCAGAGCCCTGAGTATGGTGAGTCTTGACTCATGGCAAAGTGAAAACAAAATAAAACGAAAACCAGAAACGTGGCTTTAGTTGGCAGTCAATCACCTGACTGTATCCGCATAACATTGTTTCTGCTGGGACAGCCCCGGGGATTATAATCTCCCTTTGCAGATGAGCCAACCGAGGTCCAGAGAGGCGACGTGGCTTGCTCCACATCAAGCAGCCGGCAGATTATGGAAGTGGACTCGGAACCTGAGCCTGTGTGGCTTCTGCATCTTAACAAAATCAGAGGGCCTCACGAGCAAGCACTCAGCCGGGAAGACGGCGGCCCGTCGCCCCTCGTACTCTGGGGACAGCGGAGCCCGAGTCTTGTCCGTCAACAGCACTGGCTCCAGTTCTGTCTAAGCCATCAAACGTGGCTGACCCTTGAGACACAGCATCCCCTCTCTGGTTTGCCACAGTCCCCGCTGCTCCCCATTGTCCTGGTTCCTCAGACCAGCGGCCATTTGCAATTTGCCCTCACCCTGCACTGTGGTATTTCCGGGGCGACAGAAGGAGGTGAAATAATTCTGGTACCTTTGCTTTTTATCAAAAGTAGAAAAGGGAAAGAGAGACAAGAAGAACGTGAACTCTGCCGAGCAGGGATTTTTGACTGTTGAGTTCGCAGTGCCCAGGACAGTGTCTGGAGCATGGCAGGTGCTCCACAGATATTCGTCAATGGACTGGCTGACTGAATGGGTGGGTGACGGCCCACTTCTCCGGAAATCGCTGCTTTATCAGTTTTTGTTGCTCCTTGCCAGCCTCTGGGGACATTTGTGTTCGGGACTCTTGATGTGGGCCTGTCTCTCTGGGGGAGGTGGCAGTGGGGCAGGGGCATTACCTTCCTCAGTCAGCGTGTGGCTGGCCGAGATGTCTTCGTCAGCATCGGTGACCACTACTGAGTAGGTGCCCAAATCCTCAAGGCCAGGCTCTTTCAGGATGACCTTGGACCTGGTGGAGAGAGGAGAGCAGAGACTCGGTGAGGAGCCTTGTGCCCTGGAGGCCTGAGAACTGCAGGCCCGGCACCCCAGCCCCACCCTGGCCACACCTCCTTACACCCCCCAGGGGTGCCCTGCCCAGGGTAGCTCTGGCCTGGCACCTTCAATGGCCCCGTTAGCCAGGCTCTCTGGCACAGGGTCTTCCTACTGGCCACACTGCCCTCTCTCTTGCCCCCCAGGGCTCAAGCCATCATCTGGACAGGGCCGAAGCCAGAGCTGCTGGGGGTGGGCGAGTGAGACATGGGGACGTTTGACCTCTGGTCCCAACCCCTCTTTTTACACGTGAGGACACTGAGCCCAGAGAACTTTCGAGAGCAAGCCGCTGGCACCCAGGCTAGAAACCACGTGCTTAGCGTCTCCTTGGCAGCACAATTCCTTGCAGAAGAAGAATCTTTAGTGAATGTTGCCATTTTTGCCCTTAAATGCATCGTCCCCTCATTTCTACCTAAGGTGGCAGCCGGTGTCCTTGGTGAGAGACCAAGCAGCCCCAGCCAGGCCCACTATCATGAGTCCCCACCCCCCACCCCCCCAACCTCCGGTGGCCTTGCCCCTGAACTTCTCCCCACTCACCTGACAGCCTTTGGGACCTGTGGACTAGTTACACCGCCCCTCACTTACTTGTTAGCTTTCTCCTCGACCTTGACCCTCTGGGGGTCTGGCGGGCCCTTGTAGTCCTTGGACCACTGAAACTCTGACGAGTCAGGGGCCTCGGGGGCTTCGAAAGCCAAGTAGATAAAGCCCTCTTCATCCACACCAACCTCGATCTCTCGGGCATCTGAGGGCAGGACCCAAGGCAGGGCACCAGACGTTGAGAAGCAATAAACCCAAGTCACTCGCCTTCCTGCTTAACCCTTTCCACGGCTGCCCATTTGTGCTCGAATAAAATGATAAACCCCAGTCTCCTTGCCCGGGTCTCCAAGGCCTTGTGTGATCAGCTCCCTCTCAGCTCTAATGTCACACCTCCTCAGAGAGGCCCTCCCTGACCACCCTGGCTAAAGTAAGCCCCGCCCCACCCCACCCCCCTGTTCACTTCCTTTACAGCACTTACCACCCCCTTAAGTCATCACCTTCGCATAATCCTTTCCTTGTTTACGTCCGGCCCCTCCCCCATGCTAGGGCAGGGGCCCTGTGTCCCCAGTGCAGTGTGGGCATCACCAAATATTTATGGAATGAACGGAGAATTGAAAGACTGGAAAAAGAATGTGGCTTATAGGCCGCAGAGATAAGTGACTCTGTCATGTGCTAGCTGCGTGACCGGACCGGTTAACTTCTGAGCCACGGCAGAGTCAGTTGTGAGTGGGGGCAATGATCCCTCGCCCAGGGGCCTGTTGGGAGGGCCGGGCCGTATGAGGACCTAGCGTAGCACCTGGCGCGTGTGGCAGGAGGGGACCTCGGGAGCTGTGGTTGCAAGAGAGACAAAGCCTCGCGTGGTATCTGGTGATGGAGCTGGGTGTTCAATATCCACGAGGAGTTGTGGGAGTTTATGCATATGGCACACGAAAGAATGGAAAACCCCATCGAATAGGAAGCAAACGTATGTTCGTATCTTGGGGTCCCACAGACATGAGCAGGAGTGGGGAGTGGGCGAGAAACAGGCAGAAAGGAAAGGCAGAGCCGGATGATGTGCAGGGTGGCGGTGGGAGGGGGGCCCTTCCTGCCGCACATCTGCATGCTCCTCCTCCTGACCCTCCGCTCACCTCTGCCTGTCCCTGATGGCACAGCCCGGCCTCGTGGTGCCCGCGCCTCCCCCTGCCCTTACCTGGCTTGTCTTCCAGGAGTATGGGGTCGGTGGGCATGGATGGCTGTCCCGGACCCGCTGAATTCACGGCCTGAACCTGGAACCTGTACCTCTTTCCTGCTTGCAAGTCAGAGACCTGGGGGAGGTGGAGGGGTGGGCCAGGGTGAGCACTGAGGACAGCAAAGACTCGCCCTGGGGTGGGGGGCAGGCCAGGAGCACCCCACTCTCCCGAGTCCCAGTCTGCAGTGGGTTCCTGTACTGGGATTACTTTCCATGCCTGTGACACGTGGAATTCTGCCCACTTAACTCATCACCCGCCTCAACAAGAAAGCACCCCATCTCTTCTCCATCCATCACCCCAGAGAGAAGCCTGGAGATCATCTTTGACATCTTTCTCTTGAGCCCTACACTTCTCATCACTGAGTTCACACTTCCCCAACATTTCTTGAACGTGGCTACTCTTCTCCACGTCCCAGCCGTGGCCCTGATTGAGGCTTTATTTCTCCTCACCTGGATTAGTCCAACAGTTCCCCGAATGGTGTCCCTGACTCTAGATCCTTCTTCCCAGACTTCCCCTCTGCCAGTCCTTCCAAGATGCCGGTCAGATCATGCTTGGCATGCTTAGCGCAACATCTTCCTAATCTGGCCCCAGCCTTCTGTGTCTTCTGTGTTCTTGCCGTTCCGTGTGGCCCCTTCACTCCATGACTCCCTCCGGGTGCCCAGATTCACCTGATCGGTTTCCCATTTCACGTCTTCCTGCCTTTGTCCTTGCTGAGCCCTGTGCCTGCAAAGCCCTCCCCTTGTTCTTGGTCTAGCCAACGCCAATTCATCCTTGACCACTCAGCTCAGCTCGGGCAGATTCGAGGACTCCAGGAAGGGTCTCTTACCTTCCTCCTTGGAACTCCCAGAATCCCTTTGGGCCTCCCCCTCAATCATACAATACACGGTAAGGTAACTGCTTCCTGCCCAAAGACCGCGGCTTATTTCGCTCTTTACGTCTAGGATCCGGTTCCAGACCTGGCACTAAGAAGGCACCAAGAGGTGTTCAGTAAACGGCCAACCACCCACAATGCAAAAATGGTGCCAAGTCACCAGGGCCTGCCCAGCCTGGCCTGGGCCAAGCTACGTGGGGAGGCAGAAGGACCGTCCCTCTTGTGTGGCTCTCTGGGACCAGCTGTTCAACGCTGGCCGACTCTACTGCAGGGGGCCTGACCCCGTGGGGCAGAAACTGCAGAATCGCAGAGCATTCCACTGGCCAAGGCCTGTCCTCCCCGCTCGTTTCCAGTGGCCTTACGGTTATTGTTTCAAAATGAAAGGTTTTAACTGTTTTGATTATAAAAGAAAGACACACTTGCTGGGAAAATATTAAAGCAATAAAGAAGAATGTAAAATGAAGGGTTAAGCTCTCCTGGCAGTCCCACCCCCACAGACGACCAGAAATAACAATTTTTTTTTCCCCCAAAACAAATCTGGCTTTACTTTCCAGCGGAAGCCGATCCTAGATCTAACGCTGCACAAGGTTTCTTGGACGATGACAAGAGAAGTCCCTTTACACTGCCTCGCTTTGCCAGAGAATCCCCGTGGAAGGCTTTGCGAATCTGCATGTTGTCCTTGTGCTGGGACCATTGCTCATCTTCTCTGATGGTCCCAATTTTAGTATAGGTGCTGCCGAAGCGAGCACCAGAAATAACAATTCTGTAACACTCCGTTTGGGCTTTGAAATGCACATAAACCATGTAGAAACACGACAGGCGCCACGTTTGTTAGTTTCGCATTCTTTCCACATTGTTTGGGGCATCGTGAACGTGCCTTCCTCTCTCTTGGTGCTAACTGATGGGACGCTAATGTGTGGTCTTGAAAAGTGAGTTGGGGAAGACACATTCCTCCTTTCCCTAGAGCTCCAGAAAATAGAAATCTAGTCCACGTCACAGGACTATCCTCACAAATGTTCCTCAAACACAGGCGGCCCCGGGGGGACTTGGTGGCTGCAGAGATGGGCGCTGGGTGTGTGGAAACAGCCTCAGGCACCGGGAAGTCTGGGATTCTGACGGATTGTCTAAGGCAGTGATTTGTGCCCACTGAGAACGCTTCCTTGACACTTTTGTTTTCTGGCCTGTCCAATATTGGCCAGTTGGTGGGAGTTCCAATGACCATCACAGGTGAATAAAACCAACGATTCTGCTAGATTTCTTATTTATCCCAAAAGTTTAGAGTTTGTTTCTCATTTAAATTAGGAAATACTGGGGTGCCCGGGTGGCTCAGTCGGCTAGGCATCCCACTTTGGCTTAGGTCATGATCTTGTGGTCTGTGGGTTCGAGGCCTGCCTCGGTCTCTGTGCGGACAGCTCAGAAGCCTGGAGCCTGCTTTGGATGCTGTGTCTCCCTCTCTCTGCCCCTCCCCCACATGCACTCTGTCTAAGAAAAATAAACATTAAAAAAAAAAGAGAAATATATATCTATGTATATGTTTGTTAATGTATAATATTATATATATATACATAGTATGTTATCGAACATATAAATATTCTACTTTGTATTCTGCTTTCCTTAGCCACAGATGATGGGTCTATTTTCATGTCAGTACATACATGTAGGTACACCTCATTTTTTGTACTATTGTCACTCCTTAAACTATCATCGCCTTTCTACTACCTGGCACAGGATTACACTCTAAGGATACGCTGATTGATTTAAACAAACCCCCTACCGATGGACATTTAAGTTGTTTCCAACTTTCGCCTGTATAGGTCTTTGTGCACTTGCTTAATTATTTCTCTGCCGTCCAATCCCAGAGCAGAATTCCTGGCTCAGGGGAAAAGGCCTATCCAATGCTGACATACCTGGATGACTGTGAGTGAGGGTTTAGGGAGGAGTCTGCCCAGCTTGGAGCAGTTTAAGGCAACCGGCCAGCGGGTCAGACTGCCAACTTGCTGTGTGACCCTGGGTATGCGACTCCCCGTCTCTGGTCCTGTGCTGACATTAAGTGAGGGCAGTGATCTCTGAGGGTCATCCCAGCTCCGGCGTTCTGTAGTCCTGCTATGTTCAGTGGCAGGGAAGGCTCGGGGTGGGGCAGGGGGTGAAGGGGCAGGGGACTCACCCTCAGGTGGGTGCCAGAGATGCGGTCTGGGGTGACTGGCTGCCACTGTTCAGAGCCTTCTTCCTGGACACTGACGAGGTAGCCTGTGACCGGCCCAGCCCCGGTGTAAAGGGGGGGCTCCCACTTCAACATCAGGGAGGTGGCCCGCACCTCGAACGCCTGCACGTCATACGGGGGGCCTGTGGGAGGTGGGGTAGAGGAGGAGTCGGCCAGCCAGCCAGCTAGGCAGTGAGCCGGGCGGTCTGTCATCAACCTTGTCAATCTGGAAGCGTCTGCTCTGGGCATAGTGGGGACCTGGTAGGACTTGGCTTCGTGACAAACTTGGTCTTGGTCTGGGCCTGAGAGAGCGTTAACTTTTCAAAATGTGCTCAGCATCACTTCTTCCGGAAGCATCCACGATCTTCTCCCTCCCTATCCCAGGCAGCAGTAACCCTTCTAATGTCTTTGCTATTTCAGTGATTAGTGTAGGGGCTACGGCATGACCCCCAGAGTCAGATCCCCGGGGTTCGGGCCCCAGCTTCAGGCTTTGGGGCCTCTGCTCAAGTTCCTCAACCCCTAGGTTCCTGTCTCCTCATCTATAAAATACAGATAACGACAATTATTATAATCTAGTGTTGCTGTGAGCATGAATGGCATGACTTGTGGGATCTGTCCACACATGGTAAGGACCCAATAAATATCAGTTGTTCATAAGTACTGTCTAAAGCATCACGCATACTAATTATCTACCATTTAGTTAAAAATAAAAACCAGCACTGAGCTGAACAGCATGATGGAAGGTTGCGATCCTTCCTTCCTGGGGAGGAGGTGGGGGCTCATCTGAGAGAAAGTTAACGGGGTTGTGGGGAACGGCGTGCAGGGTGTTAGTCACCCTAACAGCGTGTTCCTGGGGTCTGACATTGGTCTGCGGCCAAAATCAGAGCTCAGATGGTGTGCTGAGCTAGGGGATAGTTTATGCGGAGGGTGCAGAGCCAGTTGATGGCCAAGGTCAGGGGTCCTCTAAGGTAAGGTTAAGACTGTCTGTGTCAGAGATTATAGGGTTTGTTGGTGGAAGGGACCAGGGGTCTGAGGTCTGGGACCAACAGAGCAAGCTTGGATGCACAGAAAGCTTGGTGACACCCATCCCATCTACTGGTTGGATTTGGGGGATGGGGTGAGGGCAGGTGCTGGGCTTCGGCATCTTTAGACCCCTCACCTGGTTGGGGCATCGTCCACTCTTTGCACTCAAACAGGCTGCTGGGCTCCGACAGCTCGCCAACACCTGCCCAGTTTGCCGCCCGGGCACGGAACTCGTAGAAGTGGCCTTCACGAAGGTTACTGATCTTGAAGAGCAGAGACAGACGGTGAAAGCCAAGGCTGAGGCAAAAGGGAAAGGGGTGTGGCAGGGGCGGCGCGGAGGTCAGAGCAGGAAGTCCCTGGGGCCTTAAACAAGGTTGGTCAAGTGAGTCTGCATTTGAAAATTAGATTATTGAGTCCAGGGAACCTGAGGCCTTCTTGGCTTCGGGACCTCTAACAGTGACCTCTGGTCTCCACCGGCACAGGCCAGGACACGAGGCGGTGGCCACATTCCAGGCTTACCTTGCAGACCCGGGTGGGGATGGGCTGCTGGTTGACCGGGTGCCAGTCCAGCTCCTCTGAGTCGTGCTGGTCCAGGAAGTAGCCCAGGATCTTGCCGCCTCCACGACGCTTGGGGGGCTTCCACCCAATGACCATGTCATTTTTCCCACAGCTCAGGAGAGCGAAATCATATGGGGCAGATGGCGTGGCTACGGGGAGGAGGGAGGTGAGGACAGCCGCTTCCTTAGGGGCGGCCACATTGGGCAGTGGGGCCCGAGGGAGCCAACATGCGTCCTCCAGTGGATGCCCACCTTGCTTTGGGGTACTAATTTAGCCAACAGCATTTGCCGGTAATCCTGACTCCACTCCCTAGAGGGCAGCTGGGCCTCAGAGCTGGTGTGACCTTTGCCCCATGGCCTCAGGCCATTGTCATTTCCTCCCCAAAGGAAAGGCAGGGAGGTGCTAGGGGTCAGCTTTAGTTCCCCTCAGAGGACTTATGCCCCCTTGGTCTCTGGGACTGGACCCTCCAAGATGTGGTCGATAAGCCCCCACTCTCTGCCCCACTCAGGGCTGCCCCCAGGAGACATGCAGACTGGACCTGCCCTTTGGACTTACCCAGAGCCTGCTTGACCCTGATGGGTTCGGTGGTCGCTGAGCTCTCACCTACCCCAGCCTCGCTGACTGATCGGACACAAAACTCGTACTCTTTCCCCGTCCTCAGCCCAGGGACCGTAAACCTGGAAAAGAAATGTGTAAGCTTTCAGGGAGGGTCAAACAGCTTGCAGATGTCCCTGAACTTTCTAGAACAATCTTGTGGGCTAAGTGGCCACCAGAGGTAGGATTTGAGGTTTTGGGCCAGTTCTTTGTTTGCTTGTTTTTTTTTTTTAATTTTTTAAAGTTTATTTTATTTTGTTAAAAAATTTTTTTCAATGTTTATTTTTGAGAGAGAGAGAGACAGAGTGTGAATGGGGGAAAGGCAGAGAGAGAGAGGGAGACACGGAATCTGAAACAGGCTCCAGGCTCTGAGCTGTCAGCACAGAGCCTAACGTGGGGCTTGCACTCACGAACTGTGAGATCATGACCTGAGCCAAAGTTGGACGCTTAACTGACTGAGTCATCCAGGTGCCCCTTAAGTATATTTTTTATTGATTTTGAGAGAGAGGCAGAGAGAGCGAGTGGGAGGGGGTAGAGAGAGAGAGGGAGAGAGAGGATCCCAAATAGGCTCTGCACTGTTAGCATAGAGCCCAATGCAGGGCTCGAACCCATGGATCGTGAGATCATGACCTGAGCCGAAATCAAGAGTCGGACGCTTAACTTACTGAGCCACCCCGGCCCCCCTAGGGCCAGTTCATGCCTAAAGATTATTGCCTCTGCCTCCAGAGTGATGTCCGCACCCTGGATGGTGAGTTATTAAGATTTTTAAAGGTTGGAGGAAGGTGGTCAAAAGGTACAAACTTCCAGTTATAAAGTAAATCAGTACTCGGGATGTAATACACAATGTGGTGACCACAGTTATTACCACTGTGTGATATACAGGAAAGTTGTTAAGAGAGTAGGTCCCAAGAGTTCTCATCACAACGAGAAAAATGATTTTTCTTTTTATTGTATCTATAGAAGATGATGGATGTTAACTAAGCCTATGGTGGTGATCATTTCATGACATACGTAAATCAAACCACCATGCTGTCTACCTTGAACTTACACAGACAGTCACGTATGTCTGTTCTCTCTCGATAAAACTGGGGGAAAAAAGATGTTAAAGGGTGTGGCTCTTCCAGAGTCCACCATTAAAATGCAGATATGCTGGGAAAGCTACCCCCCGAAGGCCCAGGCAGCCAACCCCTGAACTGTGCTATCTGGTGTATGTCCAGGACTTTGGGCCTCGTCCTTGAAATACAGCAGTGGTTCATATTATCTGCATGGATTCTGTGATTCTAAAACACAGAATCCTTTCAAAGACCCAGAAAGAGAATTGTCATCCAGAGACATACATCCAGAGACGCTCTGGTTTAGACAAAAATGCCCCTTCCTGATAAAACCCAAATGGCAGACCCCTTTTTCTCTCTTTTCACTTATCGACAGTTTTCCTGTAGCAAACCTTGCTCTACAGGGAGCTTCTCTCAGCCAGCTGTCCCCGATGAGACCTGAGGACCTCAGTCAAGTGTTGACAGCTGACACAGCAGTAAGTTCCCTGCTCAGGGACATGCATGTCTCATGGGGAGCACACCTCAATGAGAGGGATGGAGCATGGAGGGGGGGGATGTTGCTCAGGGAGCACCTGGTCAGGGGAGGCTGGGGATGGCTCCCAGGACCAGCCCCTGCTGACAACAGATGGTGACCATGACAGCAATGACGGCAGCCATGCACGCAGGTCTAGCCCTGGCTTTCCCTATAATCTACGTAATCGCAGGCTCTTGTCACAGCACCCTCAGAGGAAGGTATTGTTCTTACCCCTGTTTTGGAGGTACGGATGAAGTTGAATGTCAGAATGTGGAGGGGCCCTTACGGATCAAAGGGTCCAGTTTCTGCACTTTCCCGGTGGGGAGGGCCTCCCCCAGAAGGAAAGAGGAGAGCCAAGGGCACCCGGCCAATTAGAAACACCACCTGGACCATAGCCCAGGCCTCCTGAGTTCCAGAGCAGAGCCTGCCCATTCGTTAGTCATCCGTTAGGACATTCAGACACGGAGCATACAATAAGCCGGGTTCTGTGGGGCCCGGCGGTAGGGCAGACCGGACCCCCACAGTCCAGCGGGGCTCCCTTTATGCCATCACACAAGGCAGCACTCCTGGGCAGTGGTGGTTAGCCTCTTTCCAGCCATGACATATGTAACCGTCAGTACGCACACGTGTGATGAGTTCTCTGGACGTTCCAGAAGAGCGTGCCACCCCTCATGTGTGACGTGTGTCCCAGATGTGCCAATACCTTGAGTAACTCTCTCACCACCCTTGCCTCCCCTCAGGGAAGCACATCAAATGCAAGTTGAAGGAGAGATATTATTCTAGGGACAACCTGGTCACATTTGTCAAAATTTGTCAAAAATCTGATGATTCTCCAACTTGGGAAGTTTTAGCCATAACGAATTATGAGTGACCCCTCACAGCTGACCACGAGATACCAAAGACTTGTGGGGGTCCCAGGTCCTGTCCCTTTTTCTGGGTAAGATAATCAAGGGGCTGGTGGCCAAGGGGAGCCCAGCCAGGTGTGCTCAGAGCCCCCAGGCAGTCATCTGATGGAAAAGGAGGGGAGCCCCTGACCCCACAGAACCTCAAAACCGACAGAAGTCAGGAGCCCAGAAGCTTCGAGGTTCACTGCGACTGCCAGGACCAGGGCCACCGAGTGAGGAGGGAGCCTCCGCAGAGAGGAGAGTCTGGTCCTACCTGCCCAGACGACTGAAGAGGAACCCAGCCTCAGAAGAGCGAGTACCCATGCCCGAGCACCAGGCAAGTGAGGGGTGCGTGCAGAGTCCGAACCCAGGCCTCCCGGGCTGCACCCTCTGCCTCTCTCTGTCTCTAAGCTCCCGGACAGATGAGACCCAGTCCGTCACCTCTGCAGGCAGCAAGCCCCCAGCCAGTGTTTGCTGAGTAAGAGCCCATCCGGTCAAGTTCCAGTTTTCCACTACTAGCTAAGGGACTTTGGCAAGTTACTTAAGAGCTCTATGCCTCAGTTTCTTCATCTGCATAGTGATGAGAAAAACAACAGTCCTAAACTCAGAGCATTGCAGTTAGAATGAACTGACCTAATACAGGAAAAGAGCTTGGAATAGTGCCCAGCACCCAGTGGCACATTGTGAAACGGCAGGTGCCACGGTCCTTATGGCCCCTCCTTGCAGGAAGGCTGGGGCAAACTCACTTGTTGCCCTGGATGGGTTTGTTGTTAACCGTTTGCCACTCAGATGATCCTGCCTCCCGGGAGTAGATGTAATAGCCCAGGAGCTCTGGGTGGCCTTTCAGCGGGTCCCAGGTCAGGGACACAGAGGTCTGCGTGTCTCGGAACGCTTGAACTTGAGCTGGAGGAGGCAGAGTAGCTAAAAAACAGAAACGTGGGTGATGTGATGCTGCAGGGGAGGGGAGGGATGTGGGGAAAGGCTGGGAGGAGCCCCCACCACAATCAAGAGTAGCAGGGGGGTGGCAGTCATGCCCTGGGGCTTTGGGTATTCCCTCCTGGGCTCAGGGGCAGCCCCAGACTATTATTCTCAAGTTCCCTCCCTCTTACCTCCGAACATCTCTGCTTCCTCATGAAAGCCTCCATTCACTAATCCTTAGTCTCCGTCCCCTCCCTCCCTCACCACTGTCTCTCTCTTTGGCGTGTGTGTGTGTGTGTGTGTGTGTGTGTGTGTGTCTTTTCATTTGGTATAATAATTTAACTTTTACAATACAAATGCTTTTTCTTTCTTCCCCCTTCCCTCCCCCTCTCCCCTCTTTTTCTCTCCTCGCCTTTTCTGAACTATACAGGAACTCTGCCCTGACACTGCCTTCTGGTCCAGAGACTGCCCACATCTGATCACAAACCGCTCACTGGCCAGACTCTGAATCATGTCTACATGTTAACTGGGCCACGATTAAAGAAAAACACCACTTGTCCACCAATCCATCCATACTTGCTATGAGTGTGTGTGTGTGTGTGTGTGTGTGTGTGTGTGTGAATTAGTGAAACAGATCAAATCTAGGACTTTGCTATCTTCCCCAAAGGGGCCCTGCAGCACTTCAGGCTTTTCTTGGATAGGGCGTGCTGCAGCTGGGTTCCTTAAAGGGCTAGTCAGTCGCGACAGCTGCAGGGAACCTTCTGATCTTATCAAAACCAAAGAACCCCAGAATCCGGGGGCCTCAGAAGAGGGAGGGGCCCTGCGAGGTTGGGACCAGGATGGACGCAGCTCCCGACCGAAAGGGGCCGGAGGCGGGAGCGGTACCCAGGCTTTCAGAACACCAGGTTTGGCAGGTGAGGACGCCAAGGCTTGCGGCTAGGAAATGACTTGCCCAGGCCCGTGCTGTGTTGCTGATGAGAGGCGCCCTGCCTGGGGAGCCAGAGCTTGGAGTGGGACAGCGTTAGAACTGAGGGACCACTTGTTCACACTCAGCTCCTGTGCTGGACCAGCTGGATTCTGCAACCTGTGAATTGCTGATCTGGAAAAAGTCTCCATACTCTCACGAGCTCCCCACCCAAGAGAAACGTTGATTCCTGATGTTCTGAGATCAGGGCTGAGATCATGCTGCTTGTCAGCTTCGTGATAGGCAGAAGGGGTCAGGGATAGGGACCCTGGAGCATGGCTTTGTCTCTGCAGCGGTGGAGTCCCCGCTCTGGATGCTGACGGCCTGGCCTGGCTTGGTCTGCCCCCCTCTCCTGCATCACATGGGTACCTGGCTTCCCCTTCAAAGCGATGGGCTCGCTGGGCTCGGATGGATCACTCATGCCATACTGGTTTATTGATCGCACTCTGAAGACATAGGACTTCCCTTTCTCCAGATCCAAAAGGGCGAATCTTGGGGATTTCACAGGAGTTTCTGAGCTGATGGCCTCCCAGGTGCCACTACCTATGACCGACTGTGACAAAGGAAAGAAACCCGCATTAGTTAAGCAGTTGCTTGGGACCGGGCTCTGTGCCCACACAGCTCTCATTAACTTCTAACCCCCCGCCCAGGCTGCCCCTGAACACTGAGTTCTGGCTCCCCTATCCCCTCAACATCTCTGCCTGGATGCCTACTGAGCATCTCACCTTCAACATGTCTAGAACTTGACTCTGGATCTTGCCCCCAAACCCGCCCATATTTGGTTGGTGGGACCCATCCTTCTAATTGCTCAGGCCAAAATCCCTGAAGCCATCCTAGGCTCCTTCCCTCTGACCCTCACGTCCCAAATATGCTCTATCAACGAATTCAGTTGGCTCCACCTTCAGAATCTATCCAGAAACCAACCATGGTGTATCACCTTATTGACCCCGGCTACAGCCTTGATCCAAGCCATCAACATCATCATCATCATCATCATCACCACCATCATCTCTCACCTGAGCTATGTCACTCTTTTCTCTAAATGACAATCAGAAGGATCCTTTCAGAACACAAGTCAGATCACATCCCCATCTGTCCATCTGACATCTCCCTCAGGGTGGAAGCTTCTTCATGGCCTGACCCTTGCTACCCATCTGGCCACATCCACTTCTCCCTTCCCCCTGAGCCTCCCTGATCTTCCGGATGGCAACAGGCCCAACTCTTGCCTCTGGGCCTTTGCACTTGCTGGTGTCTTTGCCTGGGATGTTCTTCCCTCCAGAAATCTCTGCTAGTCTCCTCATTTCTTTTAGGCTTTTATTCAAAACTCACCTTCTCAGAGAGGACTCCCCAGCTCCCCATCCAAAAAGTCAGCCAACCCTCCCCCAAATACTTCAACCCCTCTCCCTGCTTTTTGTCTTTCTCCCTAGCACCTACCACTAGTTAATGTGCTAAGTATTTTCCTGATTTATCTTCTTTACTGCCTATCCCGCACCCCCTACTCGAATCTCAGCTCTACGAGCCAGGGGTTTGTCTGTTTTATCCACTGCCAAACCCCCAGGGCCCAGAACAGCACTGGTACATGGGAGGTGCTCAATCTATGTTTGTGGGACCAACAAGTGAGGCAATGAATACATTCTCACAATAACCCTGCAAGGTACGTGTTAATTTCCCCACCAATGAGAAAACTTGGGTTCAGGGAGTTTCGGTCACTTGACTTAAAGTCACGCATCTAATAACTGGTGTGTCTGGTATTTAAGCTCAGGTGTGGGTGCCTCCAACCTGCTTCCTCTTCACAGCATAAGGGACCCAAAAGGCAGCCATAGATGCTGCATCTCTGGGCACATAGAGGGTGAAGGGCTGAGGGGGGCGGCAGGTGAGTAAGACGCCCAGAGGCCACTACCGCTGGGTATGGCAGTTAAAACCCGGAAGCACCGGGGGAGCTCACTGACCCTGCCCTCTCTGTGCTTTCCCTTCTCAAGGCCCACCTGCCTGTCAGTAGTCCAGAACCCAGCTAGGGGAAAAAAAAAAATCACAATAAAAACCAGGCAATGTTGCTGAGCACCTACTGTGGGCCAGGTTCTATTCTAGTCCTCATGTACTTTAATTAATTTGATCCTCATATTGGCTCTCTAAGGTGCATACGGTTATTAGCTCTCTTTTACGGAAGAAGAAACTGAGGCACAGAGAGACTAAATAACTTGCCCAAGGTCACACAGCTAGTAAGTAACAGAGACCAGATTTGAACCCAGGCAATCTGACCCCAACATTTTAACCATCACATGGCTAGAGCCTCACAAAGCAAGTCCTCAACGATGCATGGCTTTCCTATGTGGGAAAGACAGGATCACCCGTGCGCATGCAAAGAGAGGCCCATTTGAACAACCCGAACTTTCGCTAACCCTGTGCTGTCCCCCTACTACGTGCCGGGCTGTGTGCAGCAAGTAATGAGAAGGTAACTCTGGTCTCTTCCTTCGGGGGAGTCGGAGTCAAGAACGTGTCCCCGGGACGTGTCTACAGGCCCAGAGCTGCGGGCCCAGCTGTGTGCCGCGTCTTATTTCACCCTCTGTTCGATGCCGGAGGAAACTGAGGCTCAGGGAGCTCAGGAAACTGGCTCACACAGCAGAAGTCAGGATTTGAGTTGATCTTAACACCATGCTGTTTTCCACTCTGCCAGCTGCCTCCCCTCCACTGTGAAATCCACTCCCGATGAGCTGCCTGCATCCCCAGACACCTGCCCCCACTTTGTCTGGCTGAGAACTGCCTCCAGCGCTACCCGCCCCCGCCCCCCCTGCTGAGTGAGTGCGGCTGGCCGTGACCCTGGCTCCAGGGTACCCTCCCCGTGTGGCCCTGGCCAGGAAGAGGGGCTTGACTGGATGTGTGACTCCATGCCAGCCAGACTTGGGGGCGGGGAGCTACCCCGGAAATGGTGGATTGTACTTCTGTTATTGTGGTCTGTGTCCCTTAATTCTGTGTATTTCCATGAACGGCCTCGGGAGCTGCCGCCAGTAACCGGCCTGGGAGGGCTGAGGTCACCTCAAAAGGTCTGCCCCGGTGTAGAGCCAATCTCAGCCCTTCCAGGCAGGGATTCCCTTCTAGGGGACACTGCCTGTGGTCTCTCGGTGCTTCCCCCAGCTCCCTCACCCCTCCCCGGGTGACAGCATGCCTACTCTTCAGCCTAGCCTGGGGCTGGGGCCCTTGGAGTCTCCATACCTTCTCCAGAGAGTATGTCAGTGGGGCTTTGCCCCGAGGCCTTGGCTCATCCCAGCCCAGAACCACGTAGGCATCACGGATCTCACTGGCGTGGACATTGGTCGGAGGTAAGGGGATGGTCACAAAGTCTGGAATCAGAGTCATCAAGGGGCGGAGATGGGTGGGCCGTCAGAGACCCCTCGTTTCACAGAGGAGGAAACGGGCCCAGAGAGGGGTAGAAACTTGCTCCAGGTCACCCAGCAAGGCCAGGCACAGCCAGGGCGAGAAGCCAGGTCTCCCAATATCCTCCCCAGGACTTTCCCCAACGTGCTACCTCCTCTACAAGGGGCACAGCAAGATGGGCCACCGTCACCTGAGAACATTGGCCTCCTCCGACTGGACCTCACCGCCCTCCCCTCCCCACACCCCACAGGTGGGACAGCTTCTGCCTCTCTGCCAGTTTGTGTCCCAGAGTTTCCAGAACCAAAAGGAAGCTGGATCGTGAGGCAAAGGGTTAGGAGGTTCACACGTACCTTCAAAATCATCTGTGCTGACCGTGATCTTGTTTCCCAGGTCAAAGGGGATCTCTAGGGTGGAGAATGGAGCACGTTGGGGAATGGAGCATGTTGGGGGAGAAGTAGAGGGTGCAGAGGTTGTGTGTGGCGGGGGGCTAGGCCAGGAGGAGTCAGGGCAGGACCTGCCAACTCCGGGAGCTGATTCCTCGCCCTGTTCCCAGTCCTGGCTTCTGAGCTCCTCCCTGTTTGACCTCAAGCAGGTGCTGTCTGACCCCCAGACTCTCAGGGGTCTAAAGCAGAACACTGCTGTTCTAGACCCTGAGAGGTGCTCTGTCTTCTTGGGGCAAATGGGGACAGAAGGGAAGTAATGTGTCTGGGGTTGGATGCCTAGGGCACGGCGGAGCTGGAGGCAAACCCAAGTCAGACTGACCCCTCAAGGCTGGAAGGGCAGTGGGGGGGCCCCCACCACATGCCCCCAGGCTGACAGCTCCTGAAGCAGGGCTGTTTTCCTCCTTCAGATTAAGGGCATCTGAAGAAGGTGTTGTGGTCTTTCCTCAGTTTAGCATCTCCTGTGGGCAGATTCATGTTCCTTCCATCAGACTGGCTATACCTTCCCCTTTGGGCTAGGGCTTCCTGAGGACAGCACTGCACTTCCTCCAACAGCCTAGGGGTTCCTGAGACTGTGTCTCCTCCATCAGACTAGTGGTTCCTGAGACTGTGTCTCCCCCATCAGACTAGGGGTTCCTGAGACTGTGTCTCCTCCAACAGCCTAGCAGTTCCTGAGACTGTGTCTCCTCCATCAGACTAGCAGTTCCTGAGACTGTGTCTCCTCCATCAGACTAGTGGTTCCTGACACTGTGTCTCCTCCATCAGACTAGCAGTTCCTGAGACTGTGTCTCCTCCATCAGACTAGCAGTTCCTGACACTGTGTCTCCTCCATCAGACTAGCAGTTCCTGACACTGTGTCTCCTCCATCAGACTAGCAGTTCCTGAGACTGTGTCTCCTCCATCAGACTAGGGGTTCCTGAGACCGTGTCTCCTCCATCAGACTAGCAGTTCCTGAGGGCTGTGTCATGTCTCCCCCTACCCACCTTGGAACAGGGCTTGGAATGGGGGCTGTGCCACCTGTGTCCTGCATAGGCAGTCCTCACTGTGCCCTGACTGATGTTCTAGAATGTCCCTTCAGGGCCTCTGTACCCACCTTTCTTTCTCCGGGCTTCGTCATGGTCGCCCATGACAACCAGTTCTGAAGCCTTGGAGGGGAGGCTGGGGCCCGCTCTGCTGACGGCTCTCACCCGGAACCGATAGCTCTGGCCTTCGATGAGGCCTTGGATAGGGCACCGGCAGGTCCCACTGGGGGCCTCGTGGCAGGGCACCCACTGCCCAGACTCGCCCTGGCACCTGTGGGAGAGAGGCCTCAGCTCCAGCCCCAGCCCATGACTCAACCTTCCCGGTGTGAGCCCCTCCGGAGGCCACTTCTCCACCCCAGACTGCTGGCCCAGCTCACTGCTGCCGGTTCCAGTCCCGCTGTCCGTTCAAAAACCTGGCTCCAACCTCGGGCCCCCAGGAGGACTCGCCACCACCCTCGACACCATGTTGACCAAAACAGCCAGGGCCTCCGTGCAGATTTCCCGTGTGCCTGGAGGTGCACTGCACCCTCACAGCCCTCGGTGTCAGGTGGGATTCCCTTCGCTCTCCAGACGGGGGATCCACTCTGGGCTCAGACAGTGGGACAAGCCGTGAGTCATGTGGCTCGGGAGTGGCAGTTAGGATTTCACCCAAGGGCCGTCCCCAGATTTGGAGGCATGGACACCCCTCCCTAGCCCCTAAATTATGCAACCTGGTCTACCTCCTGCCCTGCTCCGAGGCCAAGCATGGGGCTCCCTCTTTCCTGTGGCCCCCACTCTTGTTGTCACAACCAGGCAGAGGTCTCCCTGGGGGCTCTGCCACTCAGGAGGCTGACTCACCGCTCGATGGAGTAGCCGGTGATGGGGCTGCCCCGGGTGTCGCTGGGCGGGGTCCAGGTCAGGATGAGGCAGTCTCTGTTCACATTCAGGCAGCGGACGTTCAGAGGGGAGCCTGGGGCCCCCGGCTTCTCGGCTGCCGCATCTGAAACCCAGAGAGGAGGGTTGGGGGGCGAGGGGAAGACGGGGAAGGTTCTTCTAGTCCGTGTCTACTCGGCAACTGACCCCTCCCCCTCCCGTCCAACAACCTCTTCCGCTTGAACCCTCCAGGGCTCGGTTTTGGTTTTGAGGACCAGGACCTTCATAGTGATGGTCTCCTCCTTTTGAACAACAGCATCTGGGGGGCTGTGGGAGTGCCAATTACTAGGGGCCCATTCTACTCCAGGCCCCTGAAGGATCAGTGTAATTAATCCCTGAGCCCCGGGGCATCCCCCCATTTTGTGGACGGGGAAACTGAGCCTCAGAGAGATAAAGTGATTTGCCCAAGGCTACCCAGCTACTGAAGCGGCAAAGCCCGGATCTGAAACCAGATCGAAGACCAAGAGGCAGAACTCACCAGGCGCTAGAGTCATTCTAGCCCATGCTCAGCCCTCCCTCCACAGCTCCCACTGAGTCTGAGACTCAGCTGTGTCCTAGGGTCACAGGATGTAACAGGGATTCTTAGAGACTCTCACTCAACACCCCTACTTATCACAGGGAAACTGAGACCCCAAGAGGGTGGAAAACTCACCTAAGGTCCCACAGCCCATTTGGTCTCTGGGCTCCAGCTACGCTTCCTCCCCGCCAAGCCCCTCTCACCTCTCACAAACACATAGGCGCTCTGATCCTGGGGCCCGAAGGGCGAAGTCACCTGGACGGTATAGAGCCCCTCATCCTCCTTGTAGGCACAGGACACCTTCAGGAATGCCTGGCGGTCTGCGTAGAGGATCTGTCGGCGACCCGAGGGTCTCAGTAGTCTCCCTGAGGAGGGGAGGGGTCCAGTGTGAGCTCTGGCCTCATCTGGGAACGGTTAGGTGGTCTGGGGGTTTAGGCAGAGGCATGGCTGACGTGGCTGGAGTGGCTGTAGCCTGTGGCTTGGCTGGGGACTTGGGGAGGGGGTGGCGGCCTCCAGGGCTCTGCCAAGCTAGCCCTCAACTCTCCTCTGTCTTAGGAGCAGGGCAGGGTCCAGTGGGAATGGGAGTTTAGGGAAGTGGTCGGCAGCTCAGTGAGGCGTTGGAGGTGCTGTGAGGAAACAGGAACAGGAGAGACGGGGCCCTCTGTGAGGCCGGTGTCTCTGCGGGGCAGCTGGGGGCTCATTGTGTGTGTTGGGGGCTCAGTGGGTGGGAGCTGGAGGCTCATTGAGGGAGCCGGGGTGTCCGTGAGGAGGGCAGAGGACTCGCTGAGGGGGGTAGGGTCAGTGAAGGGAGCGGGGACTCAGTTGTGTGACCGTAATGAGAGGGATGGGGCTTCAGCGAAGGCACTCTGGGGCTCAGGGAGGGCGTCTGGCCCCGAGGCCACACTGTAGGGCCATCCTGCTCTCCATGCCTCCCTCCTGTCAGGACCTCTGTTCTAGAAGATATACAGGTTTGGGAAGACATCTCAGCCTTCTTGCAACTGTTTCTCAGGGCTTCCTGTGGCTTCCCCACCCTTCCGACCCCCTGCCACCAGCAGGTGCTGTCTCCCTAGGGGGGCTTGCTGGGGGCTGTTCTCCTTGACCTGTGGCTGCAGGCCTGGTCACAGGTGGGGAAGGAGGTCCTGCCATCCTTCTCCTCCCTGGCTGTCAACGGGAGTGGCTATGACTGTGTTTCGGCTTCCTCCCTCCTCCTACATGAAGAGTCCCTTGAATTCAGGCACATCTGCCCATTCCTGCCCTGGCACCCAGCACGGGGCCTGGCACCCACGGGTGCTTGCTGACCCTCTGTAGGGTGACCGGATCTGAATACACCTGCCCTCTGCTCCTGCCTTCTTCTCCCTCTTCAGCACTCATTACTCAGCGTGTACTTGGGCAGGGGCAGAGCTCAGTTCCTCTCTCCCCTGACCCAGGGACCAGTGTTGGGGTGGAGCCATGGCTCTAGCCCCTCTCTGGCTTCCACCGCTGCCTCTGAAGGCTGGAGACCAGGACGGCGTCCTCACCATCTCGGTACCACTGGATGTTCTGCTCAGCATCTAACACATCATCCGAAAATAAGCAGGACAGGGAGAAGGGTTCCTTCTCTCGGGCAAAGACCGGCTTCAGCACCGATGTGAATTCCACGCTGGGGCCAAACATCAGTCCTGGGGTGGGAACAGAAGTGAGGTCAGCAGCCTCCTGAGGCCACCCGCCTAGCCCGGGACATCCCACTCCTCTGGGTCACGATTCACAGTCTCCGAGGTGGTCTTAACGAGGAAAGAGAGGCCCGGTCCTGGAGGGTGGTGGAGGTGGGGCAGAGATTTCTCTAGGTGGGATCAGATGAAGCAAAATAGTAACCAGCCAGAGTCATGTCCATTTGTCTGTTTGGCTTTGCCTTTCTCACTCAGCTTTGGCCCCTGGACAGCTCGGCAGCTGGGGGCAGCACCTGGGGACAACGCCCCCCCCCCAAGGCAGTGTGCAGGTATGAACAGCTCATATGCAATGACATGCCTTTGTGAGCAATGGGTGGCTAACTGTCTAAAGGGGGCTTTGGAAGGTCTCACGAGGAGCCCAGACCCCCCCCCTCCCCGAAGGCCATCCCACCCTGAGCCTCCTTACTTTTAAAGATCTCCGAATCGAAGCCAGCATCCTTCCCCACGTAGGCTGAAAGTCCAAGGCAAATGGAGTTTGAGAAGGTTCAGACCTCACATTCCTACTAGATTAGAGGTGTGGGTTTGGGTGTGGGTTTGAGTCCTCCTGGTGGGAGGACCCACCTCCTGGTGGGTCCATCTTTGGCTGCTGGAAGTTCCTTCACCCCTATGGGCCTCTATTCCTTTCTTGGTAAAAGGCAGACAGTGGTTCCTAGCTGATGGTCGTGGGGTTCTGAATAAGTGAGTTCACATGAACCAAGCCCTCAGCCAGAGCCTGACACATAGCTGGTGCCCAATAAATGGTGGCTTTTTCATCCTCTGCCCAAACCCACTGCCAGGATCACACAGTATTCATCGAAGCCAAGTCTGGTCGGACTGGGATTTCTGGTGCAGTTGGGGACAGTCCGCAGGGGAAGGACAGTGCTCAGAGAGCCATGTGGGGGCTCAAGGGTGAAGTCCAAGGTGATGTGACACAGACCACCAGAGGAGAGTAACAGCTCTTGTTCACGTGGAGTGTCTCACGTGCCACATATTAACTCATTACATCCTCACGACACCCTGTCTGTTGATGCCGTTATCATCCCCTCATGCAGAGGAGGAAACTGAGGTGTAATCACCCCGCAAGTACCCCGGAAGCCTGACGCCATGAGGCGACTGGTCCCTGGTAAGGCCCTTCCTGAGTGAGTCCTGGAGAGGGTCAGGAGGCTGCCCAAAGTCACACAAAGTCAGCGACAGACTCAGGATTAGAACCCAGAGCTCCTACCCCCCAACCCAGGGTCTTCTATCAGTTGCTATGGAGATGACAGCCGGGAAGGGGGTGGGAATGACTGTGAACAGGTGCTCCTAGTAGGTGTCTGGCTGGAGTCTGGGGGCCAAGAAGCTGAGTGGATCCTAGGGTTGCTGGCCTTGAGGGAGGGAGGGTTGGGGGTCTGGAAGAAGCGATGGGAAGGATGGGTGGACAGAGGGAGGCAGGGCCCTGATGCCTGACCTTGGCTTGACTCTAGGCACAGCCTATAAGGACAGCTCAGATTCCGCAGCCAGCCAGACTGGCAGAGGGGACAATTGCCACCCAAGATCTATTTGGGGAACAGGGCAGAGGGGTGGAGAGGGCTGTGAAGGACAGTTTAACAAGGTCTGGTGAGAGGCAGGGAGGGGGACTGGACTCCAGCCTGTCTACTGACCAGGGAGTGTGTGTGTGTGTGTGTGCGTATGTGTGTGCACGCACATGCTCACACATGCAGCCTCTCTCTCAGGGCCCTGAAGGCAAGGCAGCACTCTCCTGGGCCCAGAGCTGTGGCTTCCTGGGTACATGCTGCCCTGGTCATGGGGTGGGGGACACAGAGTTATCCCTTCCCAAAGCCTCCCACACGCCAAGCTTTACCTATACCATCGCATTTAATCAGCCTAAGCACCTGAGCCAGGTAGAAGGCGTCCCCCTTACAGGCCCGGCGGCTCAGAGAAGTGGAGTGAGGTGGCCCAGGCTCACTCAGCCAGTCAGTGGCAGAGCCAGCATATGGACGCGGGTCTGGCTGACTCCTGAGTGTCTCCCCTGCTTTACGCTGTCATTTCAGACGTTCCCGGGGGAACCTCCAGGATTGGGAATCACACCAATTGGGAACTGCACAACTGGGAAATATGCACCAGCACCCAGATGGGGCAGTGAGGTCAAGAGGCGAGTTGGTAGGGCTCAGCCTTTCCCCCTGAGGACCCCTCAGGAGGGCTGGCAGGGCCAGGCCACTCTTCCAGGGGTCCTGAGTTAGATCCGGACCCGAGTCCCACCTAACAAGATGAGCACGCTCTTTGGACACTGTGCAGTCTGAGGGAGGTGACTCTCACTTGCTCCGAAGGCCCCAGGGAAGAGAGTCTCTGTGGCTGCCCAGGTCACCTGATCCCAGGTGACCCCCATGTCAAGGGCCCTTCCTCAATCTGACCACAGATACATGTCCTCGTCTGCTCATCCCGGGTTTGCTGTGCGCCAGCCTGGCCGGCTGGAATGGGAATACTTACTTCGGACGAGGACCTTGGCGAAGGAGGAGGCCTGGCCATATGCATTCTTCACCTTCACTGTGTAGGTGGCTGCGTCCTCAATGGTGCATCTGAAAAGGAGAGAAGACACCCCCCCCCCACCCCAAGATTGCTGGGCTCCATCGGAAACTCAAGTCCCCATGTATGGGTAGGAAAGGCGGGGATTAACACGAAGCCCTCGCAGGGGGAGACTTTAGGCTTTAGTTCAGGCCCCACCTCTGAAAAGCTATGTGCCTTTGGGCTAGCCCCTGCCCTTTGGCATGTCTCAATGTCCTTCTCTGAAAAACTAGGGACATAACACCAGCCTAGTCCACCTCAGGTGAACATATGATTGTTATTACTGACTGTGTAAGATCAGAGAGGTTAAGTGACTTGCTCAGAGTCACACAGCACCCAGAATTCAACCCAGCTTCAAGGTGACAAGCTCTCTTACAAGGCATAGTCTCCTGCCCTGTCAACACCTCCAAATCAGAATCCTGGAGCAGCAGCAGGGCACGGACTTGCCCAGGGCATACTGCCAGTCGGTGCCAGAACTGGGCCAGATGCCCAGGTGTTCTCAATCTCAGGCCTGGGTCTCATCACCAGTCAGGCCAACCCTGTCTGGTTCCCAGCGGAGCTTGGGCTGGCTCCACTCCAGAGCCACATGGTGACAGAGTCATCGGTAGGACGTGGCACATCTGGTCCCATAAGCAAGCCGAGGGCTCCTGGGTGTCCCCGCTCTTACCCTGGCTGCACGGGGCAGGAATCCCTCTTGTGTCTGGAACCAGCCCCACCTGCCCCTCCAGGCAACCCCAGCCCTGCATGCCTTCCCTGACTGTACAGCCCCTGGGGCACGTCCCTTTGTGGCACTGAGTGGTCAGACATTTACGTCCACGCATCCCCACTTTGCTTCTGCAGGGTAGGATGGATGTCCTGTCCACAGTCGTGTCTCTGAAGTCCAAGTTGGCTGAGATGGAGGGACTGGCGTACTGGAAAGAACCCAGGTGCAGAGAGCGGCCTCCAACCCGGGCCCTGCCCTGCACGAGCCGTGCAAGACCCCTGACCCTTGGAGCCTGGGTTTCCTGTCCCGTAACATGGACATAACAATGCCTCCTTGCAAGAACAGCGGTGGGCATTATCAATCGTATGCGCACAAACCTAGCGCAGGGCTCAGCACCGGAGGCCACCACGGGGCAGCTCGTGTGAGCACTGTAGCGCCTGCTCTGGGGAGGACTGTGCTCAAATCCCCCGACGGCCTCCCTCCATGCACGCTGCGTCTGCCTTTAAAACCACGCTTACGGCTCACCATCTCCTGATCGGCCCATCTAACTGCTTCCTCTTGTACTCGTACGTGCGCGTGCACGTGCGTGCGTGCGGGGACGTGTGATTTCCCTCCTCCAGCGAGGAGCGCCCCCAGCATTCCTAGCTCATCACTCAGTCCTTCCGGCTGGCCCCTGACTCCACATTACTTCTCGTGTGTTCCGGGCATCAGAATCACGCGGGACTGTCTGCCAAATACCAATCCCCAGGCCCCACTCCAGATTAAGACGTCCTTAATCTGCCTCCTGGGAGGCAAGAGGAGGGTCCCTCCCGCGAATCAGTGTTTTCATAAGCACCCCAGGTTCTTCCTAAGGTGAGGCCGACTCAGAAATCCTGCTCTGGCTTCGGTGCTGGTGGGGTCTGGGGGTCATGGGTCTGGTCTCTCTAGAGCTCAGTCTCACCTCCTGATCTCCAGCGTCAGCAGCCCATAGTTGTTGGTGATTCGGTACTTTCCGGCGGGGAAGAGGCGGGGATCGATTCGCATGTCGTTTTTGTACCTGTGGAGACACGGTGGTCTGTGGCCGGCTGGGTGGCTCTGAGCGGGAAGGATCTGGAGCCTCTCAGACCTGGATTCTAACCTCAGCTTTGTGCTCTTTACTTGCTTATGTGACTCGAGGCAGCACTTTCACTGCACGGAACCTCAGTTGTCCTCATCTGTGAAATGGGAGTAATGAGAGCACTGACCCTCAAACGGGAGAAGATATGTAAAGCTTTTCTCCTGGGCCCTGGGTACTGTAGATGCTCCTGGGAAGCAGAGAAGAGGGAACCTGTAATTAGGGGTAGCTGCCCCTTCCCCTACCAGAGGTACCCCCGGGGACCTGGGCCCAGCTTTTTCCTCCTCTCTGAGGGTGTTGCCAAGGAAAGTGCCCCCATTTCTGCTTCCCTCATCAACTTCTCAGGATGGCAATTCTGTACTTGGCGGTCATTATAATCACTGGAGAGAGCTTTGAAAATCTCCATGCCCAGTTTCTGAACACAAGGCTTTGGGAATTCGTATCAGGAGCTGCTCATTGGTCTCCAATAGCTGTTCCCCCTTATTCTTTTTTTTTTTTTTTTTTAATTTTATTATTTTTTTTAAATTTTTTTTTTTTCAACGTTTATTTATTTTTGGGACAGAGAGAGACAGAGCATGAACGGAGGAGGGGCAGAGAGAGGGAGACACAGAATCGGAAACAGGCTCCAGGCTCTGAGCCATCAGCCCAGAGCCCGACGCGGGGTTCGAACTCCCGGACCGCGAGATCGTGACCTGGCTGAAGTCGGACGCTTAACCGACTGCGCCACCCAGGCGCCCCTCCCCCTTATTCTAAAGGAACAGGATTCACCACTGGGCCACCCAGTGTGTGACATATTTCCTACCCTCTCTTTCCACTAGGTGTGGCCATGTGACTAAGTCCTGTCAACAGGAAGGAAGTACAAGTGTCACAAGGCTGCTATCGATGACCCTTTGTCCCCTTTTCTGTCATTTTCCCCTCCGTCCTACGCCAAGAACGTGGCCCAGGTGGCTGGCATCTCGCACCGGGAAAGACTGGGGCTGCCGGAGTCCCTGAGGGATCTGTGAGCAAAGTCGCCATGGCCGCCCCACCCTGTCTACATCAGGCTCGCAGGTGAAAGAAAAATAAACTTCTTATCTTATTTCAGCCGTTAAAAAAAAATCTCCATGCCCAGGCTGCATCTCAGATCAGTCTGGAGTCAGAATTTCTGGGGTGGGGCCCAGGCCAGAAGTATTCTTTCAACTCCCCACGTGACTGCCAAGGGTGGCCCAGTGGATTGCCCCAGCCCACTGCACCCTGGACACGGCCCTTTGTTTTCTGTGGACTCTGGTGTCTTGTTCTCCCTGCTGTGGGCACTGGACTGTGAGGTGGCCTCGCCTCTGTCCACAGCCCGTTGCAGGGGTTTGGAGGCCTAAGGGGTCAGGGCTGGCAAGTGAAAGTCTGTGAAGGCTGGGAGGCCTGGGTTCTTGACACAGCTGGCTGTGTGACCTTGGGCAAGTCAGTCTCCCTCTCTGGGTCTCTGGGTCAAGAGGCTGCTGCATGGACAGTCAGCCCCCGTGGTGGTTGAGCTTGAAGAGCAGGCTGAAGCCGAGAGAGGGTGCCCCGGCCACAGTCCGACGCCTTCCTGGGACCTGGCTACCCCCGCACCCTGTTTGTGCCCATGGCAACCAAACAGTGCCACACCCACACCCCATCACACAGCCCCTGGGCTGCACCCTCTTCTGAAAGGAGCCCAACTAAGTTTCCTTTGGGGAGAGCAGTGCCTAATCTCGGTACCCAATCTTTTTCCACCTTTCCTAAGCCTGGGGGCCAAAGTCAGGTTCACCCACCCCCACCTATCAGGAACTTTCCAGACACCTCGGCCCGGCCAGCTTCCATCTTTCCCAGAAAAAAAAAAAAAAAAAAAAAAAAAAAAAAAAAAGCAGCAGCTGCAGCTCTGGGCAAGGCCTGGACAGCCAGAGACCTCAGCGCTCATCTTGCCCTCTCTGGGCTCTGGGCTCCTGCCTGAACGACAGGCCCTCGAAGGCATGGGCTGTGCAGATCTCACTGTAAATGGCAGCCAGTCATAAAACAGCATTAAGTGAGACAACAGAGGCCAGGCGCCCAGCCCGGAGCCTGGCTCAGAGAGGCCCTCATAAAAGAGTGAGATTTTTATTCTTTCTCTAAATGTTCTTTTTTCGCATATTTTGGTATTGGATTTTACTTTTTAAGGCTGCTTGCTTCGCCTGGGAGACGGAGTCTGGTATCAGATAGAATCATGGCCAGGGCCCATGTCTGCAGAGTTAACATGGCTAGACTGGGCTTTGCCTAACTTGTCCTGCTGGTGCCCCTGCATTCAGGAAGTGCTCAATGATTGCTGAATGAATGTACTTGCCTGACCAACCCAGTGTGCCAGGATCTTCCTCTTGAGCTGGGGGCTGGGTGTCTGCCGGGGCCTGGACAGAGCCCCGGAGGCCAGTCCCAGGACAGTGAGTGGCCCTGCCCAAAGTGATCGATGATGAAAAACCAGACCCCCCAAACCAGGAGCACCAGGGGCCACCCGAGTCCCTCCTGCTGGAGGTGGGCCTGGCCTTGCTTCCAGCACTTGCCACACTCAGCTCCCTGTTGTGGCAACATTGCCGGCAGGGGTGGAAATGAGTCCCTTTCCTGAGAAGCTCCCACGGAATGCCTTAGATATGGGCCTAAGTGCCAGGGCAGGGCAGGGCTTGGCTGCCAGGCAGGACAGCTGAGGTACTGAACCCCCCCCACCTCCTTAGCCCAGGCCAGCTGGCGGGAGCCGTCCTCCTACCTGACCAGCCACTTACAGGCAGGGACTGCCTCGGTGGCCACAGAAATCCAGCACTCAACACGAATTCTAGCCCCTGGCACACTTTTTTGAATGCATGTCATCTGGCCATGACCAGCTCCGATGCCAACTCCCTTAACGCCTTTCTTGATTGGTCCTGGCCCAAGGGCTTTCCATTTCTCTGACTTCTGAGGAATTATTTGTGCTTCAAGGGAAAATAACAATTGCAAGGATGACTTTCCTGGTCTCTAAGCCGACTGGAAGGAGGCTGGGAGGAGATCTGAGTTTGAATTCTGACTTAAACTGGCTGTGGGACCTTAGGAGTAGACAAGTCACATTACCTCTCTGAGCCATGGGTGGCCACAGGGCTCAAACGAGAAGAAAGTGCTGGGTCAGTAAAAATGGGTTCAAGTATAAGATGCTGCTGTTTCCTTTGTGATCCCTGTCATTTGTGTGCTTATCCCCTCTCTCCTACTAGACCACGGTGTATTCACCCTCAAGATCTGGCTTATGTGTTGCCTCCTCTGAGAAGACTTCCCGGATCCTCAGGAGGAGGGGGGATGGGGGAGGCAGCCACTTCATCACCTTTATCTTTACTCTTATTTCAAATTACACCCATGAATGCACTTCTCTCTGAGTTGACATTTCTCTTCTGAGCTGAAAGTTCTTTGAGGGAAGACTGTGTGTGGTTCGGGCCTGGGGCAGATTATGCTCCTGGTAACGATTTGTTGAAATCCTTTCCTTCTCCCCCAGGATGTCTGACTCCCTGCCGAAAGACCCAGGGGGAGCTCAGTAAACAGTGGCTCAGCTGCGTGAATGATCCCTCAGGTTAGGACTGAGGGCCCCCAAGCTGCCACGCCCACCTCCACCTCCACCACGCCCACCTCCACCTCCACCACGCCCAGTCCGAGGACACCTCCCACCTCCCCGCCCCTCCCTCTGCCAGCAAGGCCTAGACTGTAGCTCTGCTATGGTTACAGTCCCAGGAAGGGCATCTTCTGCTTTCCCAGCACCTTTCAAGTTCTGAGGGCTTCCACGTAGCTGTGGCATTAGATCCTCACCACATGCAGGCTGGGCAGGAGGCCTTCAACCCACTTTACAGAACAGGAAACCGAAGCAGGACCAGAGAGGTTGTGGTGTGACCGAGACCACCCACTGAGTTAGTAGAGAGAGCTGGGTCTGGACACAGGGCTCTCACTCCAGGTCTGAGCTCCTGGCGGGGGGGCTGCCCTCCCCGCCTCCCCTCCTGCTCCTCTGCCCCCTGCCCTGCCTCCTGCTGTCATCCTCCTACCCCCGAGACGCCCAGCTCAGAGCAGCTGCCTTCTCATGCCACCAGAATCATATTTTTACAAGTGCTGGCTCCCCGGTGGCCCAGTCTTCCTGCCCCAGGCTGGCTGGGAGGAGGCTAAGAATAACTCGGCCTGAGCCTCCCAGCAGCTGCTGCTCTCTGGGGGGTGGGCAGAGCTCAGGGTCTGTGGGGCTGGGTTCTTCTCAGGCAGCAAGAAGTTCTGGGGGAGGAAGTTCGCTCCTGGGAGAGAGGTGCTGGGCCGTAAAGAACTCACGCTCGCTCCTTTAGCCCTGGAGGCTCGGAGCACGGGGGCAGGGTGAGGACCCCTTCTCTCCTGCCCCGGTGGCTTACCAGGTGACCTGGGGTGGAGGCGAGGCCTGGACAGTGCAGGTCAGCAGAACTGTGGTGTGCTCCCAGACGGCATGGGAGCGCAGAGGGATCCAGAACCAGGGCCCCCGGCCGGAACACAGCTCTCTCAGCTCCTTGGCCTCCCGGACCTTCTCCTCCGTCTGGAGGCGGGAAGGGATCTGTGACTCCCATGAGCCAGGGGATCACATCTCCCCCATCTTTGCTGTCACCTTTCCCCCTGACACTCAGGCTCTGGAGTCACACCCACATGGACTGGAGCCCCCCAGGCACAGGCAGCTGAGAGGCAAGGTGGCACAGAGGGCAGGGGCCTTGGAACAGCTGGCCTGGGGTCAAGGCCGGATTCTGCCACTTCCTACCTGTGAGACCATAGGCAAGTCCTCAGTTTACTCATCTGTAAAATGGGGATGATAACAATGTCCCCCCCACCTTTCTGTGGGGTTGTAGTGAGGATGAAATGAGCTAATACGTGAAAAAACATGGGCACGGAGAAAGCCCATGTATGTATTAGCTGTGGCTCTCTTGCCCTGGGGAGGGGGCACGGAGAGTGGCTTCAGCTCCCTGATGTTTGTCAGGAATAGTGTGTCCCGAGGCTCTTCTGTGTTCTCGGCACTGGCAAGGTCACTGGACAAGCTTAGTCTTGTTCAATGGCCACCCCCACCCCGAGAGTTGATACACCACATACATCTGTTTCACGGATGAGAAAACCGAGGCTCAGCGAGGGGAAGTTGCTTGCCCAGGGTCACACAGCTGGAGGGCTGGGACGCCGGGATTCAAACTGGGTCCAAGACCAGGGCCCAGACTCTTTCCTGAATGTTCAGCTGCCTCTGGAGAAGGGGGTAGATGAGGTGGGCGGCCCGTGATGGGGTGCAGGTCCCAGGACTCCTCACCCGTCGTCTCAGTGCCTTTCGGTCGCGTCTCTGGCGCAGCAGCCACTGGGTCCGAAGGAAGGCGATCTCCGTCCTCTCCCAGTCATTGCCGAAGCCCACCCGCTTCTGCCCTCGCTCCTCCAGCTCCACCGCAGAGGTCTGGCGCCTCAGCTGGGCCTCCCTGTGTGGCAGAGGCATCAGGGGCCGAGGGCCCGGGGTTTGTGGGGGCACCCCAGCCAGGGCCACCCGTTCTCCCCCACACCCGGCATCACCAGCTGCTCTTTAAGCTTCTGGAGGACAAGAGCGGCTTTTAATCCTCTCTTGCCCCCAAAATACCCGAAATGGGCCCTGCTTACAGTAGGTGCATAATAAGCACTACGGATACCGTTGACAAGGCTCTTTCACAAATTTTTGTTCCTTTTGTCTTCACGACGACCAAGTGGGCAGGAATAGTCCCCCTATTTTACAGAGCAGGGACCTGAGACTTGGTGACTCGGCCAGTACCAGGACCCAGGCCTTCTGGCCCAGGACAGCCTCCTGCTGCTCTCAGGTGAAGCCTCGTGGTGAAGTGGGGACCCCCACCCTCTCCACTAGGGATGGTCCCTCACTACTGCCTGTGGACCCGTCCGGAGTGTGGTCTGAGCTCTTGTGCTAGACGTGGAACTTTGGGCAGATTCTTTAAGTCCCGTGTGGCAGTGTAGTGGAGGCAGGGGACTGGCCAGGATGGCCCATTCTCAGCCCGGTGTTCGCCGCAAAGGTCACCTGACTTACCAAGATGTCTCTGAGGAGGCTGTCAGAGCCAGGGCTGCTGCGAGGGCGTAGTCTGCGGCGGTGAACTGAAACTCTTCCTCGCTGTCGTGGGAAAGGGGAGTTAATGGCGCCTGCAGGATTGCCTGGGGATCTGGCTGGGGCATCCCTGAGATTAGAGCTGCATCTACCTACCCCTGTCTCAGTACACTAGCAGGCATGGCTGTGCCTCCCCACTGGCTGATCTCTACAAAGCAGGGCTGTGCCTCCCCCCTCAGACTGGGACCTCCAAAAGGCAGGGCTGTACCTCCCCCCTCAGACTGGGACCTCCAAAAGGCAGGGCTGTACCTCCCCCCTCAGACTGGCATCTCCATAAAGCAGGGCTGTGCCTCTCCCCTCAGACTGGGATCTCCATAAAGCAGGGGCTGTACCTCCCCCCTCAGACTGGGATCTGCATAAAGCAGGGGCTGTACCTCCCCCCTCAGACTGGGACCTCCAAAAGGCAGGGCTGTGCCTCCCCCCTCAGACTGGGACCTCCAAAAGGCAGGGCTGTACCTCCCCCCTCAGACTGGCATCTCCATAAAGCAGGGCTGTGCCTCCCCCCTCAGACTGGGATCTCCAAAAGGCAGGGCTGTGCCTCCCTCCTCAGACTGGGACCTCCAAAAGGCAGGGCTGTACCTCCTGCCTCAGACTGGCATCTCCATAAAGCAGGGCTGTGCCTCTCCCCTCAGACTGGGATCTCCATAAAGCAGGGGCTGTACCTCCCCCCTCAGACTGGGATCTCCAAAAGGCAGGGCTGTACCTCCCCCCTCAGACTGGCATCTCCATAAAGCAGGGCTGTGCCCCCCCCTCAGACTGGGGACCCCTAGCGGGTAGGGCAATGGCTGGGGTGGGGTCCCTGATGATCCCACCTGGTGCGGAAGGTTCTCCTCCGCACTGAGGAACCCATGTGCAGGTGGTGCTGCCGCTCCTCCTTGTGCGCCTCCTCCTGGCGGTGCTCCAGCCGGTGGACGACCTCCGCGGCCTGGGGGGGCCGGGGCTCCCCCACATTTCCGGGGCTGTGGGGCAGAGTCATGGCTGCGAGAGCAACAACCTGCGGAGCCAAGGTGCGCGGTCACACCACCAGGCATCCGCCCATTCCTGCCCCATGTGGTCGTCCCAGCATCCCTGGGGGGGGGGGTGGTTTGTGGGGTGGGCGTTCATGCTCCAGTGGGCAGAGCGGGGCATGGAGGCCGGGGCGGGGCAGGGACCTGGCTAACGGGACAGCGGCAGGCTTCGCACCCTGAGCCTGCCTAACGTCCCGCGTGCAGCTGAGCGAGTGCAGCCCCGCGTCGCGAGCAGCCCCTGGGTTCTAGCTGCAGCCCAGCCTTAGTCTCTCCCGTGACCTGCGTCGAGCCCTCCCTTCTCTGGGCCTCAGCTTCTCAGGTGATGAGCGATCGGACACCGTGATGTCCGAGGGCTGCGCTATGACTCAAGATGGGCAGATGTCCTCACTCTTCCTGCCTGTGCCCGCTCAGCCCCACTTTGCCTGCACTGGCAGCCTGGCCTCTCTTGGAGAAACCTCTTCTTCCTCCTGGCCTTCCCAGCCCCACTCAGGCTTCACAGCCCAAGCGGAGAATGCTTCCATTGGCACATTGGTCGTGCGCGGAGACTCTGGGCGCGGTCCCGCTTCTCATGCCAGTTTCCAAGTGTGTCCCCTTGGGTGAGACTGTGTGATGTGGTTTTCTCATCGTGAAAATGGGTCGACTGGCCTCCCGGGGTGGTTGTCAAGGTTGGATGAGTGCTTGGAGCATAGTAATTCCCATGTAAATGTTAGACATCAGCATTAGTTTTCTAAGAATGCCTGCTGAAAAACTATAGGCGACCTAGAATTTTCCCTACTCTAATCCTTGTTATGCTTTTCTATCTCCACTCCAGTTTAGCTCTGATTCAAAGATGCCTCCTCCTCCTATTTAATGACTTCCTATTTATACATCTTGACTCTTCAACAAGATTATAAGTGAATTAAAAGTAATAACAGTGAGAGGCGCCTGGGTGGCTCAGTGGGTTAAGCCTCCAACTCTCGATCTCGGCTCTCTTGGTTCGTGAGATCAAGCCCGGGTCAGGTTCTGCGCTGACAGTGCAGAGCCTGCTTGGGATTCTTTTTCTCCCTCTCTCTGCCCTTCCTCTGCTTGCCCATGCACACTCCCTCTCTCTCTCTCTCTCTCTCTCTCTCGCTCTCAAAATAAATGAACATTAAGCAAAAAAAAGTGACACAGTGTTTACTGTGTGCTGTCCCATTGTTACCCCATTTTTTAAAATAACTTTTTTAATGTTTATATTTATTTTTGAGACAGTGAGAGACAGAGCGTGAGCAGGGGTGAGGCAGAGAGAGAGAAGGAGACACAGAATCCGAAGCAGGCTCCAGGCTCTGAGCTGTCAGCACGTGGGGCTCGAATTCATCAACCGCGAGATCATGACCTGAGCCGAAGTCTGATACTCAACCGACTGAGCCACCCAGGCGCCCTGCATTATTACCCCATTTTACAGACGAGGAGGGAAAGTGCTTGCTCAAGGTCACCCAGCTGGTGGTGGGGCCATGACTGGCACCCAACTCTGAGCTCTCTTGACCTCTATGTCACGTGTCTACTCAAGGCCAGGCCTTGGCTGTGGCAGGGGACACAGCGGGCCGCACGGCCTTTCTTCTTGTAAGGGGATCCCAACCGAAGGATCCCCCTTTTGCATTCTCGAGGCTCAGGTCTGGGCCACAGGTGGTGGCCGGTAGGGTTGGATCATATCGGTGTGGAGGAACCTGTGTGGAGCAAATCCATGGATATGGAGAGGCAGGCAGGGAGAGCGGGAGGCCCATGAGTGAGCTGGCTTTGGATTCTCGTGCCAAGTTCTCTCCCAGATTTTGGCCTCGGTGTCACCACCGGGTCTCTGGGTCTCTGAGGGCCCCTCTGATGCTGAAGCTCTAGGATGCTTGGCGGAATCCCTGGTGCCTTCCATACCTCCTCCAGGTGGGAATTCTGGTGGGCAGGCCACTGACCTGGGAGGGTCCTTGCCGGGCTTAGGCCTGAAGTCACCCGTGGCTCCAGCCTCCCCGGGGGGCCTCCCGGCGGTGGTGGAATGTGTGTGTATGCCAGATTCTGACCTGGGTGGGAACATGGTGCCTGGGAGACCACTTCTCTAGGTCCATAACCTGGGAGATGGGCCGCCGGCCTCATCGGAGCTCTGTGGCCTGAGGGGCTGGTTATGGGGAGTCAGGGGGGCTCAGGCTGCTGAGGGGTGATCTTAGTGGACCTTTACTCCTCTAGTTCTGAAAAGCTCGTTCCCTTTCAGTGTCTGGATTACTGCAGAATGTCAGTCAGGACCAAGGGCCGCACCGAAACTTCCTTGGCCTCCTGCAGGTGGCCTCAGCAGGACGTCACGGGACCATCACCCCTTCAGCTTCCCATCTGGCCCCTCCTGAGGAAAAGGGTCTGCTGGCACCCAGAGGATGGCTGGCCCTGCTCGTTCTGCCCCTCCTTCCTCTCACAGCCCCAGAGGAGAGCTCTGGGTACCACCCGAGGCGGGACACCCTCCCCACCGCCTCCCCCCCCCCCCCCCCCCGCCCCGCCACCACCAGCTTTTCTGGGACACCGTGGCCCTGGCCCTAGCAGCTGAGGAACGTTTCCTGGCGTCAGCTGCTGGCTCCCTTCCTCGGATGCTCTGTTCCTGATTAGCGCCGTGCAGGGGTGTGTGTGTGTGTGTGTGTGTGTGTGTGTGTGTGTGTGACTGGCACTCATCCTTGACCTCCTGGGCCTCCCGCAACCAGACCCCCGGCTTTAGTGGATGAGGCATCAGTTCTTTTTAAAGCACTGACTGAGGCTTGGGATTAAGAAGCAGTGGGAGGGCAGCGCCACGAGTGCCTGGCGGGGAGGGGTCGGCGGGGTGTGGGCCCGCAGGGAACCCCCCACTCCCACCCCGCCCTCCCCCGGGGGCGCAAGGCCTGGGCTCTTGGTCCCGCAGCACGGCCTCCCCTTTTCTCCCGAGCCCCCGTCTGCTTCCCCTCCAGGCCGTCTGACAGGCAATGCGGCCTCTGCCCCTTTCTCAGGAGGGAAAGAGAAGGACACAGAGGCTGAGGGACTCGCGGAACCTGATGGCAGAAAGCTGGGTCCTCTGAGTGGGCCGTGCTCCACCAGCTCCCGATCCAGAATTCTGACCCTGCCACTGAGTAGCTGGGGCCACCCCTTCCTGGTCTGGGCCTCGGGCTCCTGCCAGTGAGCCCAGGCTGGACGCGTGCCCTCCTGGCCCTGAAATTCGGGCCTTGAGGGCTTACTCCCTTTCCCTGCCCGCCCGGTGGGCCAAGCAGGCCTCCGCCAGCGCTGCTCCGGCTTCGCGGGACCTGCCAGCGCGCCCGGCCCCTTCCACTTGTCAGGCACCCGCGACGGTCTCTTTTCCAGCCTTCACATCACAGAGGGCTCAGGCCAGAGGACCGAGGGCCACGCAGGACAGTGAGAGGGGCCAGGGGTCTCCAGAATCCCCTCCCATTTTTACTCAGAGTGCTGCCTAAGTACGTGTGTACTTTCCAAATCCCCCAGGGTCCTTTCCCAACACACACACACACACACACACACACACACCCCACTCGCTAATGGAAAGCTGAGGGTCTTACTTTCTGAAGGCGTCCCTCCCCACCTCTGATCCCTGGAGGTAACTCACAGAAGCAGCTGTGCCCACTTAGGCGTCTCTGGAGAGAAGATTCCAGAGGATGGGAGGGACTTCGGTTCCTTCTTGCCCTGGGCTCAGCGGGGACTGGAAGAAGAATGTGATCCTGGAGCCTGCATGGGCCTTAAATATAGCAGTGCTGAGACAGTTGATGACAATGGATGGGAACTATGGGGGGGGGGGGGGCACAGAGAGGAGGGGCCGTCCCATCAGGCCAGCGCTGCTCAGGCGGCAGCAACAGGTGGAGCTGTCCCCACCCCCACCCCAGCCTCCGCACACAGCTCCTGCCCTCTGCGTGATCCCTTCTGCCCAGTTCTAGCCCCCACCCCCTAAGTGCGGTAGAAAGAAGGTAACAGCTCTGGCCTGGTCGCGGGAAAAGCAGATAAGGGGTGGGGCTGCCGGGGGCTCCGACTGGTGCCTCCGACTGGGGGAAGACCCCCAGCTTCTCCGATCTGATCCCCCTGAGAAAAGTGGATACGGCGAGACTGGACACCAGTCATGAAGACAGTGGAAGGAATGTGACCTGAGGCGGGTGTTTCGAGCTTATACGTTATCACTGGCCGGAATGGAGGCATGTGGCCTCTCATGCCAGCAGCTACTGGCCCGGCCCTGCCCAGCCACGGTCAGCGGGGATGGGGCGAGGCCCGGGAGGGAGAGGAGGGGGAAGCTACCTCTTCCTGCACCGTCCGCGTCTCTCAGGCTTCCAGAGTGGCCACGACAGGACCCATCTTTCCAGCCTCTGGCACACCCCTCCCGTACCTCGGTTCTTTCCCCCACGTTCATTCACACCCACCCTTCGCCAGGCAGAAGGGAACAACACCCATGATGTGAAGGAATGGGAGGGAAATTTAATCTAGGCGGGGAGACAGGCGGTTAGAGTAGGGGGTGAATCGGGAAGGTACACCCGAGCCAGGTCTCAGGGGTTAAGCAGGTTTGAGGAAGCGGGTGCCGGCTCTGGTCCAGAGAGCACAGTTTCCCACCCCGGCCTCCTCCCGGGACCTCAGGGCGGGGTGGGGGGGAGGGCAGCAACACTACATCTGTCACTTTTCCTAGCGTCTCAGGGTCTACTCATGTGAAAGGGGGGGGGAGAGAGAGAGAGAGAGAATGCAACTGAGCTCTTTAGCTACCATGTTAATCTCCTGCCCTATTTGAAAACCCCTTTCTAGGGGCGCCTGGGTGGCTCCGTCGGTTAAGCGTCCGACTTTGGCTCAGGTCACGATCTTGCAGTCTATGAGTTCGAGCCCCGTGTCGGACTCTGTGCTGACAGCTCGGAGCCTGGAGCCTGCTTCAAAATTCTATGTCTCCCTCTCTCTCTGCTCCTCCCCTGCTCATGCTCTGTCTCTCTCTCCTTCAAAAATAAAAACATTGAAAACCCCTTTCTAAGTATGCCTGTGTCCCCCCTTCCTCCCTGGCTGCCATGTTAAAAGCATCTTTTGTGGGGAGAACATTTGGTGGCTCTCTTCCATCTTGTACTCAGTCAACCTCAGACGGCCTTCCCAAGACCCGCATGTATACATTCTCCGTGAGGTGTGAGAGTGAATCGGACGGCAGAGCAGGGGCGGTGTGGGCTTCTAGGCCAGCAGGAGCCGGGCATTTAAACTGCTCCTGGAACCCCCTTCCCCCCAAGGCAGCCTGTGGACCAGGTGGCTGTAGGACCTTGGGGAAGTCATTTAACCATTCCGGTTCTGTTACCTATACAGCGGTGTCAACTCTGCTGGCCTGGCAGTGTGACTGAGAAGGTTCCGGTAGGGAAGGTGGAGCCGGCAGCACGGTGACTGGCACCCACAGAGGCCTGTGAAACAGGAACTCCACTGGTAACTCCACAGCAGTCGGAATGTGGGAGCTCACCCTCCTTCCGTGTGTGGGATTCCCATTCACCCCAGTGATGCCCTCGCCCCTCACGGGGATGTCACCTCAGGGAGAGTCGGATGTGCCGTGAAGTGCACACAGCTGACCCCGCAGGTCACAAGGCTGAGCAGAGGTGAGGCTTGGAATTACATAAACCTGGGTTTGTTTGCTTGTTTATTATTTTAAAAAACGTTTATTTATTTTTGAGAGAGAGAGAGAGAGAGAGAGACAGAGCATGAGCAGGAGAGGGGTAGAGAGAGAGGGAGACACAGAATCTGAAGCAGGCTCCAGGCTCCGAGCTGTCAGCACAGAGCCCGACGCGGGGCTCGAACTCACAAGCTGTGAGATCATGACCTGAGCCGAAATCAGACGCTTAACCGACTGAGCCCCCCAGGCGCCCCTAAACCTTGGTTTAAATCCCGACCTCTGGCACCTGCACTCATTCATGGAGGAACCCTGGCCTCCTCTCTGGGCAATACTTATCTTGCAGAATGATTGTAAGAGTCAAGCGAGGTTAAAATGCATACATTGCCCGATAAAGTACCTGGCTGGCGGCCAGTGCCCCTCCATATTTCCTTCTCTCCTTTCCTTCTCATCTGCCCCCTTTTTTTGCGTTCCCCGGATGTATGAACATTAAGGACAGTTGTTTAAATGCGCCCAGCAGCCACCCTGAACTTCCATATCACTTTTTCAGACCACAGCCAAACCGTGGTTTTTGGGGGGATGGCTTCACCTGGTGGCCAAGCAGAGTGCTGTCTGGCCCCATGCTTTCTCTCACCACCTCCTTTCTGCCTGCTTGTCTCCCATCCCTCCCTCTGTTGTTCTCCTCCCCACCCCCTCAGTTAATTCCAGGTACTGTTCTTGTCATACTTTCGGTCTAAGCGTATCTTCCTTTTGCCGCTTCCTCCTTAGAGTGGGAAAGGAAAACGGGCTCGAGCAGCCCAGGGGCTGAGCAGGGGGCTAGGGTCTCAGGGCTGTGACCCACCAGCAACAGCAGGTGAGGCCATTCCTGTCTCTGTCCCACTTTCTGGAAGCTGGGGTGGGGACAGCGACAGGGGACAAGCCTTAGCCCTGACATGTGGTCATAACATCCTTGTTCAGTCTGACACTCAGACCTGGGAGGGGCACAGAGGGATCCAGCCTCGGGGACCCCAGAGGGGTCCAGTCCCAGGGGCTCTATTCTCTGGGTAGGAGACTCAGGCAACCCCTGTATGTTCCTGGGACCGGGGGCCTTGAGAGGCCAGAGGTCTGTGGACTTCACAGGTGCATGTGCTACCCGAGTAGCCTGGACCCCCACCCCCACCCAGGGGATGGGTGACTCCAGGGAGGTGATTTGAGGCTGTGGACAGGGAAACTGGTGGTGTGAGGGCATTGTTCCCTCCACCTGCCCGAGAGGAATCGCCGAAGGTGTTTATTAGAAATACAGATGCCCCAGGAGCGGTGGATTTAGCAGGGCTGGGGTGGGGCCGGGGAAGCTGTGTTTACTCCTGGGCCGGGCTCTGCTGTGAACACTGGGCTAGATGGGGCCAGGCTATGGGGAGTCCTGGTAATGGGGTCAGGGCCTAGGACACTCAGGGATGCCAGTGCCTCATCCCAGCTCCAGGGGGCCTCAGACACTCTGCCTTCTAGCTGCTTCCAGCCCTATCTGCAGGTCTGGGCTGCCTGCTTGGGAGACCAAAGACCTGGTGCCTGTCCCTCAGTGGGGACAGGGCGTCCTGAGGAGGGTTACAGGGCTCAGAGCCATTCATCTCTCTCCTCAGGCACTCAGACGCCACCCTCCGAGAGTCAGGGAGTAGTTGGGACATCTGTCTGTCACCCTGAGTTGCTTAGAGACCTTCACAGCCCGGTGAGTCAGAAGAGGTGTTTAGGGCCTAAAAAAATCATCTCTGTGACTCCTCAACCCTCTTACCTGGTGAGAACAGTCAAGCTGTTTCTCATTACTGAACAAGGTGAAGAGAGTCAACCTTTGGCCAAGTTCATCTCAAGGGACAGAAAGCAGACTTGTTTGCAGTGTGGGGGGAGGGGAACAATCATTGGGGCCACCTCAGCAGCTGCTGAGAGAGCGGGCTGGGGTCATCAGGAGGGTTGCCCACCCCTCTGTTATGGAGATATTGGGTCTAGACCAGTGACCCTGAAGATGTTAAATACTAATTACAAACAGATAAGAGCACAGCACCTGGTGCTGTGTTGGTGGGCGGGGGGGGTGGTGAGGAAGAGGAGGGGAGACATATCTGGGTACAGAGCAGAGAGGACACTATATTCGGGAAGGTCATGCTCAGGCAACCCCGACTTTGGTCCTGTTTCTCAGAAATATTCAGAACGGGCTTCAGGACAGGAGGGTGATGACAGGTCCTGGCCCCTTAAGGACCCCATTGGGGCCCCCTTCTTTAATCCCCATGAGTCTCATCTCTGAGCATCCAAACCAGCGTGGAAAGTTCCTTCTCGTGATGAGGATGAAAAGCACTAGGTTTGAGCTCCAGCTAAGTCATGCTGCCCCTCCCCGAGTCCCTTCTCTCTGGGCCTCGGTTATCTTATCACAGGGCTCATCTGAGAGGGAAATGGGACAAAGGACGTGCCAGCCCCCTGTGGCATGAGCAAGGAGCCCTTTCCTTACGTAGGAGCAGGAGCAGGAAGGGCCGTGGGGGCAGAAGGGCAAGAGAGATGTTCACCGCCTCTGGTGAGCTGTCCTCTGGGAACGGCACCCCCACCCTTAAACAACTTCCTCCTACAACCTCAGCCAGGAGGTTCCCTTTGTCTTCAGACCCTGTTTCCTTCCACCTCCCCCAGATAGCCCAGCCCCTCTGGCCTGGCCCAGAGCAATCCTGAGAAGATCAGGGTGATGTGAGCCCATGAGAAAACACCCAGCGTGAAGCCACATCCTGGGGGCGGGGGAGGGGGGGGGTCACTCACTGTAAAACATCACAACAGGACATTTCCTGGGCACTGTGCATGTGCCAGGCACAATTAAGTACTTTAGAGACATTTTGTTAATTAATTTCATCCTCGCCACACCGCCGTGAAGTAGGTGTTATTATCTCCACCTTACAGATGAAGAAACTGAGGTTTCGAGTAGTGATTCATTTGCTTGGAGTCAGACAGCCGGTAAGTGGTAAGGCTGGAATTTGAACCCAGTTGAGCTAAGTTTCCAAAGCTGTGAAGTAAGTGTACTTTGTTGTTGTGTCTACCTCAGGGGCCACATGACCCCGTGTTCCTTACAAACCCTGCTCTCAAGACAGGGTCTGAACCCTCGTCGTCAGCCAGCAGGAAAGGCTTGTGTGTGTCCTCCCTCCCTGGGACCTGCATTCCAGGGGAGGGGGGAAGACCCCCGGCAGGGGCATGAAATTGAGATGGTGTGATTTCAGGCAGTAGCCGGGTTGGAATGAGCCCCGGGCCGCTCCCCTCCCTTGCGCCACCTCGGCCTTGGCAGAGTGCAGGTTGTTCTGGTTCTGCCCAGCCTGCTATGAGGCGTCCTTCCCAGACTCAGTTTCTCAGGATAGGGGAACCACAGAGGAAGTAGAGACCTCACTCTCTGTCCAACTCGTTTACGAATCTGGCGAGGAACGGGATGGGGAACTTGGTGTCCAGCATCTTAGGGGGGGGGGGGCCGCTGGATCTCCGTGAAGCCTCCTGCGTTAACTCCCCACACTGCTTCTCCCCTCAGGGCTCTGCTTGCACACGCTCATTTGCATACGATGCATACCCAGAACTCCCCGGCTGCAGTCCTTATCATGCCGTTTTGCTCCAGCCATAGCTCACCCATGGCAGGGGCCCCGTGTCCCTCTTTCCTTTGGTTCTTTCAAGGGCACTCACCTGCGGCCGGGCTGCATAGTGTGCAGCATGGTCGGGTGTGGGAGTGACAGCCAGTGATGGGAGGTGGGGCGGGGACAGGGAGGAAGCCCCAGGCCCGCCCTGTTCTCCGCTCAGGCCTCCCACTGCACGGTCAGGGCCAGGTCTCTGAAGAGAGAGTCCAGTTCTGTGGGCTGCTTCAGGTCTGATGCCTGAGGGGCCGGGCTCTGGGCCTCAGTCTCAGATACAGGCTCCTCGTCCTTGGGACACACGAGGGACTCCAGCAGGCCCCAGGGACTTGGTTCCTGGTCTGTGGGGGAACAGGGGAGGGAAGGAGTGTTCAAAGGGAGGGATACAGGGTGGCCCTCGATCTGGACAGAGGAGAGGAGGGGGAGCTGGCCCTTCAGGTACGACGGTGTCCCTAGTTCCCCTCTGTGTAGCACACTGGGGTCAGGTACTCTGTCCGTGTGAACTCCCAGATGCTGGTGGAAGGAATTTGCTTCCTGGGGATCCCCCATATCCAAGGAGGTCACCCCTTGCAGAGAAAGGCCATCGGGGATATACCTTCCAGCTGGGGCCTCTTTCTGGAGCTGACCTTTAGGCCTGAGGTGTTTGGGACTAGAGAGCGTCACAGGTGGGGAGTCTTTGCCAGAACCTTCTACACACATCCCATAGGAAGAAGGCCAGCTGTCTGGAGTGGTCTGAGGAGTGTAGGAGGGAGGCTGGACCTCAGAGATGGCCTGTGCCATGTATGATGGAGGTTTAGCTTCGGGGGTTACTTGAGGTGCATAGGGTGGGGTCCTAACTTCCGGGGAAGCCTGGGGCGCACAGGACAGTGGGGAGAGTGCCTGGTGAGGCGGCACTCCAGAGGGCCGGAGGACGGAAATGTCTGGCTGCCCGAGGTAGGTGATCTCAGACAGGCTGTGCAGTGGTGGGGCTCCCGGGGGCTCCCTGGGCCCGGAGACCTTGACTTGAGAGTACTGGACGGGCTGGGCCAGACTGTTGGGGCTGCTCAGGTCAAAGACAGGGATCAGCACGTGCTCCTGGATGAACCGCAGAGGCTGGAAGGTCAGGACTCGCTGGACGTTCTGTGCAGGGACAACAGTCTACCCGTTAGGGCACGTTCTCAGCTCCCTGAGGGTGCCGCGGATGGTTGGGGTCCTCCAAGGAGAGGCAGAGGGGATGGGGTAGACCACCTGGGGCACTTTTCAAAATGCACGTGCCGCACACCCCCTTGGCTTTCCAGAGATATCTCTGAATGCTGGGCCTCTGTGAAGGGACAGGGCTCCCAGTTGAGGCTTTAGTTGAGGGCCGCTTCTAAAGTCTAGGCTATCTGAAGGAAAGAGAGAGGAGCTGTGCTTTCTTGAGGAAGTAGGTAACTCACATTGGGGGTTACCTTGGGGGTATGCTCTCGAGGTGGTGGCCCACACTGTTCGTCGCTCACGAGTCCCCAAGGGCCTGATATAGGGGGCCGGGTGCAAAAGGATGGGGGAGAAGGAGAGGCAGGGGAGTTCTACAGGAAACGGCTCATCTGGGCTTTGACATTGCAAAATGCCCTCAACTCCTCTGTCCCTCACATAAACGAGAGCCGGCTCCTAGAGCCCCAGACCCGTCAGGTCGGGCCTCTACAGCAGGCCCTGTGGCTTTAACAGAGGGCTGGTGCTGGCCGCCATATTGGGGCGTGACTTGGGGGGCTTACGTAGGGCCTAGAAGCCCTGGCTACACTGGCCTGGATTCCAGGGAGGCCCATTTTGACAGGACGTGAGCTCCAGGGCTCCCCAGAGTGCCCACCCGCTGTCAGCCCCTTGTAGCTGCCTGGACGTGGATGCTTTCAAGTCACGTGGGTTTTCTTTACCAAGCCCACTGTCCCCCGTCGCCAACCCTTCTCCAATACACCCTGCTGGGCCATGTCTTTGTCGGCTTTAGGTTGGAGAAGAGAAAGGAAGTCTAATTTTCTGTACTATGTGCTTCTCCCTCCCCTTCAGGGAGAGCCAGGGGTCCCTGGGCCCATGCCCCTGCTGCTTTGGGGTCCCCCCTGGACCCCTCCTTCCGGCCCCAGGCGCAACTGCTCACCAGGGAGTTGGGAGGCGGAGGTGGCTTGGTGACATATCTGTAGCTCAGGTAGCAGAGCCCTGCGACGAGGAAGCCCATGGAGAACAGGAAGGCGCCCGAGAAGGAGTATGTCCACGTCCGATCTGGGGGGGGGGGGGGGGCGCAAAGGGGCCAGAGCAGGAAGACTGAGGCCGCGATCTGGTCTGGGCCGGATCCCATGTGGACACTGCAGGCTGGGTGCTTTCCCTGCCCTGCCCTCTTGGGCCAGGCTTGGGAAGGTCTCTCCTATTCCCAACGTGTGCAGGGCGGGGTCAAGAGCACAAGAAGGGGGCCACATACTAGATGCCTAAGTATCCAGAATTTATAAATCATTCTGACACTAAGTAAAATATGTTGTATGCTCCCACCCCGACGAATATATTTTTCATAACAACCTGGCTCAGCGCAGAGCCTGCTTGGGATTCTCTCTCTCTCTCTCTCTCTCTCTCTCTCTCTCCCCCCCTCTCTCTCCAATAAAAAATAAATTAAAAAAATACATAACAACCTGGAAGGCTAGGTTTGAATTTTGGATTCTTAGATTCCTTGGGAGTCCCCGTGCTGAAATGTGGGGGTGCAGGGAGAGCCTGCCACAGGCCCCTGACCCACCCTGGCTCTATCCCTCTCTGGCAGGGGCCTTGTGCACGTGGATGTGGACTCCCCAGCCCACACAGCCAAGCTCATCCATGTGCCCCCCCCCCCAAATAAATAGCCACAAACAAACGGCCATCCTTTGGGCTAAGGGTCTGCACATCAACAGTGTCTCCTCTTGGGAGGAAGGACGCAAGGAACAGATCCGCTAGACTGGACACAGGCTCGCTCAGGGCATCTGTACAGGGAATTTGGGGGTCCCAGGTACTCAGAGTGTGGTCTAGGAGGTCACAGGCTCCGGGGGAGAATCTGTGCATTTGGACCTAAGGACTCTTCACCTTGTGGGGAGGGTCATGCCAGAGTATGGCCGGAACAGAGCCTTCTAAAGTGACCTCTGTTGCCTGGGTCTGAGGACAGCCCTACCTCCCTAGCAGGGGGCTGGGGGCAGAGGCAGAGGGGGTTGTGTGGGGGGAGGTGGCAATGGGAGGGGCCTGTCCTCTGTGCCTCCCTACAAAGGTAATGGGCTGGGTGTTTGGGAAGCTCTTGCTCAGGAGGGAGCCCGGGAGGGCACCGCCCTTTCTAAAAGGGAAAGAGAAGGACGACTAAGGGCTTTAATGTAGAGCCTTCTCCCAGTGGTCCTGCATCTTTGAGACTGATGCTGCCAGTTCTTGGCCTGACACACTTCTTGTCACCAGCCCAGGTGGGACCGGTAGGGGGCGTGGTAAGAAAGCAATAGTTGGGGTTTTGCGAAAACTGGTGATTTGTGTTCTCCAGGGGTTTTGACCCTCCAGGCCACCCTCCTTCCATTCCCCCATGAGGTGGGATGCTGATTGCCAGCTGTCAGTGACCTTGACAATTGCTGTGAACCCTGGGAATCTCTGGAGCCTCCATTTCTAGCCCACTTCTCGCCCTTCCCCAGCTCTGACTGTTGACCTCTCTGGGTCAGCTTCCCACCTCAGTGATAACCCTGTCCCCTGTCACACGGTATTCCTCTTGGTGCTCTGGAATGTGGGGGGTTAGAGGTCTGGCTCAGCCACTGACGTGCTGAGAATCCTTCTCTCTGCTGCATGACCCTCTCTGGTCTACTATTTATTTTTATTAAAAAAATTTTTTTTCTAATTTTCATTTTTGAGAGACAGAGGGAGACAGAGCATGAGTAGGGGAGGGGCAGAGAGAGAGAGAGAGACACAGAATCCAGAGCCGGCTCCAGGCTCTGAGCTGTCAGCACAGAGCCCAACGCGGGGCTCGAACTGACGGACTGTGAGATCATGACCTGAGCTGAAGTCGGACGCTCAACCGACTGAGCCACCCAGGCGCCCCTCTGGTCTACTATTTATTAAGAATAGGAGCCAGCAATTACTGAACTCTTACTATATGCACGGTGTGGGTGCTCTGCCTATGACATCCTACCAAACATTGAGGGCCAGAGATGCTCCTTTCTTAGGGATAATGAAGCTGAGTCTCAGAAAGGCTAAGTGACTTGGCCAAGGGCACACAGCTGCTCGGTGGAGAACCAGGATTGTCATGTTCAACTACAAAGCTCTCCTCATAGACACTACACAAGGATGCCTTAGTTTCCCCATCTGTAAAAATTGGATATGGGGTGAAATGACCCCTGGAGTCCTTTCCAGCATCAAGATGCTCAGATGTTGCTCTGTGACCCTCCCAGACATCCTGAGAAGTAAAGTGGAAATTCTGGACTCTGGGATAAGACAGACTGCATGATACGGGGTCAAGGGCAGGACATATCACTCTGAAATGGAAATAAGAGACATAACTGTGCAGTAGAGAGGCCTAGCCAAAAACAAAATTGCAAAGTGCTGGTTAGAGCCCAGGCTTCAAGATTAGATGAACTGACCAGCTGTGCAGTTGCTGGAGAGTTGCTTAGCCTCTCTGAGCCAGAGTTCCGCCTCTGTGAAATGGGGATGAGGCTACCCAACCCACAAGATTGCTATAAAGATTAAATGGAATAATGCATGTAAAGCATTTCACATGGTGCTTGGCAATGGAGTGGGTACTTAATAAATGACGGGAATTGTTGTTAATATACTTAATTTTGAAGGATAAGGTGACTTCTAGATGTCAGGAAGAAATAGCCAATAAGAAATGTGACTTATGTAAAAGTATCTACGGTCTTAGAAAAAAAATAAAAGGTATCACATCCTGAGCTAGACCGTGTAAGGACAAGCCAATAGAAGGATAAGGGTAGAGGGGGCTGCACATTGGCAGAAAGTGGGGTGGGGCAGGGGTAGGCCAGGAATGGGGGACATTTGTCTAGTCCATCCAGGGGAAAGAGTCACAAATCGTATACATGCTCCCAGCTTGGTGCCTGTACAGTCGGTTTCCTTTTCTAGCTCTGCTCTTGCCAAGTTCTATTCTGGTGTCCCCGTGGCCCTTCCCCAGGAAAGGCATGCCCCGCGCAAGTGGCCAGTGCTGGCCTTTCGACCAGGCATCTTTCCCCCGAAAATTAATGCACTGGGACTTGGGTGGAGACAATCAGTCTCTTGTGCATTCTTGGGGTGACTGGTGAGTTGAGTTTCTGAACAACACCGGGGAGGAGAGCTTCCCCGAGGATGATTCTACCCAGCTACAGGCATGCCCTACGGCCCAGCCTCTGGCAGCTGCCTCGCCTCCTCATTAGCACAGAAATCACCTACTGACATCATGAATCTGAACCTGATGACTAAGGAGGAGACTCTTTTTCCAAATCCATCCGACCCACTCCTATCACTTTCATCTTCTCAACTTGCACCATCTCCCTGAGCCAATGACTCAAAACGATTTCTATAGTAGCGTGGTGAGGAGAACATGGTCTCCTGAATTCAGCCTTGTTCTATCCCTCACCGCCTGTGTGCCCTTGTGCAGGTTACTTAACCACTCTGAACTTTATTGTCTTCAGTAAGACAGGGTGATAATCGTACCTGTCTCATAGGTAGCTCATGAGGATTGTGGTTAGTGGTTCCTGGTCCCTGGCTAGCACTGCAGAATAGCTAGTTCTTGGGGCGCCTGGGTGGCTCTGTCAGTTAGGCGTCCGACTTCAGCTCAGGTCATGATCTCACGGTTTGTGGGTTCGAGCCCCGCATCGGGCTCTGTGCTGACAGCTCAGAGCCTGGAGCCTGCTTCGGATTCTGTGTCTCCTTCTCTCTGCCCCTTCCTCACTTGTGCTCTGTCTCTCTCTGTCTTTCAAAAAAAAAAAAAAAATTAAAAAAGAAAAGAAACGCTAGTTCTTATCACTGTTACTGTTCTTTGACTTTGGAAGATACCGAGGGAACTTTTTATCATCTCTGCTTTCCCTTCTGCAGATTATTTCCCAGTATATCTCACCTTGGTTAATATTAAGGTGGATTTGCCAGGGTATATACAAAGCTGGTCAGAGAGAGGATATACAGCAGGTTGGAGGGTAGGGATTAAACACGTTTAAGAGCAGCCCATCAGCTAACTCAATGATGGATAAACAAACACTGACTTTGGCAATACACTAATAATCCTTCTGTAGTTTTTGGTGTGCCACCAGATCTCACCTTGGTTAGAGGGAAGAAAGCACAGAGTCAAGATTCGAATTCAGGAGTCCCACCTCCCTCTGGCTCCAGTTGAACTTACCTGGCAAGGTCTTCACTCGGCACATGTAGGGGTCGCTCTCTCTGACCAAGGCTGGAACAAAAATCCTGATGGCTCCAAGGAACTCTGTGTCGGGGGTCAGGCCAATGAACTCGTATTCCCTCTGCTTGCCTCCAAGGTGCTGAATTTGATAGAGAACACAGAGTGACTCCTTTTACACACTAGTCTCCGTATGGGGCCCAAGCAAGCCTGTGCACCCCTCTGCCTGGGTTATTGCACTCAGTATGGTCCACCAGCTACCCACACCAAAAGCTGGTGGTTGGTCCACAATGTTCCCTTCCTATTCCCCTACCCTCTGCTTTTTCTGCAAACCCAATCGGTCACCGAGCAACACGTGCTTTCACTAGAACAGGGTCTGGCCCATGAAGCACTCTCTTTAGGCTAGCTGCTGTTACCATCACCGCCTCCACCAACATCACCATTATCTCCCCTTCTCCTAGTTTTTCTCCTCCTCCTCTTCCTCCTTCTTTGTCAAGTATCAAAAACCCTTGAATATCCGTCCCTCTTTTGCCTTCCTCATTGCTTCTGCCTTAATTGGGCCTCAAAAGCTAAGAATTTTCTTCTTCGTTCTTTGCCTTTCAGCTACATCTTCCCTTTTGCAGGCATGTGGAGGCCAGGGTTTAGGGTTATTTTTATTTTTATTTTTGGAGGGGCGTGTAAGTGTGTGAAGGAGTATACAAACGGATTTTGCAACTCACTGTTTTGCGCAACTCATACGGTTGAAATTGCACACGTTAAATATCGTGTGATACAAGTCCAGCAAGTTGCCAAGGCCCAAGATTCCTCCTTCCCCAGATTTTTTTTACTGCCGCTATCGGCACAGAGCCCGACGCGGGCTGTACTCACAGACCGGGAGATCATGACCTGAGCCAAAGTCGGACGCTTAACCGACTGAGCCACCCAGGCGCCCCATCTCATTCACTTTCATATTCGATCTCTCTTCTTTTTGCTCCCAGTAATTTATAGCTTCTTTGGGCTAACCCTCTCTAAAGCATCAACTGTAAACTCTGGCCAAAATAAAAACCACCTGTAGGCATTAGAGAGTAAGAAAAAGCAGGCAGATACTGGAGAAAGCAGAAAAGGAAAGGCATTAGGTGGATTTGTCATTTTTTTAAATGTCTTTTAGCTTGCGGTGTGGTTTAAACTTAAGTAGAAACCTTGTAATCTTACTGGTTTGAATAATAATAAGAGAGAGTTCTGGGCAATCAGAACAGCTAAAAGTGAGGGGAGAGACCGCAGAGAGGACTGGTCCATAGAGAGGCAGGAGGCCCAAGTTCTGAGTGTAAACCCGGCCCCTAAAGTGAGTAGGATAAACTCCAAGCAGTCCAGGTAAAGGTCAAAGAATGGGACTGACATTTTGGAGTTTGAAGCCCAGCCAAATTACCTGCCTGCTAAAATAAAACAGAACAAGTCAATTACTCTTTGGAAGAAAAGAACAGAATCCAGAAGCCCCCCCCCCCCCCCCCCGGCCCCAGTATACCATTCACAACATCCAGGATACATTCTAAAATTGTTAGACAGGCAGAGTAAGAGAAAATGTGATCCATACTCAGGAGAAAAGACAATCAGTGGTGACCTCCTCCAAGATGACTCAAATCTGGCATTAACAGGCAATGATTTTCTTTTTTTTTTTTTTTCTCCAGCGTTTATTTATTTTTGGGACAGAGAGAGACAGAGCATGAATGGGGGAGGGGCAGAGAGAGAGGGAGACACAGAATCGGAAACAGGCTCCAGGCTCTGAGCCATCAGCCCAGAGCCCGACGCGGGGCTCGAACTCACGGACTGCGAGATCGTGACCTGGCTGAAGTCAGACGCTTAACTGACTGCGCCACTCAGGTGCCCCTAACAGGCAATGATTTTCAAGCGGCTAGTAGAAATACGCTCAAGGAAGTGAAAGAAAATGTGCTAAAACTGAGTGACTAGGAAGTCTCACCAGAATAGCAACTATGAAAATTGGAAACTTTAGAACTGAAAAATACAATATTTGAAATAAGAATCGCACTTGAGTGTTCTTAATAGCAGATGGGAGGTGACAAAAGAGAGAACTCAAAAACAGATCAATAGGATAAGGAGAATTAGTGTGATGGTCACACAACTTTTTGCATGGATTAAAAGCCATTGAGTTGTACACTTTAAAAGGAATGATTTTATGGTATGTGAATTATATCTCAAGGAAAAGGGCCAAGATGGTCAGAATGCTGTCTTCAAGAGATGTACTTTGTTTTTTCAACGTTTTTTATTTATTTTTGGGACAGAGAGAGACAGAGCATGAACGGGGGAGGGGCAGAGAGAGAGGGAGACACAGAATCAGAAACAGGCTCCAGGCTCCGAGCCATCAGCCCAGAGCCTGACGCGGGGCTCGAACTCACGGACCGCGAGATCGTGACCTGGCTGAAGTCGGACGTTTAACCAACTGCGCCACCCAGGCGCCCCAAGAGATGTACTTTAAATATGAGACAGTGAAATTGACAATAAATGGAGGTAAAAGGATATACGAGGGAGATTAAGTATAAGAAAGCTGGAGAGGCTATATGAGTAACAGGTGAAGAAGACTTCAATACAAAGAATCATACTGGGGAGAAAAGGACATTTCATAATGATAAAAGGGTCAATTTAGGCCCCAATGAGGCCGTAACGATCAGAACTGTGTATGTGTTTGATAACGGAGTTTCATGCACACAATGCCTGGCCAGATTGCACAGAGTTAAAGGGAAAATAGACAAATCCACAGTCTTAGGTGGAGGTTTTATTTTTTTGTTTATTAAAAAAAATATTTTTAAAATCTTTATTTATTTTTGAGAGAGAGAGACACACACAGACAGAGCATGAGCAGGGGAGGAACAGAGAGGGAGGGAGACACAGAATCCGAAACAGGCCCTAGGCTCTGAACTGTCAGCACAGGGCCCGACGCGGGGCTCGAACTCACGAACCACGAAAGCCTGACCTGAGCCAAAGTTGGACGCTTAACTCACTGAGCCACCCAGGCACCCCTGGGTGGAGATTTGAATACTCTCAGCAATTAAAAGAACAGTAGACCTTCTCCAATCAGGAAAGACATACAGCATGTAACACTATCAGCCGCCTTTATCTGATATATTTATAGAGCGCTCTACCAAGCAATGGTAAGATACACATTCTTTTCAAATACACATGGTTCACTCACCCAGATGGGCCATATGCTGAGCCAGAAAACAAGTTTCCATACATTTAAAAGGACCGCAAACACCCAGAGTATGTTCTCTGGCCACAAACTGAATTAAGTTGTAAGATATTCAGTAAAAACCCAAATATCTCCCCACAAGGAGCGTGGTAAGGACTCTTCCTGCTCAGTAATCTCTAACTGCTCCCCTGACTGTGGAAATAGATAGAACTTCTCTGTCCACCACCCAGGTTTACCTCCCGTGGCTCGTCTACCTCAGTGGTTGTCCCGCTTCAGGGTGGGTTAGAAGCACTTGGGTTGTTCACTGAAAATTCAGATCCCAGACAGGCAAGTACAGAGTTTCAGTGAGTAGATTGGAAGGAGGCTGCATTTTAAATAAATATTGCAGGAGAGCCTGATGCCATCGATTGGGGGCCACGTTTTGAGAAACAGCCCCCGCGCTCCAGCCAAACTGGGCAGTTTGGTGCTTGTCAGTAGGGCTTTAAGTTTTCTCGCTTCTGTCTCCGGTCATGGTGGGGCAGCCTAGGCCAGTGAAGGGAAAATGTGGGCTCTGAACAGAGCTGGATAGGAATCTTGACTATGCTATTATTTGCTGAATAATCTTGAGCGAGTGCCTGAGCCTCTCTGAGCCTCTGTTTTCTCGTTCAGAAAATGGAGATAACAGCACCTACCTCCTAAGGTTATGGTGAAGATTAAGGGATATCAGAAGCATGTATTACTTGGCACATCTCAGAAACTGGCATTGGCACCAGAAAGTTCTGGGAGTTTTTCCAGAACTCTTTGAGCTGCCATTTCCCCCCTCCCCAACCCACCCCTGCTCCACCACACAAGATACCCTTATTTTCCTCTTTCTATAACTATCTGAATTCTTGTTTTTGCTCCTTCTTCATCTACTAGGTTATAAACATCTTGGGTGCAACAATAGTCATTCAATGGAATTATGGACTCGTGGCACCTGCTGGGAGAAAATAACACGTGTTTCCTGGATATAAAAGAAATACCTTGTATACGATTTGACCCTTTGTACCCTTGCTTTCCACCTTTCCTTGTTAGTGATCTTAAGACACTGCCTGTATCCAGTTACTGAAAATAGAGGAGAACCAGCAAAAAGAACTGCAGCAGTGGAAATAGATTCCAGCATTTTCCAAAGCGGACACCTGAAGATGTTAATAGAGGTTGCTCTCCAGGATGTTATAAGGCATTAGGCAAAAGATAAAGTTAAAAAAAAATCATGCAAAGTAAAAAGAGCTTCTCTGGTCAAGAGATTTGAGAGAAGTTGTATTCAATGAATTAAAACTGAAGACTTGGCTTTGCAGGACTTGTCAGAGACTTTAGTGCTATTGTGTATGTGGTCTACAAGAAGGACGGCTGTGTTTCAGAGAATGCTAAAAAATACATATATATATAGAAAACACATCTCCTTTCTACTTAAAGCGATGCAGATCTAATTGAGAGGGAAATGAGTTTCCAAGGCAGGGAAGGACCAGGGAGACATATACACTTACCATCTGGTAGGTGTGGTTGACCTGGAGCTCTAAGTGGTAGGACAGGTCAGGGAAGACGTCCTCCAGGGTTAGCCGGTGGCCATCCCCTGTGTGGATAGGCGTGGTGGTGGGATGGACAATCATCTGGATGGATCTCACCTTGGGGATACAGGTCACATTGGGTGGTTTGATGGTAGCTAGAAAGGGGAGAAGGAAACGCAAAAAAGAAAGGGCTAGAACCAGCCAGTAGTGTCTGAGACTGCCCCGGACCCTGGGACGGGACTGACTGCTTCCCTTCTCCTCCCACCCCAACCCCAGCTATGCTCTGAAAGCATCAGCTACACAAACTCGTGAGAAGACAAAAGTTCTGCAAGCAACTGGTGTTGGGGTTGAGGTTGGCAAAAGGGTGCCCAGGGGTGAGAGGGAAGTACCCAGGGAGAGGGGCAGTGGCCCCCTAGATTAACCATGACCTTACCCTGCCTTCTCAATCCCCACCTCAAGTCTGGCCAGAGCACCCTTCCCCAAGTCTATCGGCTATGACAGCTTTGGGGACTGATGGCTCAACTACATAACCTAAATAATGTTTGGGGGGCCTCAAATTATTGATTCGGCCTCAAAGGCCAGACCTAAGACCTCAATCTCGTTCAAGACAAAATTTTCCCAATAACCAAATAACCCTTAGGGGTTTACAGACCTCTTTAAGAATTTGATGAACGCTATGGAACTTCTCTTCCCCAAAATGTACCTACAGATACAAATATTTTACGCTCGATTTTAGGCATTCATGAACCCTACTCCTCCTGAAGCTAACTTATAAAAATCCCTCAAGGGTCCATTGACCCACCAAGATCAAAAACATCTGAACTAGAAGAATGTGAACTTCAGTTTTGTTTATAAAAAACTGAGTTAAAAATCCTCAAAAAGGGACTGAGGGAAGTAAATGAAGACTACCTCCATCGAATAGATCATTTTGCAGCCATGAGATGTCCACGTCGTGGAAAAATGCTTAACAACACGGGCAAACGTTCCTGATAGCACTCTGTGAAAAACACCTACCAACCAGGTTACGAAAGAGTAGAAAGAGTCCCTAGCAACTGTGGTTATGTTTAAGTGTTCAGATTCTTTTGGGCTACTTTCATTTCTGTTTGTGGATTTCTATATTTTCCAGATTTTCTGCAGTAAATACGTATTAATTGGACAAGCCAAGAAAAAATAACTTGTTTAACTTTCCTTTTTAATTTTCTTGGAAAGCCACATGGCTGTTAAGTCAGTAAGTGAACATCACCACCTGCTTAACTTGTGTGGGGAGTTTGGCAACTCCTAATCCATTCATTCATTCATTCATTCATTCATTCATCAGTTATGTATTAATTCCCACGTGCCAGGCCCTATGCGAAGGACCGAGAATACAGGGGGTTCCACGCCTCCACATGGAGTCCGTGTTTCACTGGGGAAGGCAGATGATATACACGTAAGCAAATGGTGACACGAGCTGTCGAGACAATGAACAGTTGACTGTGGCAGAGATTAACAGGTGGCGATGTAGTGAAATGAGGTCACTGGGGCCGTGAGCGGGGACGCCCACTTAGGAGGTGATACTGAGGCAGAGATCAAGACTGAGGACCGGAAAAGAGTCCAGGCCAGAGTAGGGTGCTGAGTTAGGAGGCCTTGGTTGTAGTCAAGAGGCGAGGTGAAGGCGACTGACCTCGGGAGGTCGGGATGGAGCTGGAGGAAGATGAACAGTGCACATGGGATGCTCTGTAGTTGCAGCTACCTTCCCTAAAAGCCGCGTCTCTAACGGCCCCCCAGAGCCGTCCTGGGCCGTCCCCCTCCCCTTCCCTGCAGTGAGGGGGGCCCACTCACTGTGATACAGGGAGCTGAACCGGTCGGTCATCTTGGTGGCCGACGGGCCTGCAGCGCTGATAGCGGTTACTCGGGCATAGTAGTGCTCCATGGGGTTGCCCGTCTCCAAGGTCAGGTTGCAGGATTTCCGGGTGATCCGTTGGCAGCCCTCCTTTGCCAGCCACTCTCTCTCTCCGTACCTGGAGGCGAGGGAGGGACCGGGGCACACGTTCAACGAGCAGGCCTGGCACTGGGCCCGTGGTTTATTAATAATGATAACGATATCTAGTATTTACTTCACGTATTCTGTGTCCCAGGCCCCTCATGCGGATGATCTGTGAGTCCTCACGGTGATCCCGTGAGGTTCATATATCATTCTCCCGCCTTTTCGAATAAGGAAGCTGAGGCTTAAAGAGGCAATATCTGGGCAGGTGTTTGGAGCTTACGCCTGGGGAGCCGGGATTTGAACTCAGCCAGCCTGAGTTCATATTCTGGGCTCGTCGTCACCAAAAGCCTTTGAGGAAGGCACTGTTATCCCCGTTTGACAGATGAGGGATCTGAGGGGCAGAGAGGGGAAGTGACTTGCCGCGGGATAAAGTGGCAGGACCAGCAATGGAATCCGGGTTTGCAGACCCCTGAGCCCACGTCAACCTCCTCCCCTGCATGGGAAGGGAGACGGGCAGGAATGAGGGCATGGGCTCGAGGGGGTGGGCATGACTTTCTGTTGAGCTAGTCTCACTGATGAGAATATAACAATTATTTTCCAGGCACGAGTGTTCATGGGTCTGTCTTAATTAATCTACCTAACAATCCATGATGAAGGTCCTCTCACTTTACGGATGGGACACAGTCTTGGTGCCCATCGCCCAAGGTTATAAAGGCGAGAGCCGGCCAGTCTGACCCCGGAGCCTGGAATTTTAACAGTCACCATATTCTCCCTTTGCAAAAGAAACCACAAAGGAGCAAAGCTCTATCTGGCAGGCGGTGGTGCAGGCTGTAGAACATCGGGTGGGGGTGTGGGGACATACGGCACAGGGGGATTTTCTCGGAAGGGTAGGTTTCAGAGCAGAATCAAAAGAGGTCATGTGGAGAGGGAAGCCTACTTTTTATACTCAACACTGTAGACCGTGTCTGGGGCGCTCTCCGGCCTGCTGTCCCACGTCAGGATGTTTTCGAAGTTGCTGGACTGGAATTTTACGTGTTGAAGAAGATCCGAGGTGTCCTCAGCCACGTGAGCTGCAGGAAGCGGGGGAGCAGCGTGAGGAGATGGGCACGAGGACCCTGCCTCCAGCCTTCCAACAAGCCGTCCGATGAGGGGTCCTACTCACCAGAGAGTCTGCAACGGACCATCACCGCTCTCCTTCGCTTCTTTTTCTATTCTTTACTGAGCTACTTTTATTGTTGTTATTATTATTTATGATTATATTCAGTATTCATTATATATTATTATATTTACTATTTTCATTCTTCACATCCCATAAAATTCGCCGTTTTATTTTATTAAAAAATGTTTTTTCATGTTTATTTATTTTCGAGACAATGCGAGAGACAGAGCGCAAGCCCCGGAGGGGCAGACAGAGGGAGACACAGAATCCGAAGCGGGCTCCAGGCTCCGAGCCGTCAGCCCAGAGCCCGATGAGGGGCTCGAGCTCATGAACTGTGCCATCATGACCTGAGCCGAAATCAAGAGTCAGTCGCTTAACTGCCTGAGCCACCCAGGCGCCCCTCAGACAGGTTTCTTTGCTCAGGGTCACAGTTAGTATATGACAGAGCCTGCAGGACTCATCAGAGTGCTAGACTGGTCATGGGGGGATACAGGAGGGCAAGGAGGGGACAGCAAAGGGCCAGAGCCCCAAGAAGAGGACCAGGGAGGGACCACTGTCCCTGAAGCAATTTTTATTATAAATGAGAGCCTTCACTTTCAAAGCTCTTCTCTCAGCCCTCCACGCTTGGTCTGTGGAAAGGAAGAGGGGCGCAGGAAAATGGCAGCCAGAACTGACAGCTGGCTCTGAGCGTGCTCAGAAGGGCCTGGTTGGCTGGGGTGGGAAATAAACAGGTGCGGACCCACTTGCGCCAAGGCCTTGGGGCCTTGTGTACATATTGTGTCTTTGATGCGTGTGTGCCTCCACCCACCCTGGACGTGACCATGACCACAACAGGCCCAAGGAGTGGGTTGTTATTTAGTCCCCACTCTGAGTCTACATACGATATTTCTGCAAGAGGGGTCCATGGGCTTAGGAGGCACCTGAGAGGGTGGGAAAGAGGGTTAGGGCAAACCTGACCCTGCTGTGCATCCACTGGCAAGGTCTAAGGACGCATTCCTCTTTGAACCTGGGTTGGTCAGTCCCAGCCGCTATAGAGATCTTTGTGTTCCAGGTTTCTTGGAGCTCTCAGAACAAGGCCTAGGGGTCTGGGGGTGCAGGGGGTGTCTTACTGCTTCTAGCCAATGTGGCGGCTATGCTATTGGGCCCCAAGGTGTGGCTGACATCTTGTTTGGATCTGAGTCTGGGCAGAATTGGGGTCTGTTCTGGAGGGAGTGAGCGATCCTGGATTCGGGGCTGGGTCTTAAGTTGAGGGAGGGAGTCCAATTTGAAGTCAGAACTGAATGGTGGCTTCTGGTGGGGTGGTAAAGATAGGGCAAGGTGGTAAAGGAGAGAGCGAGGGTGGATTTGAGAGAAGGTCAGGGTCTGTCTGGGGTGTCTAAGACACCCCTCATTAGGGGCTACGGTGGAAAGGTTGCTGGCTGGGGTCAGTATGCTGGTGGGCTAGTTGGGTTGGGGCGGAGCCTGGTGGCTGAGGCTGAGACTTGCTTGGGAGGTGAGGGGCCCAGGCTGGGAGGAGGTTGGCACCGTTTTTCAGGAGGGAACTGAAGTTGGCTTCCAGAAATGAGGTGGATGGACCTTGGCTGGATTCTTCTTTTAGGGGGGATTGAGGGCTAACAGGATCTCTCCTCTCCTCCTACCTCACTCATTTCTTTTTCTCCTCAACTCCATCATGCGTTCCCCAACCTGTGTTGTGTCTGCACTTCCTGGGTGAAAGTCTACATTGTGAAATCCTGGACACCCATGTGTTGCCTAGAAACTGACAGACCAGTAGCCTCTAGAAAAGGAAGTTCCCACGTTTGCTTGGAGAAACAATTTTATGTCAACAAGTCGGAAGCTAAGGAAAAATGAACAAACAAAAACACTTCAAAATATTCTGGAATCAGCCTCAGAATGCTAGGGCAGAGGAGACCTGGGTCCCAGAGAACCTTCTTGGCTCTGAACAACTCCTAAGACTGTTTCCCTTCGGTCCCCATCTGAAAGGGTCAGGAGCTTGTAAGACTTCCAATCAGAATGGAGTCTTCGGGGGAGGCAACAAGTCTTCCTCACTCATCAAGGGCGCAGCGTGTTGGGAATACCCATCTTGATGCCGGAGTTGGACAGACTGGAGGGGCCCAGGCGGCAGCCAGAAGCACTGTGGATCCCACCAGCTTACGCAGGGGACAGGGAACAGCGGCAGAGGGGGCTGGGAAGCCCCGGCTCTTTATGGGCTTTATCCTGCACTTGAGCCAGAAAGGGCTCTGCAGGGACCCTCCCTCCCGCTCTTCAGTCAGCACTATGCATTCACTTCCTGGGAAAGTTCCCTGAATTATACTACCCCTCTCCTGGAGCAGAGACACAATCTGGGATCTCACACATCTGTTTGAAATTTCTCTATAACGGTAAATCAAGAAACCGATTTTATTGGGTTTGGAAAGCATGCCTTCTAGTTCTGTTTTCAAAGGGTGTTTTAAGACCCGTTAACGTGGCAGGCCTGGCCGTTGTGGGACAAAGCGCTCTCTGGGATCTAGAGTGAGGGGCCGGAAGAGCCCCCCAGCCCCAGAGGTGAGGAAGGAAACAATGGCCGCACTCGAGTTTTGTCCCTTCATTGTTCTCCCACCTCCCCTTGTTGGGCCAGTGAAAGCCAGAAGCAGAGGAAGGGACCATACAGCTATCAGAATGATTCGAGTGGTCCAAGGAGGTCTGCCTCCCTCAGGCCAATTCTCTAACCACTGAGGTGAGGGGATCTGGCACCCCCAGTTCAGACAGCTGGCTGCATCCCTGAGTTTAGAGGTTAGTTGAGTCTCCAGAAGAACCCAGGGTCTGAAGGGCCCTCGCATCCTCTCCCCAGTACCCTGAGGTTTCCCCCAGTTCTCCAGGGAAACTTATCCAATTCAGCCCTAGTGGAGAGGAAACCGAAACTGGCTGGGATGGGGGAAAAGACCCCGATCAACCCTCCCGGGTGCCGGGGAAGGTGGGGGGGGGGGGGTGGGATCTGACCACAGGGGATGGGCACTCACCGGCCAGGGATCCCGCGGCCAGGATGGTCAGTAGCGTCCTCATGGGGCCGGGCTCAGGGCCCTCTTTTGGCCTCCGCTCTGAGCAGAGCACGGTTGGAAGACTGAGAGGCTTTGCCGCCTTGGCATCGGGCTCCACCCAGGTGCAGGGGTGGGGAAAGATGGGAGGGTGGGGCCAGAGCAGGGGGAACGAGGTGCAAAGGTGTCTGGTCTGTAAGCTTCAGAATTCCAGGTCCTGGGCGGGATCCGAGGGAGTTCCTTTCCTAGTTGCAGAGAACAGTAATAGCGACAGGCCAGCTTGTTTATCTGGTCTGGTGGCTGATTCAACCCAGGCTGTTCAGTGCTTTATCAGGAAGCTAAGAGACAAAAAAAAAAAAAAAAAAAAAAAAAAAAGGCAAAAATAATCCATGACACGCAGCCCCATCAGACAGCAATTTGGCACTGTGTCTCAAAAACCTGCAACATGTGGGTAACTTTTGCCCCAGAAATTTCCTTCTCAGGAATGTATCCTGAGGACAATCACTGGAGCAGACAAGGAAGGGAACAGGAAATATGTTCCAGAATGTTCCTGGTGGCAAAGGAAAAGCTGTGACTCCTTGGCTTTGTTCTGGCAGGAGGAGACAGAGGAAACCATTTTCTCCTTGTTGCTGGGCCTCAGGGAGGCTGGAGGGACCTGGACGCTGTTCAGGGTGGACCTGATTAGAGATCTGTGCTCCTGGGAAGAGTTTGGCTCTCCCCGGCCACACAGCCGCAGGCCGAGGCCCAGAGCAGGAGAGCTGGCTCCTAAGGCAGCCAGTGGAAGCATCCAGAAGCCTATGGCTTTTGGATGTCGTAGGCTGTGATACCCAGCAGTCTGTATTTAAGTTTTTCTTAAAACCAATTGTTAGAATTGTTTCCTTTCTATCAGCTTTGAGTCTTTGGTAAAGTTTATTTGCCAAAATAGCCAAATCTCAGCAATACAAGAATGTGGGACTATCTAGACTTCATTTCTAATAGGAACTAGTAAAAAAGAAAGAGGAAGAGCCTCCATATGCCCCACAGTAGAGGGTTTTCTAAATGAATAATGATACGTCCGAAAACGCAAGCTGAGCACAACCTCGCATGTGAATGGTGCTGGAGAAAATGTTTGGCGGCCGAAGATTCCCCATATTTTGTCAAATGAGAGCGAGCATGGCCTATACTATGTACGCAGAAGCCTGGTTAAAACAAATGCACACAGAGAGGGGGAGAAAGTCTTAAATGATATGATTGTAATATGGAAATATTAATGGAATTATCTCTGGGTGGGAGTAGAATTACAGGTGATTCTTATTCTCTTTCTTTTGCTTATCTGCACTTCCTAAAGTGCTTATAGGCAAGATATACATATATTTTTTTATATTAAGGAAAAGCAAGGCTACTGAGCAAAACAAAAAGACATTAAAGAAATGCGTTGAGCTAGGCTGTACCCACCTTCTGCAATTCCCTTTCCTCTCTCTTGGCCAGACTCCCTCTTCTTCAAAGCCAGCTGGGATGGTTTCCTCTCCTGCAAGATGCTCTTGACAAGTTTAGCCCCCAGCAGGTTCACTTAAAAAAAAAAAATTATTTATTTGGAGAGAGAGAGAGAGAGAGAGAGAGAGAGAATCCCAAGCAGGCTGTCAGCGCAGAGCCCGACATGGGGCTCGAACCCATAAACTGTGATATTATGACCAGAACCGAAGTCATGAGTCAGATGCTTAACCGACTGAGCCATCCAGGCACCCCAACCACAGGCTCACTTTAAATGTCCCTTTAGGGCTCTGATTCTGCACATTGGCATTGTCCAGTGTTATTCTTCAGGTGAGCTCCTGTTTAAGACTGGAAAGGACAAGGGGCACCTGGGTGGCTCAGTTGGTCAAACGTCAGACTTTGGTCACAATCTCATGGTTCATGGGCTTGAGTCCCATGTTGGGCTCTGTGCTGACAGCTCAGAGCCTGGAGCCTGCTTTGGATTCTGTGTCTCCCTCTCTCCCTGCCCCTCCCCTGCTCATGCTCTCTGTCTCAGAAAAGAATAAACATTAAAAAAAAAAAAAAAAAAAAGACTGGAAAGGACAACTCAGGTCAGGGCAAGGTGAGACATTAGCACCATTTGAAAAACCCTAACTGTAACCCTAACCCTAACCTGTTGCGTGAATAAGAGTCTCCTTTTATGTAACAGGAAAACGGGGGTGGGGAGGGGAAGTGGGAACACATATTAAGGAGACAAATTCTTTTTTTTTTTTTTTTTTTTAATTTTTTTTTTTCAACGTTTATTTTTGGGACAGAGAGAGACAGAGCATGAACGGGGGAGGGGCAGAGAGAGAGACACAGAATCGGAAACAGGCTCCAGGCTCTGAGCCATCAGCCCAGAGCCTGACGCGGGGCTCGAACTCACGGACCGCGAGATCGTGACCTGGCTGAAGTTGGACGCCCAACCGACTGCGCCACCCAGGCGCCCCAGGAGACAAATTCTTTTGATTTAAGGAAATAGCTTTCAGTACGGTGGTGTGGCTGATTTTAGGATGGGCTGCTCTTGGTTGCTGGCGGTATTCAGTGAATGGCTGTGACCACTGGTAGATATTTCATAATAATTCCATTCTTTGGTCTTTAAAATTCAATGGCTCTTGTCTTCCCAGTGAGGGAGAAAACATTCTGAATGCAAAGAGATCTTCCACGTGGCTGAGTATAGAGCAACTATCCAACATTAAATTGGCCTTTAAAAAAAAAATTAATGTTTATTTATTTTTGAGAGAGAGAGAGAGAGAGCGCCAGGGAGGGGCAGAGAAAGAGGGAGACACAGAATCTAAAGCAGACTCCAGGCACTGAGTTGTCAGTACAGAACCCGATGCGGGGCTTGAACCCACGAACCATGAGACCCTGACCTGAGCCAACGTCGGACACTTAACCAACTGAGCCACCCAGGCGCCCCTAAATTGACCTTTATAGCAGCAGATTCACCCTGCTGGTTCTCTCTGATTCAGCTTGCCAGAAAAACGCATTCGTTTGCTTTCTAATAAATTTCTCCAATGCACCTTGCATCGTCTTGCCTCTGAGTCTTTATCCAAGCTGTGCTGCTGCCTGGAATACACTTCCCACCCCCCTTTTTTCCTAATTCTGGCTCATTCTTCAGACCTCTTCTCAAATTCTCTTCCTCCAGGAAGCCTTCCCTGTGTGAGCCTCTCACCAGGTTGGGTTAGGAGCCCCAGTTGTGTTCCCCTGGCCTCCTGAAATTCACCCGTCCTCATGTATATATCACACTGTAGGATTAGTTTCCTGCTGTTGCCAACTGTGGGGACAAAAGGTGTAATTTGCTCCCCTTGATCTCTCAGTGGATCAGCCGAGAGGAAATAGCCGATAATATTTTCTCAATGAAAAAAAAAAAAGCACATCTTAAAATGACGAATACTCAGGAATGTGACGTGCCTGCTTCCGTGCTTCTGTCCCTTCTTTCAACACCCAGCGATGCCAGAACCAGTTCTGCAGAAGCAAGAGCACCAGAGGGCAGAGGGCTGGGGGAGGGGGGAGTGCTGTTCCCTTGGTTGATGACTCAGCAGTCAGAGAGCCTGAAGGGGGTCCCTGATCCTTCATGGCGGGGAAGAACGAGGCAGGTGCAAAGCCCTGGTGACCTACCCCCAAGCCTCTTCTTAGAGAAAAGCCTGAGAATCAGACTCACTTTGCAGTCCGTGGCTCCAAGCCTCAGCTGTGTCGATTGGGGACATTGACTTAGTGTCCCAGGTCGGGAGCCTGGGTCTGGTCCCAACCTTGCACCTGACTCTAGGTGACCTTAGTGGGCCTTGTCCCCTCTCTGGGCCTCAGTTTCTCTGTCAGTGAGGAGGCGTGGCCCAGAAGGCCTCTAAGAGCTCTTGGGATTTGAATGGCCCCCGTTTCTATGTCATTAAGGGGTTGGAAACCCCAGAATTCGTTCATGGCTACTGCCAGTGACACACGCACACATTCAGCCCAGTGTTTATTGACTCTGCTTATAATTTCAGCTGTCTCTCAGGGTGAGGAATTCTTGAAGCTCACTACCTGCTTAGAAGACCATGCTTCTGCATAAAAACAAGATCTGGGTAAAAGACCTCTCTGACCTCAGCCGTAGCAATCTCTTACTCGACACATCCCCAAAGGCAAGGGAATTAAAAGCAAAAATGAATTACTGGGACCTTATGAAGATAAAAAGCTTCTGCACAGCAAAGGAAATAACCAACAAAACTAAAAGGCAACCAACGGAATGGGAAAAGATATTTGCAAATGACATATCGGACAAAGGGCTAGTATCCAAAATCTATAAAGAGCTCACCAAATTCCACACCCGAAAAACAAATAACCCAGTGAAGAAATGGGCAGAAAACATGAATAGACACTTCTCCAAAGAAGACATCCGGATGGCCAACAGGCACATGAAAAGATGCTCAATGTCGCTCCTTATCAGGGAAATACAAATCAAAACCACACTCAGATATCAGCTCATGCCAGTCAGAGTGGCCAAAATGAACAAATCAGGAGACTATAGATGCTGGAGAGGATGTGGAGAAACGGGAACCCTCTTGCACTGTTGGTGGGAATGCAAATTGGTGCAGCCACTCTGGAAAACAGTGTGGAGGTTCCTCAGAAAATTAAAAATAGACCTACCCTATGACCCAGCAATAGCACTGCTAGGAATTGACCCAAGGGATACAGGAGTACTGATGCATAGGGGCACTTGTACCCCAATGTTCATAGCAGCACTCTCGACAATAGCCAAATTATGGAAAGAGCCTAAATGTCCATCGACTGATGAATGGATAAAGAAATTGTGGTTTATATACACAATGGAGTACTATGTGGCAATGAGAAAGAATGAAATATGGCCCTTTGTAGCAACGTGGATGGAACTGGAGAGTGTGATGCTAAGTGAAATAAGCCATACAGAGAAAGACAGATACCATATGTTTTTACTCTCATGTGGATCCTGAGAAACTTAACAGAAACTCATGGGAGAGGGGAAGGAAAAAAAAAAAAAAAGAGGTTAGAGTGGGAGAGAGCCAAAGCATAAGAGACTCTTAAAAACTGAGAACAAACTGAGGGTTGATGGGGGGTGGGAGGGAGGGGAGGGTGGATGATGGGTATTGAGGAGGGCACCTTTTGGGATGAGCACTGGGTGTTGTATGGAAACCAATCTGACAATAAATTTCATATATTGAAAAGAAAACTCGTAGTATTGTACACTTTAACAAGTGAATTTTACTAATGTAGATTAGGATGTAATAAAGCTGACTGAAAAAAATTCAAAAAAAAAAAAAAAACCCAAGATCTGTGTCTCAAGCTAGAACTGGGGGACCAGTTTCACACACGCCGTGGGAGCCAGGAAGTGAACAGAATGTGGGCTTTGGGCAGACAGACCCCAGTTCGAATCGCAGCTCTGAACCTGAGGTGTGCAGGTAGGTCTGTAGACCGTTTCTGAGGAGGGGCTCTCACGTGTCTCCTCTGTTGCAGAAAGAGGAACCAAAGACCAAGGGAAGTCCTTTAAAAACCTTTACAAAAACCTGGACCCCTGAGTGTGTGGGCATGGGGATGGCTGGAGTGATACACATTCCCTCAGGGTCTGAGTTGCCCATAGCTCCCGAAGCCAAAATTCAGGGACAGGGGAAGCAAGGGCATTGCATTCTACAAATTAGGCATTGCAGCTGGACTGCAGTTATTTGCGGGGCTGGGGGTGGGTGGGGTGGTATTCCGTGACAGAGCCTGGAGCTCAGAGATAGGCATGGGGGGTGCGGGGAGTCTGAGCCCCTCTTGGAATCTGGCTGCTGAGATGTCCACGTAGCGCCCTGAGAAGCCGAGGCTTACAGCGGGGAGTATGATTTGCGTGAATGGATGGGACTCACCCTGGAGGGAGGCACTGACGCCTGGAGAGAGGCCTCCCACCTCCTGCTGATGATTTTCCCAAACCTCTCATTCTGTGTCATCACGTGCCAAGGGGTGGGGCTGCCTGGGCTGGAATGGGTCCTGGGGCCAACCAGTATCTCTTGAGTAATTGACTCATGGAACCGACTCGCTCATTTAGATATAATTTCTGGTCTTTTTTTTTTTTTTTTAACCCCCAAACTCTCATCACGTTAGCCCCACTTTGCGCACAGTGAATACACTCAAGGAAGCTGGAAGCTAACAGCCATCGATCAAGTCCTCAATGACGGGAAATGAGAAGTTACAGTTAGGGGACAAAGGTACTGTTTGGTCTCCCACTTCTGTTCCTTTCCTCGCCATTCACTCACCGAGCAGCACCGATCGCCCCTCGGAGCAGATGCTGGGTTGAGGAAGGACGGTTATTCACGTGGGACAGGAATTTGGGATCTGGGATGGTGTCACCTAATGCACCATCTCTGGCTGTCTTATATGTAAGCCAGTCAAGGCCAGCCCTTTACCGACTCCAATTCATAGATCAGTGCCCTCGTTCATTCCTTCATTAACTGATTCAAAACCAAACTTGCACCCCATGCCAGGTGCTGGTGCCAGGAGGAAAACTCCCTTCCCTGAAGGAGTTCTTGGGATGCGACACGCGGTACCCTAACCACTCCCTCTCCCAGCTCCAAGAACCCGTGCAATTCAGCAGTCCTGCGAACCCACCTCTGTCCAGATGATGGGCAGCAAACAGGCCAAGGACCCTCCAAAGGCCTGGTGTCAGAAGGCAGGGTGGGAGGTGATCAGGATCACTCAGCGAGAAAGTTCTGCCCTGTTGTCTGGAAAGGATCTACTGTACATCCATTCAAGGGGATAGCTGCTGCAACCAGACCACAAGCTGTAATATGCACAGTCTCTTTGTGAATTGGTGAGGATATCTGGTTACAAGAAACAGGCAGCCCGGGGAGATGGTTTAAAACTCCAATGCCAGAAAGCTAGGGACAGGGCTGCAGCTGGGCTCCGGGGATGGACGGGAGCCAGGGTTTATAACTTCTCATCTCGGCAGCTCACCTGGATGCCTCATTCTTGTTTCTTCTGCACACGGTGCTTTCCTGCTCCTTGGAGAGGGAAACAGGCCATCGCAGGTTGGAATTTACATGTTCTACACCCAGGCAGCCAAGACTTCTGAATTCCCCAGAAAGGGACTTGTTGGATCAGCTCAGCGTGGGTCTAGCACCTGCCCTGGCACCGGTAAATGGTGACAATCTGCAGGTACCGTGCTGGCCAGTTACCAAGTGGCCTTGGGACAGTCACTGGAAGCTGGGAGCTTCTCCTCGGCAGAGATCTACTGGAATGAGTTCAGGTTTGCAAGGCCAGCCACAGAGGATGTTCTGTATCCTTCCACGGACCACTGTTGCAATAGGGTGTGATGTCAGGGTGGTGGACACAGCTTGGGCCTGACTGTAGCTAGCGGTGTGAGTGTCCCGCCCCCGCCCCACGGCACTCACCTTTCTCATGCACTCAGCTCGATGGCTTCCAACCGCACATGTCTATGACTTGTGGGAGAGAGTGGCCCTCTGTATAGGATTGATGGGTGTGGCGAATACATTCCCAGGTCCTGCTCCTGCAGAACCAATCTGGAGAGTTCCATACTGAACTCCCAAAGCCCTCCAGGGGGACTGAGTCCCAACTGCCCAGAACAGTGACCTATCTGGTTATGTACCTGAACAGGCTGCTTTCCTTCCCTGCCTGGCTTCCCACTCCCCTCTTGGTGCTTTCTGGAATCCCAGAACTGCCTCTCACTCCCAAATCCCAGTCTCTGGGGCAGCCGCTGGGGACCCCCACCCAAGATCCTTGTGGGATGAGTGGTGAGGACCCTTTGAGAAATAATAGCAGTACATCTCCATTCAATCCTGCCATTTTCTCTAAAAACAGTAGATACCAAAGACCATTAGGGGATTCTTTAAATGTGATGTAAACCTAGAACATTAGAAATAGATACAAACACCTAGGTACAATACATAATCTCAGTGCACTAAAGAATCACAATGTTGGGGCACCTGGGCGGCTCAGTTAAGCATGCAATCCTTGATTTTGGCTCAGGTCACGATCCTAGGGTCTTGGCATGGAGCCTTGCGTCAGACTCTGTGTTAAGCAGGGAGCCTGCTTAAGATTCTCCCTCTCCCTCCGCCCCCCTCCCCCGCTTGCACTCTCTCTCTCTCTCTCTTCCAAATAAAATTTTAAACAATTATTTAACAAATTTTTATTCACTTAAAAAAAATAAAGAATTACAATGTGGCTTTAGCATAAGGTGTCTCCCCCATAACCTTCAACCGAGGCCGCGGCCCCGGGGCTCACTCTATGCACTTCCCGGCCGCCCTGTACATGAGGGCTCTGTAAACAGTTGAGTGCTGAGCATGCCCAACTAATTATTATACTGAACATCATGCTCTCTCCTAACGCTTCCTATGGCTTTTTGTTGATGACTTAATGACTCTAAAAGAGCTGGCATTGAGAATTACTAAAAAAGCTCAGCCTATCTCAGAAATGAAACTTGGAAAACAATGCTTGAAAAAATAACAAGGCTTAAAAACACACACGTGCGTGCACACAACAGCAAGGTTTAAGGAAAGGGATCGAATGGTTCCTTCTCAGAAGCCCAAGACAATACTGATGATGGCTTTTGGTTTTTTGAAGTTACCTCCATGAAGCAGCTGGGTCTCAGAAAGAACGTCAGTTAGCAACCGTCTGGGCATTTTCCTGAAGACTTGGCCCTGAGCCACAGCCTTCCCTAGCTCTGTGGCTTTCAGTGTGTTTTCCCTCCTCTGTGCTCAGGGATGTGGACAAGCCCTAACTCCTGCAGAAATGCATACGTGTGGGTGCGTGCATGTGCACGTATGTGGGAGCCCCAGCAGTGGTGAAGGTCTCTTGCCAGTTTAGCGCCCCTCGGAAATCCTTGCTGAGACTGACGCGGCCAAGGGCACAGGGGTTGGCCCAGCTGGCCAGAGACCAAAGAGCTCATCTATAGTAAGAGCACATTTCTTTGTTTGAAACAAAAGACAGGTATTCAATCAAACAAGCAGTGTGCTAACTTTTTCTTTAGCAGGGGAGCCCCCTCCCCACTGAGCACAGCCTCACACGGAAGGCCATGGGTGGAGCGGGACACTGGGGGACTGCTCTGGCTGTCGTGGGGATCCAGTAGTCCCTGGCAGCCTCCGCCCATGAAACCCAAGACTGTTTGGGAGCGTGGTTGGAGAAACCCTAGACCAGATTCCCTTTTCCGGATCCTTCATTTAATGTCGTGCCTTCTTGTTGCCTTCAGAACAACAAGCTTGTGTGGGTGGAATGGCTACAAAGATGTTTTTTTCACAAACATCGAAACGTAAGTTCTGGCTACATGGCAGGGCCCAGGTCTCGGAGCCATGATTGTTCGGATGCTCAGCCACAAAATGACAAAAAGCTTGGTCCCTATAGGCGAACGCTCAGCTATGCTCGCCCGTACCCTGGTGGGTATAGGTTAACAAGGCAGTTGTTTGAGAACACCCGTCGCTACCCCCCGGGTAAGGCTAGTCACCTTGTAGGAGGGCTGACAACACTGACTCTATCTTTGGCTCTCCATCTTGTTCATGTCTGCTCCACGACCTTCCTCAGGACTATGTGTCCCGGGCCCTCGGAGATTAATAGATATATCTTAGAAATGCCCACCAAGGCCGGGATGGGGGGCGGCTTGTTTTAGCCTCCCACGAATCCGTTAGAGAGAACATAGTCTTTCTCTCTCCTGATGCACAGGATCTAATTAAAGGTTAGCTGTCAACCAGGGGCACGCAAGCCCTTTGAGGTGCAGGCGAACCCTCTGATCTCACTACAACACCCTTCTGAGTGTCCCCTGGCCCCTTCAAACCTGCAAGCTGAGGTCTGGATTTTGCAGAGAATTCCGATGCAGCTGCGTGGCTTATCCTCCCCCCAACAACGCCCCCTCCCCCCGCCACACCCCATCAGTAAATTACCCTGAACAAAACTCTGTGAAAACTGCACAGAGTCGCCTGCTTCGTTTCCTGGCCTCAAAGCACCATCTCAGTTTGGGGGATACTTTACCATCTCTCTGCCACCTTCTGACATACCTGCTTCCAGGAGACACCGAGTCTCATAATTAGAAGGGAAAATGGGACTTCTTTATAACCAGAGGTCTAAAGTGCGGTCTAAAACAGGGATCACAGACCCAGGAGTCCAGTTCTCTGACGGGTCGTTACCCCACCCCCAACAAATCAGACCCCTTGGAGGGTGGATCCCTTGGTTCTTTCTTTTCTGGGAAAGGGGAGAGCGATCCGGGTCCTTGTTGGCTGGGCTCGGACTTCTGAGAGTGAGGTTTCCTGACCAGGAGGAGAGAGGAAGTGAAGGTGGAGGGCAGGAGGTAGACGAAGGGGAGACCAGAGAAAAGTGAATGCTGCTAGTCAAAGTCACGTGACTGGTAAATGGCACGGCTGGGATTTGAAGCCAGGTCTGTCTGATAATAAAAGCTGCGGAGGGGCGCCCGGTTGGCTTCGTTGGTTAAGCGTCCGACTCTTGATTTGAGCTCAGGTCATGATCTCACAGCTCGTGAGTGTGAGCCCCGGGTCAGACTCTGTGCTGACCGTGCAGAACCTGCTTGGGATTCTCTCTCTCCCTCTCTCTTTGCCCCTCCACTGCTCATGCTCTCTCTCTCAAAAAAAAAAAAAAAAAAAAAAGCTGTGTTAATTCCGTAAGTCAGAGACTATCCCCTGCTTACTGGGTTTTTCTTCACTGAGGCCCACGCTAGAGGACTCATGAACCAGGAGGCTGAGACTCCCGGGCGGCGGGAGCTTAGCAGGTGCCGGAGAAAGGTATGACACTCATAAAGATGTGCTCCAAACCTTCCTCCCCCCCAGATCCAGATGATCCCTTGTGGCGTCAGCCCTTGGTTGTCTGCTGTGACCTGACCTTTGACATTGTCCAGGGATGTTTTCTCTAACTGCCCCGTCACCCCAAAGGCAGTGGGGTGATGTGACAGCCAGTCAGCCTCTGACCTCGGCCCATTCTTGTCCTCACCCTTCTTAGAGCTCGGCCCGAAGCCGGCGAGTCAAAGGATGGGGTGGCTTCTGCGGCTGGGGTTTCTAAAGTGCCGTAAGAGCCCTCTATGGACTCAGGCAGGATGCGCCCAGGCTCTCAAGTCCAGGTGGCGTCTTGGGTCCTTGGAAAGCTTAGACTTGGAGGGATGCTGAAGAAAGCTTACCTGGCCATGTAATGCCCTAGTGTCCCGCCTCCGACTTTAGCCTTCTGGAGGCTCTCAGTCCTCCGGTTGCCAGTAACGTCACCCTCGATTTCTGATTCCCTCTCCCCTCCTCCTCCTTCTTCTTCCCCCTCCTCCTCCTCTTCCTCCTCAGGGCTGCTGTCCCAGCAAAAGGTCAGTGTGTGAAGAGAAACTGGGGGCTCCCCAGGGACCAGATTGAGCCCTGGTGATGAAAAGCAGCTGGTCCAGGAGGCAAGGTTGTCTTTCAGGGGATCTTCCAGGAAACTCAGGTCCTGGGAGAATTCGTGGAGGAGGAGAGGCTCCTGACACCCATCCCCACCTGGCCCTTGGCCCGGTCCCTTGTTGGCTAAACAACAAGACTCGGGCTCATCCCGGGGAGAGGAGCCCCCAGGGCTGGCCCCGCTTCTGTCTGAAGCATCCGCAGCCGAGGAGCCTTCGGCCTGGCTGGGAGGAGTCCGGGTGTCCCCCACCTCCGAGTGCCCCGGGGTCCGGTGGTCCTGCCCCAGGAAGGGCGGTGGTTCAACGTAGGGCTGGAAGCTGACACCGTCATCTGTGTCCTCCTCATCGTCCTTCTCCTCCTCAGCACTGTCCTCCTCTGAGCCTGCCTGGACGGTGGCTGGGGTCCTGACACCAGGGCTCGGCCTGAGCCTTCTGGTCAGTTCCTTTTGGGGACAGAGGATCAAGGCATCTGGGGACTCAGGGCCACAGGGCTGAAAGGTTGCCACGGGGCGTCTGTGTCCAGTAAAGTCCTGATTTGGGGAGGGGAGAAAAGAAGGGAAAATTTAGGCTTTCCTGAAGCCTGGGTCCCCCCGGAAACAGACCCCGAGACAAAGATTCAAATGTAAATAGTTCTTTTGGGAAGTGATCCCAGGAAACACTAGCAAGGGAGTAGGAAATTTCAGTGGGGCTGGGGAGAGCGGCCCATAAGAGGGTATCATCAGGCAAGTTACCCCTGGGGTAACTGAGCTGGGGGCTCAGGGCACCATCGGGTGAGGGGCGGGGCGGGGCACAGCGCAGAAATGTCTAACACAGACGTTGTCGTTCAGTTGGGATTTCCCTGCGGGTCCCAGAGCCAGGGACTTTGAAACCACTCCTGTGTGGCCAAGATACTCAGAATTCATCCTCAAAGCCATCCTGACCCAAGTGCCCACCACACCTCACCTATGGCCCAGCCACCCTCAGCAGACCCTCATTTGAACAAATTGGACCCATCTGACCTCTCCAGGCATCCCCCCCCCCCTCCCCGCCCCAACTGGCCCACAGCCTTAAGGAAGTGAGGCAGCAGGCAAGGGAGGGGATCCCAGGGTCAGCCGAGGCAAGACTCACCCTTGGTTAAACCGTGAACGAAGTGTTGGGACCCTTCTAAGATTTCCCCTTCTGGTACCACCCTCTCCCCTTCCCCCTTCTGGGCATCTCTCCTGAGTCCCAAGGCTGGTGGCCCTGCTCTCAGTACCTGACAAACCCGATGAAGTTATTTCACTCTGGAGATTGAAGGCACTGCTCCCTCCCATTTGAATTTTGGCGAAATTCAATTCAAATTGAATATTTGCCATTTGAATGTGGCGCCAAAGGAATGAATTACTAATGGTGGAAATTTAAACACAAAGACAGGAGATGTTCGCGGTGTGGACTATCTTGATAGTCTGGTCTGTCCGTCTGACCTGTGGTCTAAGTCCAGCCCCGTTTCCTTACTCTTAAACAACCCTCCCCCTCTGTTGCACATGCCCAGATTTGCCATACCAGGGCCCATGGCATCTTTGCCTGCTGAAACCAGGGGTTGTCTGTGAACCTCCTCCAGATCACATGGCCGATGGCAATGACCAACAGCAGTGGAAGCAGAAGCAGCAGCAACCCCAGGAATACCCAGTTGGCTCCTAAGGAAGGAAGAACAAGAACCACAGAAACAATGACCATGGCTCTCATCTATCAAGTGCACCTGTGCAGCGGGCTTCGCATACATTATCCCACATGATCCTCATAAGAATATACCGACCCTACAGATTATGGAAGCCAAGATTCAGAGAGGTTATGTAAGCTACCCAAAGACACACAGCGGGTATGGTGAAGCTGGGATTTTAATTGAGGTGAGTCTATCTCTAGACCCATGCTCTTGACCACCTTATGATAAAGATAGTCTGTCCCGGGTTGGTGGGGGGGGGGGGGCGGTGGGAAACCTCACTTCTGTACCACTTTGCACTCACCTGGGGCCCCCAGGAAGAAGCAGGTAGGCTTAGAGAACCCACTGTACTTAGGATCACCAAAGGTGTAGATGGTTCTGGCACTGAGGCAGTAGGGTCCGCTGGTGGCTGGCTGCAGGGGGATCTGGACTGGCTGGCCACGGGGAGTGGCTGGAAATCGTGTCTGTTCGGAGAGAGAACAGGGGTGGGCAGACCTGCTGTGGGGATGGGCTCTGCACAACCGGGACAGGGTGGGGCTGGCAAGATACTGCCGTGACCCCCACGTCTTTCCCTGCGTTAAAGTTTAAGCATTAAGGGAGCACCTCCCAGCATCATCTGGCTTCTTTTCCACCGAGTCCTGAGGTACAGATGGTCTGAGCTCAGAAGCAGCCCTGCCACTCAAGGTGCCCCTTGTGTGCCGCCCCCCAGGGCCTGCGGGTCCCTCTTTGAAGGGCAGATTCCGCAGGCTGCCTGCGCTCGGAGCCTCACGGTGTATTTGGGGGTAGGGAGCATCCTTCAGCCATCACAGACCCGGAAAACGCTAGGCCTTCCCTGCCCGGTCTGGTGTGGGTCATATGTGGTGACTAGCACTTGAAGTGTGACTCGTCCAAACTGAGATGCGCTCCAACTATAAAATACACACAGGCTTCCAAAGACCGGGTGCGGGGCGCCTGGGTGGCTCAGTCGGTTGAGCGTCTGACTTCGGCTCAGGTCATGATCTCGCGGCTCGTGAGTTCGAGCCCCACGTCGGGCTCTGTGCTGACAGCCCGGAGCCTGGAATCTGCTTCAGATGCTGTGTCTCCTTCTGTCTCTGCCCCTCCTCTACTCACACTGTGTCTCTCTGTCTCTCTCTCAAAAATAAACCTTAAAAAAACTTAAAGACTAGGTGCAAAAAGTATGTAAAACATGCCAACAGTTTTCATATTATTTACATGTTGAAATGATAACATTTTATGGGATGAGATAAATTATTAAAATGAAATTAACTTGGTTTTCTTCATTTAATGAGGAACATTTAAAATGACACATGTGGTTCACATTATATTTCTTTTTTTAACTGTTTAAAAATTTATTTATTTGTTTGTTTGTTTATTTATTTATTTATTTATTGAGAGAGAAAGAAGGCAGAAGTGAGCAAGGGGCAGAGAGAGAGAGAGAGAGAGAGAGAGAAAAGTGGGACTTGTGCTCACCCGATGTGGGACTTGAACTCATGAACCGCGAGATCATGACCTGAGCGAAAGTCAGACACTTAACAACTGAGTCACCCGGGCACCCACTCACATTCTACCTCTATTGGACGGGGGTGGTCTAGAATGTTTGAGTTGTTCTTGAAGAAAAAAAAAATTTTTAATCTTTGTTTATTTTTTTTTTTATTTTTATTTTATTTTTTTTTAAACATTTTTTTTTTCAACGTTTATTTATTTTTGGGACAGAGAGAGACAGAGCATGAATGGGGGAGGGGCAGAGAGAGAGGGAGACACAGAATCGGAAACAGGCTCCAGGCTCCGAGCCATCAGCCCAGAGCCTGACACGGGGCTCGAACTCACGGACCGCGAGATCGTGACCTGGCTGAAGTCGGACGCTTAACCGACTGCGCCACCCAGGCGCCCCAATCTTTGTTTATTTTTGAGAGAGAGAGAGAGAGAGCACGCGCGCGCGCGCAAGCGGGGGAGGGGCAGAGAGAGAGGGAAACACAGAATCCGAAGCAGGCTCCGGGCTCTGAGCTGTCAGCACAGAGCCCGACGTGGGGCTCGAACCCACGAACCATGAGATCACGACCTGAGCCAAAGTCAGATGCTTAACTGACTGAGCCACCCAGCTGCCCCTAGAATATTTGAGATATCCTTAAAGGCAGGGACCATCTGAAGACGATCTATGTCCCTGGGATCCAGAGTACATATGCAGAGTGTCAGGAGTGTGAATGCTGGTTCAGCAAGACAGAAAGAACAAAAACAGGGGATAGTAAACTACACGGGTCAAATGTGGCTTGCCACCATTTTTGTACACAGCGTTTTCCTAGAACACAGCTATGCCCATTTATAGACCTAGTGTCTATGGCTCCTTCTGTGCAGTAGACGTAGAGTTGACTAGCTGTGAATGCCCACATGACTCTCAAATTCAAAGAACATTTGCTATCTGGTTCTTTACGGGAAAAGTTGGCCGACCTCTGCCATCAATAAACATGTGCAGACAGGCACATGTTCCTATGTGAGAAACGAGTCTGGAGCTGGGTATTTGTGGTAGTCTCTGGGTACTTTTAGTTTTCTTCCTAGAGTGTATCTGTACTTTCTGATTTTTTGGTAATGAATCCAGGGGCTTGGCAAGCAGGCTTCCTAGCGCCTCTCATGCTTCAACAGATATCACTGGGAAAAAAGGGTTTCATAATTAAAAATGAAATATATATATGTATATTGGGTAGAAAAACTGTGCTGTTACCACCTATAATGCGAAGGGGCAGGACACCCTGTACTGGGCCTCTTAGGGGGAAAAGGGCAGGGGTGGGCCGCAGGCCAATCGTGCTGCTCAGAGTCAGGGAGTGACTGCCAGGGGTGGGGGTAGGCGGGGAAGGCTTCCTGGAGTTGGTGTGCAGAAAGCAGGCAGGGAGGGTGGGAGGCACTGGGTTTTGGTGGGGCGGTAGGGACGGGGGGGGGGGGGGGGCGGGTCCAGCCAGGGGGCAGGAAAGAGGCTTCCTACCTTATTCTTTGTTCCCTCCTTCCAGAAATCCACCTCGTACTTCAGATCTGGTGGGGGCATGCAGTGTGGCAGCTGATATGTGGCATTGATGCTCAGGATCTCCTCCCTCCGGGTGACTACCAGGACGGGTGGGGCTGGCTCCACTGGCAGAAATAGAACCGGACCTGTCAGCATCTATCCCCCTGCCCCCAGGCAGGTCTGCGCTCCCCCCCCCCCCCCCGCTCCCCCCAAGCCCCGCCCCCAGCCCAGAGACCGCTCCTAGAAAGGGAAAAATGGCTCTAGTGTTTGCATCAAGAGCCTTCAAGCCATTTGGTTGAAGTCTTGCAGTGACCTTGGAAGGGAGCTACCACTATTCCCATCTCACAGAAGAGGCAAACTGAGGCTCGGAGAGGTCAAATGAACAGGCCAAGCTCACAGCTAACCTGCCTTTCCTCATGCTGTCCCTTGCACCTGGGCGCCCTTCCCGTATCGCTGGGCTGTCAGAATCTTGCCCACTTGGTGCCACATCACTACAGAGCAGCTGCAAGCAACACACACGCGTTATCTCGGTTCTGTGGGTCAGAGTCCAGTGGACTCCGATTACATATTAAGCCCTGGGCAGGGAGCTGGAGGGAATGGGGATCTTGACCTCCAGGAGCTGGAGGAAATTCGGGGGAAATGAAGTATGCAAACTACCAAAACTCAAGCGAGAAAATGACCAGGGCCACAGCCGAGGGCAGGAAAAGGCAGGAAAGGTCATTCCGGCATGGAGTGTGCTATGGGAGAATCAGGAGAGCTTTAGGGAGGCGGAGGCAAAGCCAACATTAATACTACTTACAAAAGTAACCTCCTCGCCGCCTCTTTCCTTCTAATCTCTTATTCCTGTCCATCCTGTCCGTCCGTCCATCCACCTGTTCATCCTTCGCTCTTCTAGCCCGTCTGCCCGCTCGCCTTCCCACCCTTCCTTCCTTCCGCTTCCTTTATACTGTCTTCCTGCCTTTAGTCTAGCCAACCACCTGCTCTCCTACCATCCACCCTCCCCATCCATCCATTCGTCTTCACTTTCCATACATCTTTCCTTCTCGTCTGTCCCCCCTCCCTTGTTCTCCTTTCCTCCTGTCCTCCCGTCCCTTCCCAGGCAGCCAGTCAACCTTCTATTTGCTTCCATCTAGCCCGTGACCCGTCCATCTGCCTTTCCTTCCTGTTCTCCATCTCTCCCAACCACACATACTTCCTTCCTGGTGAGCATGTCTTTCCACGTAGCCTTCTTCCTTCCCCTCCTCCACCGTGTCCTCTGCACCCCCTCCATGCGTCCTTTCTTCTTACCCATCCGTCCTTCTACCCTTTTCATCCATCCACCCAGCCAGCTTGTACCCAAGGCAGTTCTTCTTCCTTCCTACTCTCCCTCCCTGCCACCCTTCATTCAAGCCCTTCCTCCTCTCCATCGGAGCCTTAATTTGCTCGCAAGTATTTTGAGAAGGCTGGGCAGCAAGTTACAGATCTCAGCTCCGTGAGGATATTGTCTGAGTATTTATCTTCTCCTTCTTACCACCCCGCCTCACTCTTGGTCTGGTTCAAATACCGTGTTCAAGATTAGAAAGACCCAGATTCACATTCCATCTCCATCCCTTATTAACTGTGTGTCCTGGCAATTTCCTTAACTTTTGTGAATCTTACTTATTATTTTTTTTTAAATGGGGCAATGAAAATGAACCCCACAGGTCTGTCATTAGGATTAGAAAGAAAATATACTGGGAAGAGAAAAGTCCTCTCCTCACTCAGTGTTTGTTTGTTTGTTTGTTTGTTTTTATGACATTTATTTATTTATTTTTGAGAGACAGAGCACGAACGGGGGAGGGGCAGAGAGACAGGGAGACACAGGATCCGAAACAGGCTCCAGGCTCTGAGCTGTCAGCACAGAGCCCACTGCGGGGCTCGAACCCATGAACTGCGAGATCATGGCCTGAGCAGAGGTCGGACACTTTACTGATTGAGCCACCCAGGCACCCCAACACTGGTGATTTCTGAATGTGGTACGCATGGGGGATGATTTCCTCTCTATATCTATTTTCTTTGCCCCCCCCCACCCCCAATTTCTACACTGTACAGGAGTTACTTTTGCAACTGGCATTAAAAAAAAATTGTTTCTTAAAGAGAACTTGAACATAAAAAATAGCACCAAGCATATGCCGGCAGAACTCCCCTGACACCCTGCCACGATGCCAGGCTACGTGGGGCTGCCTCTGCTTTGGAGAAGTGGAGACAGTGGCCGGGACAGCAGGGCCTGGACAGGGAGCCTCCCACCTGGTCCCTTAGCCACAGACCTACCGTCAAAAAGGTAATCCAGGTACTTGGACTCCACCGGGGGGGACCTGGAGCCGCTAGAAACTGCCCACACTCGCCCCTTGAACTTGTTGTAGAGGTCTTGTTTCTCCAGGCACATCAGAGAACAGGTCAGCTCTTTGGTTCCCGCACACTGTGTCACTTTTCGCCACCGTCTGGGGGTCGGAGCGCTGAGGGAGGAGACAGGAGAGCGTGGGCTGCAGACTCAGCCTCTGGGGCCAGGGAGCTTGGAGAACACCGGCTCCCTTGTCTCTTCATCCGCCTGATCGTCCACCCGTCTGCCCTATCAGCCAGCCACGGGCTGGGACAGAATGAGAACAGTCCGGTTAGGAGCTCAGGCTCTGGAGAGAAGCACGCGGTGGGATCCCGGCTGCGTCCCTCACTAGCTCCGGGGCCCCCGGCAGGCCAGCCTCCCTCCTCCTCCTCCTGCCTCCCCAGGGCTGCATGGTGCCTGCCATCACTGGTACCGGCATCCACTGCCCACGTTCTTCTCCGCTCAGGCCTTGCGGGCCACCTGCTGTGTGCCAGGCATCGTGCTGGATGCTGCGTAGCTGTCAGCGGGGATCCGCAGGCCTGTGATGCGCATGTTCTGAGAACACCGGGGTCCAAAGAATGGACCAGCACCCCAGGCATTATTCTGGGGAACTGGCAATGCCGGGCAGGTCCTGCCCTCGGGAACGTGACGGGGAAGGGGTGAGAGACAATCGTCACATCACTGAGGTAAATCCGGGAGCAGGTAGGTGCAGTGACAAGGGGGAATGGCATGGCAGGTGGTGGGGGGGAGGTGTCGGGGGGACCTCCTTTCCACAGGTGGCTCAGGAAAGGCCAGGAAGGTAATGTTGAGGCCGCAATGGCAAAGCAGCCGGGTGAAGGCCTGGGGGAAGGAAGTGTCCAGAAAAAAGCAAGGAGGCCAGCGGGGCTCAAGGCCAGTGGGGGAGGCGGGGAGAGGTGTGGGCACAGGGGTGGGTGGGAAGAGCAGGCAGGGCCTTTTCGTCTTGCCAAGGAGCTTGGATTTTATTTCAAGTGTGCTAGGAAGCCACTGGAAAGTTCTGAACAGGGGGGGCTGAGGTGACCTAATTTCTGTTTTTGAGAGATCAACCTCTGATAAACCAGCTGGGAGGCCGCAGCAGCGGTCTAAGAGAAAACAGAGGTAAGGATGGCAGGAATGGGCTGGGCTGGGGTTATATTTTGGAGGTAAGGCCAACAGGACTTGCTCGTGGACTGGATGTGGAACATGAGGCAGGGAGAAACCAGAGCGACTCCTGGGTTTGGGAACTGAACGACCCGTGAGTGGAGGAGGCTAGATGGGGGCAGCAAAGAGGACGGATTTTTGGAAAGAACTCCTGTTTTGTTTCTTGGTGGAGCTACAGTATATAAATGTTAACAATAAAATGAAATCTGGTCTAGTTATATTCAATTTTTTTTTATGTGTATTTATTTTTGAGAGAGAGAGAGAGACAGACAGAGCACGAGTGGGGGAGGGGCAGAGAGAGAGAGAGGGAGACACAGAACCCAAAACAGGCCCCAGGCTCTGAGCTGTCAGCACAGAGCCCGACGTGGGGCTCGAACCCACGAACCGTGAGATCATGACCTGAGCCGAAATCAAGAGTCAGACACTCCACCAACTGAATCACTCAGGCGCCCCTATATTAACATGAGACAAAATATAAACTTCAAAGTCCAAAGAAATACTAAAGGGGAAAAGAATCACCACATAATGAAAAATTATTCCGTTTACCGGGATGATATAAAAAAAACTCTCCCTGGGGCTCCTGGGTGGCTCAGTCGGTTGAACGTCTGACTCTTGATCTTGGCTCAGGTCATGATCTCGTGGGTCGTGGGACTGAGCCCCGCGTCTGGCTCCACGCTGAGCATGGAGGCTGCTTAAGGTTCTCTCCCTGCTCCTCTCCCACTCACACTTTGTCTCTCTCAAACTAAATAAATAAACATTAAAAAAAATTCTCCCTGAGTATTATGCTAAGTGAAATAAGTCAGTCCGAGAAAGATCGATACCATATGTTTTCACTCACATGTGGATCCTGAGAAACTTAACAGAAGGCCAGGGGGGAGGGGAAGGGGAGAAAAAAGTTACAAACAGAGAAGGAAGGAGGCAAACCATAAGAGACTCTTAAATATGGAGAACAAACTGAGGGTTGATGGGGGGCGAGGAAGTGGGGGATGGGCATTGAGGAGGGCACCTGTGGGGATGGGCACTGGGTGTTGGATGGAAACCAATTTAACAATAAATTATATATTAAAAAAAAATTCTCCCTTATATGTGTCTGCTAAATAGATACACACTCTAGACAGCAAAACCAGACAAAACTATAGGAAGAAACAGAAAAACCACAATTATAATAAGAAATGTTTAATATGCCCCACTCAGTAATTGAAGATTGAACAAGTAAAAATAATTATTAAATACGTAAAGCACAAAAAAAAGAACAACGTAATTATCAAAGTTGGCTTAATGAACATAAATAGGACTGAAAAAATTGGTTGAGCCACACGTGAACCATCAGCAAATTATTATTTTTTAAAAATTTTTATTTATTTTTGAGACAGAGAGAGACAGAACATAAGCAAGAAAGGGGCGGGGGTGGGGGGGGGGAACACAGAATCTGAAGCAGGCTCCAGGCTCCCAGCTGTCAGCAGAGAGCCTGATGCGGGGCTCGAACTCACGAACCATGAGATCATGACCTGAGCTGAAGTCAGACGCTCAGCCGACTGAGCCACCCAGGTGTCCCAAACCATCAGCAAATTATTAACCGAAATATTAATACATAGTCCTATTGGCTTAGGGCCCCACCCTTATGACCGCATTTGATCTTAATTTCTTCTTGAGAGGCCCTATCTCCACATACAATCACGTGGGGGGTTAGAGCTTCAGGCTATGAATATGAGGGTATACAATTCAGTCCGTAGCAGAGCTATTATGAATTACAGTGCTATGAATGTTCATGTACAAGTCTTTGTATGGACATGTTTTCATTTCTCTTAAATAAAGCTTTAGGAGTAGAATCTGGGAGATTTGGTAACTGACGGGGAAACTTGACAAGAAACTGTCAAGCTGATCTCCAAAGTGACTGTACATTCCCACCAACAATGCAGGAGAGTTCTAGTTCCTCCACAAGCTTGTCAACACTTAGTATTGTCAGTCCTTTTAATTTTAGCCATTCTAGTTGGTGTGTGGTTGCGTTTCATTGTAGCTTTAATTTGCCTTTCCCTAATGACTAAGGTTGTCGAACATCTTTTCATGTGCTTATTGGCCACTCATGCACTTTTTTGTGAAGTGATTATTCCAGTTTTTTTCAGGTGATTTGTCTTCTTATTGAGATGCAGGAGTTCTTTACCTATTTTGGATACTAGTCTTTTTCCAGTGTATATATTGTAAACATCTTTTTCTCAGTGGCTGGATTTTTTTCATTTTCTTTAAGCCTTTTTTTTTTAAAGACTAAAAGTTTTAAATTTGATGAAATCCAGTTTATTAGATATTATGGACTAAATTGCATTCCCCCCAAATTCAAATGCCAAAGCCCTAACCCCCGATGACTGTATAGGCTTTTGGAGATGGGGCCTTTAAAAAGGTGATTAAGGGGCGCCTGGGTGGCTCAGTCAGTTGAGCGTCTGACTTCGGCTCAGGTCATGATCTTGCAGTTTGTGAGTTCAAGCCTTGCATCGGGCTCTGTGCTGACAGCTCAGAGCCTGGATCCTGCTTCAGATTCTGTGTCTCCCTCTGTCTCTACCCCTCTTCCACTCACTCACTCTCTCTCAAAAATAAAAAGATACATTAAAAATTTTTAAATAAAAAGATAATTAAGATTGAATGTGGTCATAAGGGTGGGACCCTAAACCAACCGGACTTAATGGTTAAAAAAAATTTTTTTTTAATGTTTATTTATTTTTGAGAGAAAGACAGAGCATGAGTGGGGAGGAGCAGAGAGAGAGGGAGACACAGAATCCGAAACAGGCTCCAGGCTCTGAGCTGTCAGCACACAGCCCGACGCGGGGCTCGAACTCACGAACCGTGAGATCATGACCTGAGCGGAAGTCAGACGTTTAACCGACTGAGCCACTCAGGCACCCTGGACTTACGGTCTTTAAAGAAGAGAAAAGGCTACCAGGCACACTCTCACACAGAGAGAAGGTCATGCGAGAACAGAGAGAAGGTGACCGTTTTCCACGGCCAAGGAGAGACGCTTCAGGAGAAAGCAAACCTGCTGATACCTCGATCTTGGACTTCCAGCCTCCAAAACTGAGAGAAAATAATTTCTGTTGTTTAAACCACTCAGGCTATAGTATTTTGTCATGGTAGTCCTAGCAGACTAATACAGATTTTGGTACCAGAAATCAGGTGCTAATGTACGAAGGGTAGAGGTGGGAAAGATTTTCAGGTGCGTGCTAGAAAATGCCTAGAGGGGCGCCTGGGTGGCTCAGTCGGTTGAGCGGCCGACTTCGGCTCAGGTCACGATCTCGCAGTCCGTGAGTTCGAGCCCCGCGTCGGGCTCTGTGCTGACAGCTCGGAGCCTGGAGCCTGTTTCGGATTCTGTGTCTCCCTCTCTCTCTCTGTCTCAAAAATAAATAAACATTAAAAAAAAAAATTAAAAAAAAAAAAAAAGAAAATGCCTAGAGTGCCTTGAAGAGACCATCGGTAGGACTATGGAGCCAAAGGTGGTTCTGGGGAGAGCTCAGATGCAAAGGAGGAACGTCTTACTGGAAACTGGGGGAAAGGCGATCGTTGTTACAAAGTGGCAGAGACTTGGCTGAATTGTGTTTTGGTGTTTTGTGGGAAATAGAAGTTGAAAGTGATGAACTTAGATATTTAGCTGAGGAGATTTCTTTCTTTCTTTTTTTTTTTTTTAGAGAGAGAATGTGAGTGGGGAAGGGGCAGAGGGAGGGAAAGAGAAAGAGGGAGAGAGGGGGGGGGAGAGAGAGAGAGAGAGAAAGAGAAAGAGAGAGAGAATCTTAAGTAGGATCCACACTCAGTGCAGAGCCCAATGCAGATTCGATCTCACAACCCTGGGATCATGACCTGAGCAGAAATCAAGAGACAGATGCTCAACTGACTAAGACATCCAGGCGCCTCAGCTGAGGAGATTCCTAAGCAAAGTGTTGAAGATGTGACCGGATTTCTCCTTACTGCTTATGGTAAACGGAGAGAGGAAGACAGGCACATAGAAGGGACTGTTAAGCAAAAAGAAACCAGAAGTAGAAAAGTCTCAGCCTATGCATATGGCAAAAAATTAGAAAGCATGTTCTAGAAGGAACACCATGGGTGTGGTTGAAAACTTATTTTATAAGGAGATCATGGATGGGGCTTGCTGATTTAATCACCCATCTCAGCAGAAGCCAGGAACAGAGGTGGAATTATAGTTACCTATCTACCCATTTCGCACTCACTGAAAAAATCTAAAGCAATAGCTAAGTAGTGATCAGCACGGCTAACATACACATTGTGTCCTATAAAACCATTTTCTAGGGGCGCCTGGGTGGCTCAGTCGGTTAAGCATCCGACTTCGGCTCAGGTCATGATCTCGCACTCCGTGAGTTCAAGCCCCACATCGGGCTCTGTGCTGACAGCTCACAGCCTGGAGCCTGTTTCGGATTCTGTGTCTCCCTCTCTCTCTCACCCTCCCCTGTTCATGTTCTGTCTCTCTCTGTCTCAAAAATAAATAAAACGTTAAAAAAAAAAAAACAAAACCATTTTCTACTAAGTGGACAAATGGCTGATTCTGGTTTTAGGTCAGGAATTGTGCAAATGATCCTGGAACATCTTGTTATAACAGCAATAATCAAAACTACCAGAGTCAAATTAAAAGGACTCTGGAGCCAACCTGAAAAGATGTTTTGCTGGCCAGAGATGGGACAATTCAAGTTTTAATGAGTAGACAGGTTGCAATGGATTGAAACCATCAGATATGTTTAAGCACTCGAGTTCATAACGATTAAAAAAAAAATTGATCACCTTTGGGAGATGAGAAGGAATTCAATTCGTGATCTTGAAAACTTGAGAAAAAAAAAAAAAATGAAGGCTATGTCCCATCTCGGCCATCTGAAGAGTACCACTGAATATCACATACTACAGGAGAGGAAGCATGTCTTTGTAAAACAATTCCAACTAATCCATGAGAAAAAAAATGATACAATTAGAATATCATCATTTTAGAATCCTCATAGGTGTTTAAAAGCGTCAAGGGGAAGGAAAACATCCTAAAGTCCAGAGGATGGACTTTCAACCCTAATCAGTTTATTCTGGCTCCACTATTCCCAGCTATGGGGCTTTGAGCAAAATATCCTCTTGCAGAAGACCTCGGCTGCTCCCTCCTCACAGGGCTGTGTGTCAATAAAGACACCTAATGTGCCGACACGGTACATGTTAGGTGTTTTCGGCCTCCTGATATATTTCTGTACAGTTCTTTTTTTTGTTGTTTTTTTTAAGTTTACTTACTTATTTAGGGAGAGAGCGCACACGAGCAGGGGAGAGGCAGAGACAGAGGGAGAGAGGATCCCAAGCAGGCTCTGCACTGCCAGCTCAGGGCCCAGCGCAGGGCTCGAACTCACAAACCTGAGCCGAACTCATGACCTGAGCCGAAACCAAGAGTCGAATGCTTAACTGACTGAGCCCCCCACGCGCCCCCCCTACAGTTCTTTTTTTTTTGAAAGCTTGCTGGCCCGTGTGCCCTTTTGCAAGGCAGGCCCCCATCGCTCATGTCTGGACGTTACAGAAGGAGGGACCATGACAGAACAGGAAGCGCACGAGCTTTGGGGTTGGACGGACTTGGCTGTTCCTTCTGGCTCCACCCTTGGTTTCCTGGGGTAAGTCACAGCACCTCTCTGAGCTCAGGCTCCTCGCCTCTAAAATGGGGGAAATGCAGGCATGCCTGGGGATCCAGGGAGCAAAAAGTGAACTCCTCACGCGAGACCTTAGCGCTCAGCCTGGCACAGGCGGGTCCCGCGTCCACAGCGCTCACCGCCCCCTTCCTGCTTCCTCCTCCTCGCCAATCCTAGAGGAGTCCTCCTGCCTCTCTGCTTTTATCACCTTACCCTCCTCCAGTGACCTCAAGGTTCTTGAGGAAAGAACCTCAAGTGACTCCCATCTGGGTGCAAAGATGGCAAATTTGCTTCCACTTTCAGATTCCTCTGGGTTGGCAGTGGCTGCCTGGACTGCCCGTTGGGCAGGACCTCAAGTCGCCGTAGGGGGAAGGTGTGGAGCGACGCCTAACACAGGCTCTGCAGGAGATACGTGTGCCCTCCCTTGTCAGCTGGCACAACTCCAAGCACCTCCCCCAGGCCCTGGAGAATTCTACCACTGGGCCCTCGTAGCTCTCCTCAAGCCGTGTTCTGACTCTTCTCAGAGATCGTCCCCACCCCCTGTGGGCCCATCACCTGTGCCCTGTGCCCTAGTCGACATCATTCTCGCCACCAGACCTTTATCTCATTCTCTCCAGGTAGCTGCCCATGCTATCTCCCCCGGGACACAGGGAACCGGGAAGACGGCCACACCCCGCAGCGGGCCCACACAAGCCCCTCCAGCCTCGGCGCACCTCCTCTGTCTCCCCGAACGCCAGACTGGAGGCTCCCCTCTACCTTTGGTAGGCCACAAAATAGGTCACATTCTGGGAGTAGCCAGGCCCTGGGAGCCATGTCAGGTACACACTGAAGTTCCGGGAGAGCAGCGTCACGTTCTGAGGAGGAGCCAGATGGGGCCTCCCTGTGGGAGAGAAAGAGGTCCTGACGCCTGGAGCTCCTGGCTGCTCCTGACGTGGCCCATTTGGAGCTGACCAGCGGCGGGCTGGGCAGTCGGGCGCTCACTGAGTTTGAGAACCAGGAGTCATCTGGGGTGGCTAGAGCACAGGGGACATGGTGTCGGCTGGGAGCCCAGGGTCAGGATTCCAATCGCGGCCTTGCCACGGACCGGCTGTATCGCAGCCCCTTCCCCTCCGTAGGCCTCAGTGGCTGCTCTGTCCTATGGACAGGAAGCTCCTGCCCATTCTGGCACATGAGGGTTTCAGAAGCACACCGCAGGACAGGAACCACCTACTGTATTTCCTGGACTCCAGGAGGGAAGAGGGTCTCAGGAGCAGGGGCTCAGCTCTGTTCGGAGCCATGTCCCCCGAGCCTGTCTGCAACGGTCCTGGGCTCAGAGTAGGTGCACAATAAATATTTGTTGACTGAAGGACTATTGTGATAATTTGGATTAGTCCAAAGGCCGCCCAACTGGTCTCCCTGCTTCCAATCTTGCCCATTCTCCACAGAGCAAGCAGCAAGGGTTAAGATGAAAGTCAGATCATGTGGCGTTTCTGCTTTAAACCCTCAACTGGCTTTCACTTCATTCAAGGTTAAACCCAAAGTCTTTATAATCCTCCACAAGATTTACCTAATCCCAGCCACCGCTCTCCCGGTGCTCACTGCTCTCCAGCCACACTGGCCTCTCTGCTGTTTCTAGAGCCTGCCAGGCACCCTCTTCCGCCAGGCCTTTCCACAAGCTGTTCCCTCCGCCTAGACTGTTCTCCCCCTGGATCTCTAGCAGGCTCGCTCCTTTGCTTCCTTCACATCTCTGCCCAGATGTCACTGTCCCAGCGACACTTTCCCCGACCACCCTTAACTGGCTTCTGCTTCCCCTCTTCGGCTCCTCTTCTTCACTGCTAACCCTCATCTTCTGAAATATACACCGGAGGACACCTCTTCCCAGTTCTATGCCCTTCCCTCACCCTTAGAAAAATGTCCACGCTCCTTAGTGAGGTACATGACCGGCCATCTTGTCAACCTCTCCCCAGTCGGCTCACTAGGCTCCAGCCAACCCTGTTTCTTGTCCTTCTCAAACTACTGCGTTCTCTTGGGTACCTCTGAACCCAGGGGTCTTCGACTGCCTGGTGTTTGTTCACCTTCTAATTTTTTTTCACCATCTAATCCTTTAAAGACTTGATTCCAAAGCCACTTCCCTCGGGGAGTCTTTCCTGATATCTCTAAGAAATGGTAGTGGTGACTGATGGTGGGACCCATCTGACTGATGATGATGACAGCAGCTAATGTGCTTTGCATCCTAACTATGTGCCAGGAACTACGCTAAGTACATTGGTTGCATTTCTTTGAATCCTCCCCACATCCCTAGGATGTAGGTACTAACTGTGACCATCACATTACACATGACGAAACAGGCCTCCTCAGGTAATAAGCTGTAGAATCAGAATTCACATCCAGCCCTAGCCAACCCCAAATTCTGAGCTCCTGATCATACTTCCTCCTCTACGTTCTCGTGGGGCCTGTTCAGCTTTATTCTTCCAACATCTGTGAACCGCTATTGGCCGATGACATCTGTGCCACGAGTTTCACAGGGGAACACAGTTCCATTCCTGCCCTTTAGAAGCTCGTGGACCCAAGGGAGAATTCAGCGCCCTGAAGTGTCACACGGGCCATGGTGGAAATCCATACAGGTTACAGAATGGCATCAGGGTGGAGGGTGGTTGTACCGAGGGCTCTCCGCATGGCTCCCCACTTCTGGTCTTTTAACCCAGAAGTGGGTACCTGCTTTCACCCCATCCTGTGACCTTTGGCAGGAACTGGGTCACTGGGGTACAGGCGCTATCATTGCTCCCAGCTTTCCAGCTGGTGACCAGCAGAGGCCAAAGTCTATCTGCAATCAGCTTATAAGGTATCCTTTTTTTTTTTTTTTTTTTTCTTCAGCTTATAAGGTATCTTGTGGGCAGGGCAGGCCCAAAGTCTGAACTTGGCCACCGTGGAGAAATAGCAACGACAGTAGTTACCTTATTTACTGAGCCTTCAAGGGGTGGGAGGCCCTGGTCTGGCACTTTATCCACAAAGCCTCATTCAACCCTCAGGACGAACCAGCCTATAGGGTAGGTGCCATTCTCCTTCCGTGCAGGGGCACTAGATTCACAGACAGACAGTAGGCAATAGGCCTGAGGCTACACAGCCAGTTTGCGTGGGGGCCAGGATCTGAACCTGGATCTGGCTGACCTTCACCCTAAACTATCACACAGTTTGTGTTGGGTACATTAAGTGTTCCTCCGGTAAAAGTAGCGTTAGGCCCCGATGGGAAAACTATTGAGTTGGACAGCGAAACAGGGGGACAGAGGACCCCCACCCCTCACACACAGGTACACTGTCCCTTACCAGCTGCAACAGCAGTCACTGCGCAGAGGTGCCAGGGGCTGGGGCATCCCTGAGCTGACCCAGGTGGACGGACGGTCCTGCTCCAGCCACCCACCCCACAGCCAAAGCTGGACGAGCTTGCTTCAGCCTTAGCCTTCTCTTCAGGGGTCTCACCTGCGCTTTCCTTCCTGGGCCATTCCCCTCAGTGCCCTGGGCCTCAGCTTCCCCATCTGAAAAGGGAGAAAATAGAACCTACCTCATAGAAGGGTTGGGTTGTTTCGCTTTAAATAGGGTAATGTGCCCAGCACAAAGAAGTCTTAGTATTAATTATCAGTATTAGCTTGTGCCCCAGGGCCCTTCTGGGTCTTAAATTGTTAGCGGAAGACTAGGAAGTCTAAGACTGGGGGCAATATTGGGACCTTCTCCTGATTGGTTGGGTTTGGCGGGTGGGTCCTATCCTGGGGTGTTTTGTACCCTGCCACCTTATTTACCAGTGGGAGCTCAGAAAAAAAGGTGGCTTTCGTTAGAGTAACAGCAGCACACAGACTAAGCCAGAGCTCCCTCTCCTCACGTCTGGGAGGAACTTCTGAAACCGCCCAGGGGGAAAGGATGGCGGCTCCGGAGGAGGGCAGGGCTCTCCCCTGACTTCCCCGGGTACCGTACTGAGGATCCAGCGTCCTGTGAATGCAGAGGACAGGGCTCTCGGGGAAACCTGAAACAGCACTCTGTAAATCAATGCAGCTGCGTTTTAAACTGCCACCGTCTTTTCCTGCTCACCTGGAGCTGGATTGGCAGTAGGAATCTGGGTCTCTTTCCTCCCGGAAAGCAATTGCAAAGACTCGGGTGTGTCGAGTTCCAAGCCCCAGTGTAGAAGAAAACGGGCGGTGGGTGGGCAGGGCGGATTCGCATCCCCTCCTCTGGCGGCGGCCGGGCTGAGGCCACTTCCCTCCTTCCGGGAGTTCCGCCGCCCAGGGCAGGCGCCCCGCGGCCCCCCGCCCGCCCCGCGGCCCCCCGCCCTTACCTTGAGTGGACTGCAGCAGGCACAGGAGCAGGGGGACCCACCGGCCGAGCCCCGCCAGGCCGGCTCCTGCGCTGCCCGCCGGGCGCCGCCAGGTCCCCGCTCCGGCCCAGCCGCCCGCCGGCCGGCAGGTGGTTGCGGACGGCAGCCAATGGGAGGCCGAGCCGCGGGCCCCGCCCCCGCGGGCCCCGCCCCCGCGGGCCGGGACTCGGCGGGGGCTTCCCCGGGGGCAGCCCCGCCGCGGCGAGCTAGGCGGCCGGCCGGCTCCCCGCGCCACCGCGGCTCAAAGACGGCTGGAACCTCCTCCGCGTCTGCGTGACGGTTTGCTCCGCCGCATCCTGGGGGTGGCGGATCAGTAAAGCCATGCCTGGGGGGAGGGGAGGAGAAGGGTTGATGACCGACGGCCACAGTTAGGGGTTCCAGTACGGGAGCTGAGTCAAACAGCACGAAGAGTTCAGGGCCAGTTCAACAGCACAGCCTCAGACACCATTGGCGGTGTCCGAGCGTGTTTTATGTGCCGGGTACTAAGCCAAGCACTTGCCGCACGTTAGCTACTTTCATCCCCCCGAGAATCTGGTGGGTCAGTCCTGTGACTCTCTGCCTTCTTCACAAAGGGGTGGCAGCCTCGAGAGCCGAGGGCCTACTTCCGGAGAAAGCTGGGGCCTCCGACACCAAAGCCTATGGTGTGTTACCAGTCACCCCGACAGTAATAGCTTCCGAGTGATGGAAACAGCCTCACCGCAGAATTGTCTACCATCATTAAAAAGGAGGCTGCCGAGGGATATGTCACGGCTCGGCGAAGTTGGCAACGTACTGGAGAGGCAGAAAAGCAAGGAGCAAAATACGGTCCCATTTAAAAAAAAATATGTGTGCGCCTAGGCATGGATAACAGATCGAGGATATACACCCATATGTGGGTGGTTGTTAACTTCTGGGTGGTGAGGATATAAATATATATAATACATCACACATATGTAATATACATATGTGTATATTATACAGATTATACGTATACATATTATACACATGTGTGTATACATATATGTATATTATATATGTGGTGTGTATTATATGTGTATTATGTATATTGTTATAATATAATACATGTATATGTACATGTATATATATGCAATACATATGTATTATATGATCTATAATATATAACATACATATTATATATTATGTAATATATATGTATTCTATATTATACACATGTATTTTAAGTTTCTTCTTTCTGCTCATGTTTAGTTTCTAAGCTTTTCAATAATTTGCATGTATAGCTTTTCTGACAAGATTCTAAAGGTGATCATTGCTCTCCTTTATTAAATGTTATCTTCTTCTCTTTCTCTTTTCATTTTTTCTATTTCCCAGTACTTCCAAGGAGGTATTGCCTCCTCTTTACAGAAGAGGAAACTGCCATTTTGAGGACCCAGAGAGCTTATGCAGGTGCTGGGTTCTGGATTCGGCACCCGGCCTGACTGCATGGCCACCCTGCCTTCGGGTAATTGCTTTGTCCACTCTGTGGGTACCCGTGACAGGCTGAGTGACCATTGGTGGGCTATGATAAAGCCGGTGAACGAGGAGCAGATACAGAGCACAGAGAATTCTGCTGCAGGTGCCGCCTCTCAACCTGTATCCCGGCAGTTCTCGGTTGAGAGAATGCATTTTCACAGAACTAGGTGCATCCAAAAGTGGCCCTGAGTTTGGCCCTGGGTGAAAACATTCAGGAATCTCAGGATAGTTCTGAGATTCGCATCTATGACTTCAGCTCAGTCAGCACTATTTAAGTTTATTTATTTATTTTTGAGAGAGAGAGAGAGAGAGAGAGAGAGAGAGACGGAGAGAGACAGAAAGTAGGGGATGGGTAGTGAGAGAGGGAAAGAGAGAAGCAGGCTCTGTGCTCTCAGCGCTGGGTCCGACATGGGGCTCAATCCCATGACCTGAGCCAAAATGGAGAGTTGGACGCTCAACTGACTGAGCCACCCAGGTGCCCCTCAGTCAGCACTACTTGACAGGGGCTTACAGGGACCATGTTTGGACCTCAAAGACAAGGAAGATGGAAGAACCCCTGCCCCCCCCCCCCCCAACCAACTTCATCCAACCCACTGCAGCTCTTTCAGGCCAAGAATCCCAGTGAACTGGGAGCAGGTTGGCAGTGGGGACAGGGCACTGGGGAAATGTCTTCATCTGCCACCTGCTCCACCCACTTGGCTTGTCTGAATCTGGCACCTGTTTTTTTTGTTTTGCTTTTCAGTAGGCTTCAAGCCCAGCGCAGAGCCCAGTGCGTGGCTTGAACTCACGACCCTGAGATCAAGACCTGAGCCGAGATCAAGAGTCAGACGCTTAGCTGACTGAGCCACCCGGGGGGGGGGGGGGGTGCCCGACGGCACCTGTTCTTTTTGACAAAATCTGCCACGTGCTTGTTCTCCCCCGCCCCTTTCCCCCATACCCTATAATCTCAAGCTAGGAAACCGAACGTCTGGATGACATTCTGAATCAACATGAAAGAACATTTTGTGACCATAAAGGTCAGGTTAGTTACGTCTCTCAAAACCTTAAAGGAAGTCATCTTGGATGCGGGTCAGAAAAATCTCAGCCAGTTACCACAACCTAGCGTCTACGCAGGTCCTCAGTGTGCCGCTCCAGTACCTTTCCACTATCCCCAGTATTGCTCGTAAATCCATTCTGGTATAAAACGAGTATACTTCTACTGAGCTCTCTTTATCTAAAACGGCATTCAATACCCTTAATATTTATTTGAATCCTTGCTGTGCAACAGCCTCCGCAGTTTACATATATTGTGGTGTTTAATCCTCACAACAACCCCACGAGGTGGGTATTTGTATCCCTTTTAACAGACGGAACTCTGAGAGGTTACGTCGCTTACCCAGGATCACACAGCTGATTAGTGATGGGGCTAGGACTTGAACCTTGGTCTGGCCGTCCTCAAAGCCCGTGGGTTTCGACTTCTGCTATTTATCCTCCAGATGGTTAAGGGCAGACAAAAATGAAATTCCCCGATCTTGATCACTTCCTGATTTGCAAAGATCACAGCACGAAACTGGGAGGTCAGCTGGAAAATGTTTAACAAGTGGGTCTGGGGGGGGGGGGGGGCGGGGAACAGGAGGAAGCCCCGTGTTGGTTTCTGGGGTGACTCTCTCCATGAGAAGTTCAACGTGAGGTCACCGAACACGGAGGTGTGAAGAAATGCACCCAATTGGTTCTTCTGAGCCTACATAGGCCTGCATTTCTACACTGGGAAAGAACCATCCCTGAGCTTCTCCATGGTTAGAACAAAGCACATCCCAAGCCCTAAGTGGGGAATAAGGCTTATGTTCCACAGCACGAGGCTCAAGATGTCTTACACACGATCAAGTTTACAATGTGGCCTCCACCTTCCCTTTAACCCTCTCTTCCAATTCTCTAGGCTCCAGCTACACAGAGGGCTCTGCTGGTTTCTCTCCCCCATTCTCTCCCTCCCTCCCTCCCTCCCTTCCTCTCCCTTCTGTCTGTCTGTCTGTCTGTCTGGCTCACCTCCTGGGGTTTTCCCTTCCCAGGTTGCTCTTCCCCCTTGTCCCCTAGTCAGTGCCTGTTGCTGCTGCCTGTCTCAGCCCCTAAGTCACTTTCTCAGGGTGCTTTCTTCACTTCCTGACTTTGGTTTCTTCCCAGTCCCCACGTATGTTTCCTTCGTAGTACTTAATCACCATTTCACAGAAATCACATTTGTGCCTCGAATCTCTCTCTTCCTGAGTACATACATCCTCAGGACCTGGCACAAGATAGGTAAGACCCACGCACCTTCAACATCTGGGGCTCAAACACAATTCTGCATGTTCCAAACAACCCAGCTTCCCTCCTGGTTCTTGGCAGGAAGCCACTCACTTAAATGTTTACTAAGCTGAACTTGACATTGACTCATACTTTCAAGGCCTCAGTATCTCTTTTGAAAGTATGACTTCACAGTCATGTTTCTGTCCACAGGTGGGATTTTATAATCATGCCTCTTCCACAGACTCTGAGAATAACGTGTATAAAACCACACTGCTGTACGAGGATTCCCAGCCTCTCCCTCTCCTGCCTGGGCCAGCAAGGGGCCCAGCGAGACTGGATCAATAAACACTGGAAAAGGCAGGAGAGGAGGGAAAAGTGAGAGCCAACTGGGGCTTAGGCGTTTGGAGAAGAAAGGAGCAAGTTTAGGGAACAGAGGCTACGAAGATGAGACATATGAAGGGAGAGGTGGAGAAAATTGATTTTGGAACTTTTTGTTCTGTGTTAGGACTGGAATCCCTTGTGGCATTTTTTTCCCCCAGTTGCATGACTTAATGACTATATTAGACACTGTATGCTTCTTTTTTTAAATAATTTTTAAATGTTTATTTATTTGAGAGAGAGAGAGAGAGAGAGAATGAGCAGGAGAAGGCAGAGAGAGAGGGAGACACAGAATCCCAAAGGGTTCCAGGCTCTGAGCTGTCATGTCAGCACAGAGCTCGAACTCACCAACCCCGAGATCATGACCTGAGCCAAAGTCAGACGCTTAACTGAGCCACCCAGGCGCCCCAAACATCGTACACTTCTAAAGAGTGAATTTTGTAGTAGGCGAATTCTATCTCCATTGAAGAGAGGGGGGTTGCTAAGGGCACAGACAGGTGGAGCCAGGATTTGAACCTAGGCAGCCTGGAAACATATGGCAGCCTGGAAAGAGCCTAGGATTACCCAGCCTGACATAGCCCTTCGCCTGGGGCCCCTTCCCTTCCAGCCTCAGCCGCTCCTGCCGCTCCCTCTGGGCCTGGACTGGAGGGGGACTGCGGGGAGGCGCGGCCACCCGGCGGGGCGGGGCGGGGATGGGGACGCAGAGGCTTGGGAGAGGAGGGGCAGGGCGGCGCTGGCCGGGAACCCCTTCTCCCTTTCCCGTAAGAGCAGCCTGGCTCTTTCCAAACCTGCCTCAGTCTGCTCCTTCCAGGCCTGGGAAGGCCCCCAGGCGCTTGAGAGCGGCTCCCAGGTGTGCTGACCGCCGGGCGTGCAGAGACGGCCGTGCACCTGCCGGGACCCGGCCCCAGGCCCGCCTGCTTCTTCTGGGAAAGCGGGGCCGGCCTCGGGGAACCTGTCGCCCCGCAGCCACGCACCCCTGCCCAGGAGCCTCTGCTCACCTCCCCCATTCTTCATCTCAGTGGGGTCTCCGTTCTTGTGCTGGTCCTCCTGGGCCTGCCACGTGCTACATCCTCCTGGGGGGGGGGGGGGGGACTCCTGACTCCCTCCCTTTCTTCCTTTTGGTCTTTCTCGAATCTCTTTTTAATGGTGAATTTTTGATTACACAAGCTATAGGTGGATACACTTTCCTCTTCACACGTTCTCCTATCTCCCCCCAATCACACCTAACCCACTGCTATTGCCAGTTTTTTTTTGGGGGGGGGGTGGATTTTTCCAAGTCTTTTCTCGCGGACCCCGGGAACACAGATGATCCTGTGCCTCGGTCTGTGTGGTTTTATATACATTGTTTCATACCCTCATTCTGCCACTTGTTTCTGGCCCTTTTCAGCCGACAAAACTCCATGGAGAATTTTCCCCACTGTACCCCCCCCCCTCGCCCCCTTCTTAAAGTATTCTATGGGTCAGATGTGTCACATTTAATCCTTCTCCAGTTGGTGGATATTTAGAAAGTTCTTAATTTTTTAAGATGACAAAACGCCTCAATGATCACCTCTGCGACCACCCCGTCTACACTCCGGCTGGTGTTTCTCTGGGGTAGATAATACTGAGATGTGGATCTGCTGGGTCACAGGATGCACTTGAAAATTTAGCAGGTACTGCAAATTGCTCTCTGCAGTGGCTAAACCAATCTAACTCCTACCAGTAGGACACAGGAACATCTCCCTTTCCCAACATCCTGACCAACCTTTGACCTCTTCAAACTTAAAAATGTATTGCCAAAGTGTTTTCTCACTGTTGTGCTAATTTGCATTTCCGTGGGTGCTTCCTGTAAGTTCCAGGTTGCTCAGGAATTGGGGGTAGGTGATCTGAACACCAGACACACCCTGTCACCTGCTGTGTGACCTTGGGCACACCTAGTCACTTCTCTGGTCCTGGGCACACTCATATACACCATCTCTCTGAGGCCCCTCTTCCTCTCTGCCTGAGAACCTTGGTCATCAACTTTCTCTTGGCTTCCCTGCATCCCTCTCTCTGACAGCTAAGGTTTCTTGGTCCCCAGGGAGTCCCTCTGCCCTTTCCAACCCCCTGCTCCCACCCTGCCAGGGCTCTGAAATGCTTGAGTAAGGCACCGTGTTCAGAAGTTCCCCACTGGATGGGGCGCCTGGGTGGCGCAGTCGGTTAAGCGTCCGACTTCAGCCAGGTCACGATCTCGCGGTCCGGGAGTTCGAGCCCCGCATCAGGCTCTGGGCTGATGGCTCAGAGCCTGGAGCCTGTTTCCGATTCTGTGTCTCCCTCTCTCTCTGCCCCTCCCCCGTTCATGCTCTGTCTCTCTCTGTCCCAAAAATAAATAAACGTTGAAAAAAAAAAATTAAAAAAAAAAAAAAAAAAAAAGAAGTTCCCCACTGGAATACACACGTGTCCCCACCAGTGGACACATCTTCAACCTGCCCAATGTTCACGGAATAGCGTTCTGGAGGGGACATTCTGACCAGCTCACAGCAGGCAACAGGGGCAGGACGCCAGATGGAAAGGGCTTTATTTATTTATTTTTTCCTTTATAAAACTTTATTTTTTTAATTTATTTTTGAGAGAGAGAGAGCATGAGCAGGGGAGGGGCAGAGAGAGACAGAAATACAGACCCTGAAGCAGGCTCCGAGCAGGCACAGAGGCCGATGCGGGGCCCGAGCTCGTGAACCAGGAGATCATGACCTGAGCCCAAGTCGGGCGCTCAACTGACTGAGCCACCCAGGCGCCCCACCTTTATAAAACTTTAGAAACGTGAAACGTGTTGTACAGAAAAAAATTTAAAAACTATTAAAAAATAAAAATAAAACGTAATTCTACTCTTCAGAAAGACTCATTGCTGCCATTTGTGTGTCTATCTTCGGTAGGTGTATGCGTAGATGGTATTTTTACACGCGTTTTTGTCCTAATTTTCCATTTAACATTATATAATAAGCCTGTCATTTAAAACCTTTTTTTTAAATCTTGATTTTTTTTTTTTTTTTTTTTTTTTTTTTTTTTTAAATAACTGCTTTCAGAATAGCTGTACCAGTTTGGGTTCCCATGAGGTGTGGATGGGTAAGCTTTGGAAGGAGCGGCATGGCCCTTCCACACCTGGACACAGGCTCTGGCCTTTAAGGGACAAGGACCTCTGCTGGGAGGGAGCCTGGTCAGGGTGTGGTCCCAGAGCGCCCAGGCTCCTCCTTTACCTTCAGAGCCTGGGGGTTCTCCCAAAAAGCTTCCTTAGATAATCAACCAACTGCATTTCCTAAGAGTGAACACTAGGGGACACCACACACCAAAGGAAAGTGATCCAGACTGAGCCGTTGCATTGGACCGAGCCATTTCCCCAGCCACTCCAAGGCGGAGAGACCGTCTCCCCTGACCTCCTTGACATCCTCCCTGCCTGACCTCCTGCATCCTCTGGGTTAGGTGGGGTGTGTGTGTGTGTGTGTGTGTGTGTGTGTAACTCTCAGACGTGCTCAGAGGAAGCTCTGTGAGTTGCAGGGATCAGGTATTATACAACATCATGGTAAGAGCCCTGTACTGTGCTTCCCTGGTGTGCCTCTTGGGGCCAGTTACATCATTGTGTGCCTTGATTTTTCTCATCTGTCAAATGGGAATGACAATCCCTGCCCTTCTTTACTGTGTGTGTGTGTGTCTTATGTAAAAGTACTGTACTTTGAAAACCAGGGGCGCCTGTGTGGCTCAGTTGAGCATCTGACTCTTGATTTTGGCCCAGGTCATGATCCCAGGGTCATGGGATTGAGCCCCACATTGAGCCTTGCGTTGGGCTCCATGCTGAGCATGGAGTCTGCTTAAGATTCTCTCTCTCTCTCTCTCTCTCTCTGTGTGTTTACCCCTCTCCCTTGCTTGCTCTCTCTACAATTAAAACAGCAATAATAATAATAATAATAAAGGTACTTTGAAAACCAAGAAGACCTAAGGGCCGTGCCTGCAGTGTGGACACCGAGTGCAGGGGGTAAAGGTGCATGTACCAAGACTGCCTATGTGGCTGCCATGTGAGCCCAGGGGTAGCTGGGAAGATGATGAGTAGCTGGATTCTGGACGTGTTTTGAGGGTGGAAGTGGAACCGATGAGATTTGTTGGAAGATTGGATGTAGGGTGTGGGAGGGAAGAGGGTTAAGGATGATACCAAGGCTTCTGGCTGAGGAACAGGGACCAGCAATGCCTTGTGCCTAGAATGGGGAAAATGGCAGGAAGATGGCTCAGGAGGTCCCAAGCAAGGGCTCATATTTGGACAGGACAAGCGTGAGATGCCCTTTCAGTCCCTGAGTGAACAAGTAAACACAGAGGTCAGAGGGTTAAGCCTTGGCCCCCTTCTCGGGAAACCCCTTTCTGGGGAAATGGCTTGGTCCAATGCAACGGCTCAGTCTGGATCACTTTCCTTTGGTGTGTGGTGTCCCCTAGTAGGTTCGACGAGATCGGAAACGCTGCCCCATCTCTGCCTGTGCCCCGGACAGACATCAGTAATTCATCGCGGCACTCAGAATCCTTCTCAACAGAGTTCTAGATAGCAACTCTAGAACCAACCGAGTGGAGATGATGGAAAGACCGCCATCATCCTCAGACTTGACGGGAGGCCAGGAATGCAGTTAAAACTATAGGCTTTTGAGTGAGACACCTGGGCTGGAAAGCTAATCTTGCTACAAACTAATGTGAGACCTTGGAAAAAATCATTTATCTTCCCTGCTTCAGTTTTGCCATCTGAAAAACGGGGTTAATAATAGTTCCTGTCTTATAGGGTCATTGGGAAGATTAAATGAGATAATCCAGGAGATTTACTTAGCACAGTGCCTGGGGCACGGTAAGCTCTTAACCAGTAACAGCAGTGGCAGCAGCAGTAATAGCTGTTGAATGTGTTATTCCAGCTCGAACCTTCTAGAACAGATCTCCCTTACCGGCTGTTTGTGACCTCTAGGACAAAGATACTGTAATGCCGAGGCTGTGCAGCAGGAGGCACTGTTGACATTTACATCTCTGTTGCCCACAGAGATTGAGGAAGTGGGGAAAATTTTCCCTGGAGTAGTGACCCCCAGTGATGGTCTGGCAGCTGCCTAGACCCTTTTTTCCTGGTACAAGAAACCAAGCTCCTGGCTCCTCCCAAAATACGGTGTCTCAGCTTCCTTCACGGGCCTGGTCCTGTCTCCTCCGATACTGTTCCTGGCCTCCTCCTGCTTATAAACTCCAGCGAAGCCACTGAGCCTGGCATTCCAGACCCCCAGCCTCCCACTGTCCAGCCTCCCAGCCGCTGCCGACTTCCCCAAAGTGACCGGGCGTGTGCCCGCAGCCTTCCCTTGGCACGTTGTGCCCACCTGGAACTTGGGTCCCTCATCCTCCCTTCCCCTTTTCCTCGTCTTCAGAACAGGAAGGAGATGGGGGGGGGGTTCTGCTAACCCCACCGTGCAGACGGAACAAAAGGAAGGCACATGTTCCGCAGCACACCCCAGCTCGGGTCACGGGCAAGCTAAAGGGGAAACCAGAACCCGGGTGTCCCCAGCCTCAGGCATGGCTGAGTCACTCACCGCATTCATCGTCAGACTCAGGCATTCATCTGGCATGTGTTGAGCACCTGTGATCTGCCCGGCACCGGGCCAGTGCTGGGCCAGACCAAAATGGAGTAAGGCCCCGTTCCGGGCCTCCAGAGGGCCAAACGGTGCTCAGATGGGCGGTAACAGGGCCGAGCGAGGGTGCCGTCATGGAAGCGTGGGTGACCAGGGTGCTGGTTCGGGGGGCTAATTTCTGGGTGCCTGTGTTAACCCTCAAATCCACAGCCTCACTGAAACTCGTGCCTTTTTGATTTCATTATTTTATTTTTATTTATTTTTTAATGTTTATTTTTTAGAGAGAGAGACAGAGAGACAGAGCATGAGAGGCAGAGGGGCAGAGAAAGAGGGAGACGCAGAATCCGAAGCAGGCTCCGGGCTCTGAGCTGTCAGCATGGCGTCCGACGTGGGGCTCGAACTCACAGAGTGCGGAGATCGTGACCTGAGCCGAAGTCAGAGGCTTAACTGACTGAGCCACCCAGGCGCCTCAACCTGTGCCTTTTTTAAAGGGTCCATCTTTCCCCACACCCCACGTCCAACATGGACCTCTCCTCAGCCTCCACATCCCTTTCTTGGCCACATATCACCTCTTCCCTGCCTCCCCTGCACCCCCAACACACACACACACACACACACACACACACACACACCCCTACACATGAGCACACACACACATATATGCACACACATGCGCACACTGCTGTTCAGCATGAGACGGCATCATGGGAAGGCCCTGGAGGAGGGCCAGTCAGCTGGGAAGCAGCCTCCGAACCACCTCCTTTCCTTCCCCATCCCTGCTGCACCACTGCCCTCCACCCCCTTCCACCGACCCCCCCGCCCCCCGCTTCATGCCCACTCTCGCCCTGGCGTCTGAGGCCTAGAGGACATCTGTCCCCAGCCTTCGTCACTCTCCACCCCCCCGAGCCCAGTTTGGTACACAGGAGATGCGAGAACTTATCACTGGATAAACCCCGGCGTGCCTGCCCCCCCTCCCGCCGTCCTGCAGATGAAATCTGAGCTCTTTGGCATGTCTATGTTCCCCAAAAGCTACCAGTAGGTCATCAGCTGTCACCGTGAACAAACAAGAAAAAGAAAATGAAAATTGGGCTGCTTTTCGAGGCTCTCGTACCCCAAACTACAATGACAGACCTGGAGTTTTCGGTGGAAGGCAGCATGGGGTCAGCCCGCGTGCTGGCTGGGAATGATACATGAGTCAGTGGACATGGGGAGGGCAGTAGTTACTCTACACGTTGATAAAAATGATGTCTCTCCCTCTCTTTTTTTTTCCAAAAAGAGAAAAACCCCCCACAATACATATCAGCTGTACAAAAGCTAGGAACTAGAAGTTTTAGACGTAACAGAAAAAAGCAAACGTGTGCTTGTCACCCCACCGCCTAGAAACAGTCAATCATTGGGAATGCCCTGGAGGGTGCCTCAGACCTCACACCTTTCTTTTTTCTTTTATGGAGTGAGTTCATACTGTATATACGTATATATTTAGAGCCTACCTTTCTTATTGAATAGTGTCTTCGGAGTAAAAACAGCTAACGTTTATAGGGACTCTACGTCAGGCACAGTGCTGTGCCCTTGACACGCGGGATCTCATTTCGTTACCCCCTGAGGTTGATTGTTTACTGTCCCCATTTTACAGCCAGGAAGGTCAAAGGGTCAAGGGCTCTTTCTACCCTAAGGGACAGTAAGAGACGGAGTGGAGCCCAGGCTCCAGTTCATTCTGTCCCTGGTTCAGGGCATCAGTTTTCTCATCTAAGGAATCAGGGTTGGGCCAGATGACCTTCTCCCTGGGGAGGGGGCTGCAGACCCCCTCCTACCTACAGAGCGACCTCCTCCGGGGCCTCACTTCATCCTCCTTCTCAGGCCGACAGTAATCACTAATGCTCGCTGGGCTGTGTGCCTGGCTGTCCCAAGCAGTTCGTTAACAAGGTGAGAGTTATTTCCATCCCTCTTTCCAGGCGAGGAGACTGAGGCACAGAGAGCTGAAGTCACTTGCCCGATGTCGCTCCATTCGTTAGAGGCAGAGTCAACGTGCAAAACCCAGACTCCTTCAGTCCCAGAGCCTGTGTCCTTAACTATCACCTGTAGCTTTTCCGATGCTTCCTCACCCACAGTAAGAAGCACATTTCACATCCTGACTCAGTAAACACGCGTATGTCAATATTGAACTGGAATAAAAGGTTCATGAGCTGAAAACCTGAACTTTGTGACATAGTCTTCAATATTATTTCTTCGAGTCTCTTCTTGAGAATTTCTCTCTGCGGCCACTACATTGCTTTCAAGACTCATAATAGATTATGACCTGTAGTTTGAAAGTCATTGCTTCTGCCGTTTCCTCTCTGCCCCCAGGGAAGCCCTTTTCAATGGGTGCGGAGTCTGTCCACTTGATCCTAGGAAGTCGCCAGCACAGGCCCTGTGATCCCGTTTCAGAAGGGAGAAAGCTGAGGACCAGAGAGGGCAAGGGCAGGTCCTGCTGAGGACAGGTCACTGGGAGAGCACTGGGATTTACAATCTAGGGACAGGCTGAGGGCTGACCCAGGCACAACTGGCCTTCCAAGGAAGAAGCTCAAGTCAAGACAGTGCTTCTATTGAGCCCTGTTCTTTGCGGGGCATCTCATACCTCACGGCATGAAAGTTTAGGTCAATCTTCACAGACAGCAGGGGAGTTAGGAGCCCCTTGTTATAGATAAGGCAGCGAAGACTCAGAAAGGTCGAGTGACTTGGCCAGGGCCACCCAGCCTGTAAGAAGCTGGGTCTGGTTTGGGTCCCCACTGTGCTCCCGGAACCAGGCTCAAGGCTTGGAACACAACAGGTGCTCAGTAAACATGTCTGGCTGGCTGGCCCCAAAGCCCCCTTCCTCTGCCATTGCTCTGTGATTTCCTCATCAGTCCCCTTCCTGGGAAGCATGGTCCTGGGGCTGGGCATGCTTGGGTTCCGCCTGGGCAAGGGTCCCTGGGGTGGGTGGGTACTCTGCTGAGTTTCGGTCCCAGGTCCGTGCACGCTAGTCCGGCCCAGCCCTGTCAGCTGAGAGGGAGGGAGGGATCTAGACCGCTCCCCTGGGCTGGGGTGGAGGAGCCTGGCCGGCGCCTCTGCTTACGGGGCCTCTCCCACCCCTTGCCACTCCTGGCTCAGGCCTCTAGTGGGGCCCAAGAGCTCTGGGGCTACCTCCCGCCTGAGTCAGGTCTCACTCCTGGGGCTCTCTCCCTGGGCAGCAGGCACCTGATTCCTGAATCTTTCTGCTGGAGAAGTGGTTGTAGGAGAGAGGGCTGAGCCCCGGCTGAGGTCACGCTTCCCCTGGTGGAAAAGACACAGAGCCTCACACTCTCTGTTCTTTTTGGAATGTGCGTTGTCCTTGCCTCAGAGAAAGGAGGTGGGGTCCCTGGAGTCTTAACGCTAACCCTCCCTTCCCTGAACAGGCAAGGATCTGACCCCTAGCAGGAAGCCCAGAGCTGACTCAGGAGATGGTTCTGGACCTTGGAGGGGAGGAGGGGAAGGATGAAGGGCTAGAAGCCAGGGCAGAGAGCCAACAGCTGGCTTTGACAAGGCACCGCATGTTTTGGAAAGTGCCACGTGTTGCAGGGGTGTGGCATTTTCGCCTCCACCCTCCTCCCTGCCCATCTGGGCCCCACCCCTCCTAAAGAGCTGCCTCAACACTCCCTTCCTCCAGGAAGCCTTCCTGGATTGATTCTATCCTCCATTGCCTGGCATCACTTCCCCTATGAGGGAAGGAGGTGAGACTGAGACCCAGCTTGGTGTAAACTCACAGTCCAGTCGTGAGCCTGCACGTCACAGAAGTGAGCTTGCACATTGCAGCTGGCCCGACCTGTCTTCCATCTCATGCTCAAATGTTGGGTCTCTCTTTGGAAATGGCTGTCAGCAGGATTTTGCAGATGAAACGCGCGCGCACACACACACACATACACACACACACACTACTTGATCGTCCTATCTTGTTTTTTGTGGGGTTTTTTTGGGCCAGGAACAGTAGATGTTTCCAAAGTGAATTCTAGAGGTTGCCTGTTGATGTTAACCCACCCTCCTGACTCTCCCACCAGAACGAGGGAGCCCTGTGGTCAAAAACCTGGGGACTGTGGGACTTAGGGGTGTCAATTTCTGTGCAGCAAGCCTCCTCAGATCTTTAATAGTCTGTGCACATTGTGAATCTCTGAGCATCTGCAGCTTCCCAGATTTACTTGACCTCAGAACTTTTTTTTTTTTTTTTTTTTTACAGTGGAGCATTTCAGGGGCTCATTACTGAGCACCCTTCGAGAAATGCTGGGGCAAAGACTATTCCAGAAAGGGCAGACCCCGCTTAACAGTAACTTAGATTAACAACACAACATACTTCCATGGACCGAGGGCTAACTCTGTGCGGGGCTCTGTGCTAATAAGCCTCTCAGCAAATTCTCAAAAACAGTTGGTGAGATGAATATGATTCCGGAAGGAAGGAAGGATGCCTAGGTCATTTGGTGGTTTAATTCATGATAACCTCCCAAGCCACGGGTCTCCCATGACCTGGAATGATGTTCAAACCATCAACCCACATGGCACAGCCATTGACCAATATGCAGGCATACCTCACGTTATTGCACTTTGTAGCTACTGCCTTTTTTTTTCTTTTTGCAAATTGAAGGTTTACGGCAACCGTGTGTCAAGCTAGTCTATTTATAGGCTCCATTTTTCCAACAGCATTTGCTCACTTCACGTCTCTGTGTCACATTCCCACAATATTTCAAACTTTTTCATTATTATTGTATTTGTTACTGTGAATTGAGGTCGGTGATTACAACTCCCCGAAGCGCAGATGCTGGTTAACATTTTGTAGCAATCGTGTATATATTTTTTTATGTTTATTTTGAGAGAGAGAGAGCGCGCGTGTGCCCACGAGTGGGGGAGGGGCAGAGAAAGAGGGAGAGAATTGCAAGCAGGCCCCATGTGCTCAGCACAGAGCCTGACGCCGGGCCCCATTTCACCAACAGTGAGATCATGACCTGAGCGGAAATCAAGAGTCAGACGCTGGACGGATTGAGCCACCCAGGTGCCCCACAATAAGGTGTTTCTTAATTAAGACACATATATTGTTATTACAACATAATGCTATTGTACACTTAGTAGGTTACAGTCCAGTATAAACATAACTTATGTATGCACTGGGAAACCCCAAAATTCACCCGACTGGCTTTATCGTGCTATTCGCTTTACTGCAGTGGTCCGGAAGCGTGCAGGATCACAGAGGTGTGCCTGGATTAGAGACCAAGATGCAGTGAGATCCCCTGGTGAGCTGGGCATTAGTCCTTTACTCACTGAACCGTGGGGAGACCTGGGAGACTGGAGGGTAGGAGATAGGATATCTCGGTGTTGAGGGGGCTGGTGAGGGGCCTCTGGGGGGCTTAGGACAGTAGCTGCTTACCAACCAGATTGGAGGTGTCTCGCTATTTTGACAGCTTTGTGGATTCGCTCGCGCTGAGCATAGACCCCGACCGGACCACAGAAGACACCCTTCCTGTCTACTGGGAGGAAGCAAGGCACTGGTCACTGCCCGGGTTAACATTTTGGTTTTATTTGCAAATTGAGAAAACAGTCTAAGGTAAACATCAGGACATGGACTTTGATATCGGGCAGATCTGAGGGTGAATCCCAGCGGCATGTCCTTGAATGAGCCTTTCGCACTCTTTAAATCTCGGTTTCTTCCTCTGTAAATTAGGGACGGCCACACGGTTCACCTCATAGGGTTGTTACGGGGGTTAAATGAGAAAATGCACGTCAAACGCAGCCCCGGGTCTACGGGAAGTGCCCCACCAATGGGAGCCCTTATCAATAAGGGCAGTGGTGTTTCTTATCAACAAAACGGTGGGCTGGTTCAGCCTTCTTTTGAGGAAGACGACCCAAGCGTGGGACCTTCCACGGGCAAAATCCATTTCTTTCTGGACATGTCAGGCATCAGTTAGGACAGGGAAACTGGGATCGCATCCTGAGAAATACAACTCGAGCAGCTTCACGTTGCTGTCACGTGGGTTTCTGCACGGGCCACCCTGGGCACGTGACTCCGAAGTCGTACGTACTGTGATAGCCAGGCAGAAGTACATTCAGCCAATCAGAGTTTAGCAACGGACCGGGCCTGGCCAGGTCATCCAATTAAAGACAGCAAAGTCCCGAGCTGTATTTATCCACCAGTCAGAACTCGGCAACGACCTAATCCCTCGCTGCTGTTCCATCAGAACTTGGCAAGGTTCAGATCGTCCGCTGTTAACTCTATGAGAACTCGGCAATGTCCCGATGCTGGGCAGAGGACTGAATGAGACCCTGGACCGGTGTCAGGCTGGTCGGTCACACGTACGAGAACTGTTGGTTTGACCTCCGCCCCAGCTGAGTTATTATGGTGAATTCAGAGAGCTCTTTAAAAGACTTACATATAGATCAGGGCGCCTGGGTGGTTCAGTTGGTTAAACATCCGACTTTGGCTCAGGTCATGATCTCATGGTTTGTGAGTTTGAGCCCCACGTTGGGCTCTGCGCTGACAGCTCAGAGCCTGGAGCCCGCTTTGGATTCTGTGTCTCCCTCTGTCTCTGCCCCTCCCCCGCTTGCGTTCTGTGTCTCTCTCTCTCAAAAATAAATAAACATTAAAAAAAAAAAAAAGACATATACCATACAAAAGAACAAATCATAATCAAATTTAAATCCCAATTAATACCATAATCGTTTATGTTGTTTATAACAAGTATTATGTGTTTTATTATTTTGTTAACAAAAACTATTTAACTTTTTTTTTTTTTTCAGAGAGAGAGTGCACAAGTGTGGGAGAGGGGCAGAGAGAGAGAGAGAGAGAGAGAGAGAGAATCACAAGCAGCTCAGCACAGAGCCCGACACAGGGCTTGATCCCACCACCCTGGGATCAGGGCCTGAGCTGAAATCAAGAGTTGGACGCTCAACCAACTGAGCCATCCAGGCACCCCATCAAAAACTATTTTTAAAGGGCCATGCTCCCCATGAGAAAATTGGACACGGATGATTTCAAATGACAAAGGCTGGCGATGTCCCTCATGGATGACTTTTGCAGAGGCCCTCACCAGCCAGGAACTGCCTCTGTCCCACGGGTGGCCTTTCTAGTACCTTCTCAATAAAAATGGCCTTGGCCGCTGGTGAATGAGCTAGCTGCCCACTGCCCACCGGTCAGTCCAGGGGACGCCTGGGTCTCCGGTCCAGAGCGGCACTGCCTCAAAGCCAGTCACCTGGAAGTAGGGGTCGGCCTGTCCAGAGTCGCCACCTCCTTCCCAGAACAGTTGGGGGTGATTCTCAGAGGAGAGGTACGCACAGCATGCTCCTGGCTAATGGACTCAGCATGCTTATCGCTGCCCAGATGAGGCCTGGTTAATTACTGACCAGAGAATGGAGGTGACTGAATCCTCGGCCTCTAGACAGTCCAGGGGGTCTCGCAGCCTGGAGGACAGTTTCTTGGCCCCCGCGAAGAGGTGCGTTCACCACTCCAGCGAGAGGGAGCTGACTCAATTCTCTGGGGTGTTCAGACCTTGGGACAGAGGCCCTGGGGAGCCCCCAGGCTGTCTTCTGTGCGGCTAAGACAAGAAGCGGCACCTGCCCGTCTCAGTTGGCTTGATGTGTGATCCAGCTGCCGAGGCAGGGGCATTGAGTGCTTGGACGGCTACCAAAGGGCGGTGTGAGTGGCCGAGCCAAGGCTGTGCTCGCGAGGCTCCCTGGACAAGTCACTCTCCCTCTTTGACCTCAGTCGGATGAAGGTGCTGGAGGCTGTGATCGCCAGGGTCCCTCAGCCTGCTTTTCAGCCCCACCCCCATTGTCTGGCACTCCCCTGTTCCTTCCTCTGCCCCTCCACCAACACCCTCTCCCTCAACCAGACAAGCTCTGCCCTGACCCTGCTCCCTTCCCCCTCTCCCCAAAGCCCTCTCCACGTCCCTCCTCCTGGGCAAATGCGACCTGAGCTGCAAGATCTGACTAAATGCCCTTCTCCTCCCTGAAGCCCCTTCTGATTGTACCAGCCCTTACGCATCTCCCACTCTGTAATGGTTGCCACGTGTGCAACCGGAACCTCTGATCTTCTTCCAGGTTTCTGGAAGAATCACAGCAGCTAATACTATATAGCACTGCCTATATGCCAGGCACTGGAGTAAACACGGTATGCATGTTAACTCATTGAATCCCCACAACTCTGCTTTTATTCCCAGTTTGCAGATGGGGAAGGCGAGTCCAGAGTGGTTAAAAAAACAAAACAAAACAAAAAAAAACCTGTGCACAGACAGTGTGTGTTGGGGCTGGGATACGAACCCAGGCAGTACGAGTACAGAGCTGTGCTGGGCAACAGGGTAGCCTCCAGCCCCGTGTGGCTACGAGCACTGGCAATACAGCTAGTCTGAACTAAGACGTGCCGTAAGCATTTAGTGCACACCGGGTTCTGAAGCCTCGGTGTGACCCACGGAATGTAAAATGTCACGTTAATATTTTTTGCATCGATTACATGGCGACATACTTTAGATAAAGAAAGTATATCATCGAAATCAATTTATTTCACTTTTTCTTTTTACTTCTTGATGTGGCTGCTTGAAAATTTTAAATTATATGTAGCTCATATTATATTTCTATTGGACAGTGGTGTTCTAAAATCCACACTCCTAAACGCTCTGCTGAACTGCCTGTCTCTTGGATGAAGGAGGTGGTGATAGTGGGGACAGGAGTGGTGGAGGTGGTGATGTTGACATGTAGGATGGGGTGGAGGTGATAATGGGGTGGTGATGGATGAAGCCATCTCATTGATAACATCTACTACTGGATTTTATTTTATTTTTGTTTTTATTATTTATTTTTGAGAGAGAGAGAGAGAGAGAGACAGAGCATGAGCAGGAGAGGGGCAGAGAGAGAGAGAGGGAGACACAGACTCGGAAGGAGGCTCCAGGCTCTGAGCTGTCAGCACAGAGTCCAACGCGGGGCTCGAACCCACGAACGGTGAGATCATGACCTGAACCAAAGTCGGATGCTTAACCGACTGAGCCACCCAGGCGCCCCTACTTTATTTAATTTTTAAAAATGCTTCTTATCGGGGGGTCTAGGTGGCTCAGTCGGTTAAACATCGACTCTTGGTTTCAGCTCAGGTCATGATCTCACCGTTCATGGGTTCGAGCCTGGTGTTGGAGTCCACACTGATGGCACAGGATCCGCTCGGGATTCTCGCTCTCCCTCTCTCTCTGCCCCTCCACCACTCATGAACTCGCGTTTGCTCTCTCTCTCAAAAAACAAACAAAAAAAAAACTTTAAAAAAGCTTATTATTTAAGTACAGTTGACATACAATGTTATATTGGTTCCAGTTGTACAACATAGCGATTCGACAGTTCTACGTATTAGGCCGTGCTGACCACGTTGACGGTGATGTGCAGTCACCATTGGTTACCGTACAGTGTTATGACAACGCTGCGGGCTACACTCCCTCAACTATACTTTCCAGCTTCGTGATTTAATTATTTTACAGCTGGAAGTTTGTACCTCTCAATCCCCTTCTCCTATGTTTCCCGTCCCCTTACAACCCCCTCTTTTCTGGCAACCACCAGTTTGTTCTCTGTGTGTATGAGTCTGTGTCTATTTTTTTTGTGTGCTATTTGTTGTGTGTTTTTAGATTGCACGTGTAAGTAAAATCGTATGGAATTTATTTTTCTCTGTCTGACTGATTTCACTTCGCATAGTATTCTCCAGGTCCGTCCATGTTGTCGCAAATGGCAAGATCTCATTCTTTTTTTATGGTTGAATGATATTCCATTGTGTGTGTGAGTATATATGTGTATGTATATATATATATCTATATATATATATCACATCTTCCATTAGTCTCTTTATTTTTGTTATTTTATCCATTAGTCTATTTTTGTTATTTTTTGAGAGAGAGAGTGCGTGAGCAGGGAGAGGGAGAGAGAGAGAGAGAGAGAGAATCTTAAGCAGACTCCACACCCAACGTGGAGCTAGACGTGGGCCTTGATCTCACAACCGTGAGATCATGACCTGAAACCGAGAGCTGGACACTTAACCTACTGAGCTACCCAGGCGCCCCATCCATTCATCTCTTGAAGGACATTGAGGCTATTTGTATGACTTGGCTGTTGTAAACAATGCTTCACTAAACATAGGGGTGCATATCTCTGTTTGAATTAGTGCTTTTGTTTTCTTTGGGCAAAAATACCCACGAGTGGAATTACTGGATCGTAGGGTATTTCTATGTTTAATTTTTTGAGGGACCTCCATACTGTTTTTCACAGTGGCCGCACCAGTTTACATTCCCGGCATCAGCACACAAGGGTTCCCTTTCCTCCACATCCTAACACTTGCTACTTATCTTCTTGCCACCAGCCGTTCTGACGGGTGTTAAGTGATACCTTCTTGTGGTCTTGATTTTCATTTCCATGATGATGAGTGATGTTGAGCATCTTTTCATGTGTTTGTTGGCCCTCTATATATCTTCTTTGGGAAAATGTCTCTTCAGGTCCTCTGCCCATTTTTAATCAGATTTTTTGTTTGTTTGTTTGTTTGTTTGTTGTTGAGTTATATAGGTTCTTTATATATTTTGGAGATTAGCTCTTTATAGGCTAAGTTATTTGGAACTATCTCCCCCTGTTTAGTAGGTTGCCTTTTCATGCTATTGATGATTTCCTTCTCTGTGCAAAAGCTTTTTGTTCTGGTGTAGTCCCGACAATTTATTGTTGCTTTTGTTTCCCTTGCTTGAGAAGACAGATCCATAAAGATGTTAACATCTAATATTTTTTTAAATTTTTTTTAACATTTATTTATTTCTGAGACAGAGAGAGAGCATGAACAGGGGAGGGTCAGAGAAAGAGGGAGACACAGAATCTGAAACAGGCTCCAGGCTCTGAGCTGTCAGCACAGAGCCCGACACGGGGCTCGAACCCACGGACCGCGAGATGATGACCTGAGCCGAAGTCGGACGCTTAACCGACTGAGCCACCCAGGCGCCCCAACATCTAATATTTTAAAAGAAACATCGTTTTTTCTTCAAAATACATATCCATTGTAAGAGATAATTCAAACAGTACAGAGAAAGTGAAAATCTCCCTCTGTTCTTTTACTTCAGAGATTGCCACTGGTTTAATGGGTTATAGCCTTCCAGACCTTCTGTTAGTACAGAAACATGAGGTATATAAACTTAACGTGAGGCTATAAGCTTACAAATAGATGATTTGGTATTTGATAGCATATATGGTGTCCTGTAACCTGTATTTTTTTTTTTTTTTACCTAGCAATTTATTGTGTCTATTTTCCTCCATCAGTATGGATAAATTTACTTCATTCTTTTTACCAGCTATGTAATATCCCATTGCATGTTTCCGTCAGCGCTATTCAACAAAACCCCCTATGAGTGTCCATTGAGTTGTTTCTAATTTGTACTATTTTAAGCAGTGATGCAATGAACACGTACACTGATCAGTCCTAGAATTTTGTGCTAACCATCCTATGGAGTGATTTGTAAAAACACAGCTGCTTGATTGAGGTGTCTACATGTTTACTATTTTGCCTCAGGTTGCTAACGGACCCCTCAGAAATTACCCTCCTGAACACTGTATATGCAAGTTCCTACTCCCATCTCAGCTCCATCCACTTTTGCTAGGATGCGTGCAGTAGTCTCTCAGCTGTCTTCCCACATTCACTCTGCTACCCCCAATTTTTCTTCTTATGATAGCCAGGGGCACCTTTTCAAAAAAACAAGTCGTTCCCCCCCCCACCTCCTCCCCAAAAAACCCTTTGAGGCCACATTGCCCCTTGGGTAGAGACAGAATCCTTCCCCTGCCCTATAGGGCCCTGTGGGATCTGGCCTCTGCCTACCTCGCCAGCTCTTTGTGTGCACATTCTCCCCTCAATCTCTGCAGCCACATCAGTTCTCTTAGAGTCCCCTGCATTCTCTGTTCTTTCTCGCCTCAGGACCTTTGCATGAGCTATATATCCTCTACCTGGAATGCCCTTTCCAGCCCTCATCCCACCCCTTCACCTATTTAACTCCTGCTTATTTTTCATCTTTCAGCCCAAATGGCACTTCCTCAAGGGACCCTGCCCTGACCTCCCCCCCGGACTAGGCTCTCAGAGGACGCTACCCACCCCACAGGGCACCTCTCACTATTGATGAGTGCACATCTCTCTATGTGATTATCCTTCTCCTGGGGGGGCAAGGGCTCCTCCCCATGGCACCCCAGACTCCACACAATGCCTGGCTCTCAGACACTCGGTAAAGCGTTGTAGATTTTTTTTTTATTTAACACATACTCGGTCATAAAATTCTGACCCATACAATGTGTTCTTGTGTGACCCTCCCTGTGACCTTGCAAAGTAAGCGGGGCTTGGAGGATCATGATCCTTTCACAGAGGAGGAAATGGAGGAACGCATTGCTTTGTCTAAGATTACTGAGCAGGTAAAGGGCCAGGGTGTAGGATTCGAACCCAACTCTCCCACCGACACTTCTCACACCTGAACTCTTTCTTCCAGGACCCCAACCCTTGCTACTTGTCCTTTTGATAATAGCCATTCTAACGGGTGTAAAGTCATAACTCTATCACTTTATGCACTTTATGCAGAAAATTGCATCTTTATGCAGAAAATTATCATTTTTTTCTTTTGCATCGACTACTAAATCTTCTATCTGGACTTTTATGGTTCAGGCAAAGTTAGAGGTGGACAGAACCTTGCAGGTAAAGGTCAGGTGCCTCGTTTACACCGGACGGAACCAGGGTACAGAGTCTGCCCCCCCGGAAAACACACTCAGTCACCTCGTGAACAAAGGTGCTCTGAGCATCAGCCGTGTGTTGGCCACTGTTCCTAGTTCTGAGGATGCAGCGAGGGAACAAGACAGACTCAGTCCTTGATCTCAAGCTGCTACTATTCTACAGGGGAAGGACAATAAACACATCTGAGAATTTCAGAATATGATATGTTTTGTCAGGAAAAAAAAAATTCACCGAAAAAAGGGACAGGGAGTGCTGATCCATGGTGGCCGTGGAGGGCATTTCTAAGGGGATGACATTTGAACTAAGACCTGAATGATGGGAAAGAGGGAGCCACGGGAAGTTCTGGGGTGGGGGGAGAGCATTCCAGAAAGAGGAGACAATGCAGAAGGCCCAGGTGCCTTGTGCACAGCGAGCAAGGGTGAGAGTAGGGGCTGGTGTGGAAGGAGAGGTGGGCAGCGACCAATCCGACAGGATCTTGAGGTCATGGTGAGAAGAGTGGCTTTTAGCCCTGGTGCGATGGGAAGCCGGCTGGAAGGTCTGAGCAGGAGAGTCCTGCAGTCTGATGTACAGTTGTAAAATACCACTCCGACCACCACACGCAGACGGACGGTGGAAGGGTGGTTAGGACGACCGGTTAGAAGTGACTGGTCATGTGGACCAGGCTGCAGGGAGGTGAGAGAGAAGTGGTCAGATGGGGTATATCTTGACCCACAAGAGGTGCTGATGAATAGGAGGTGGGGCATGAGAGAAACAGCGAACCAGGACGGCTCCGGGGTTTTGGATCTGAGCAACTTTTAATGGGCTGGGGACCCTGGGGGTGAGCCAGGATGGGGGGGAGTGGCGATCAGAATTAAGTCTGGGGGACATATTAAGTTTGAGATGTTAAGGAGACATACCAGTGGCCCAATGGAGTGGGCGGGTGGATTTATGAATCCAGCCTGGGGTGGGGGGCATCAGTGTAGAAATGGAACCAGGGAGGCCACCTGCTTCCCGTCTCCGGTGCTCTTTCCACCGTCTGTCTCTCTGCCTGGCCCTTTCTTGCTGTCTCAGCTCTCCTCCGGGAGGCAGGTAGCAGAGAGAGGCCTCTGGGGTGATGGAGAGCCCTGCCCTCTGCTTTCCCCGCCTACCCTGGCCCTGTTCCCTTGGCAAACAGCCCCAGGCCTCCTAGGCTGCTGTATTTCAGAAAAGCGTTCCAGTTTGGCAAAGCAAATATAGCCGAGGAGAAAGGCAACACCTTGCAAAATAGCACCAGGCCCCCAAAGGAGATTTTCTTGGTCTTGCCTTTAACTTTCTCAACTGGCCTCAAGCCAAGAATGTGTCCTGTATTTTCTTCCTTGGTCCCTCCCCACCGCCCACCCCATCCCTGGTGTCTGCAGTTCCCAGAGTGTTAATCTCCCATCACAGGAGTGGGAGACCTCAGAAATGGCCTGGGGGTGCACAGCTGGCCTGGGCCATCCTCCTCCCTCCCACAAAGCCCTGGGCTTCCAGCGGAATGGTGGGAAAGAGTGTGGGCTCTGGAGAGGAACTGCCAGGATTGGAAGTCCTAGCGTGGCAGCTGTGTGACCTTAGGCGAGTCACTTCCCTCTCTGTGCCTCAGTCTCCTAGTTTGTAAAAGGGGATGATGATAGTACTACCTGACAGGCTTGTGGTGAGGAGAGGAGTTATTAATGTGTATAAGGCTTAGAAGGGTGCTTGGAAGTAGTAAGTGCCAATAGGTGATATTGATTATTATGATTTCCCTGGGCTTGGTCAAGATAAAGAACACAGGCCCCAGAGGGGCACTGCCTGAGTTCAAGTACCGGCTCCACGACTTACCACTTAACCCCTAGGTGCCCTGGGCTCCTCCTCTCTAGCAGAGGGCTGCCCTCACAAGCTGGTAGAGCTTGTGGGGATGCGACAGGCGAAGCACTTCCCGGTGCCCGGCACGGGGTCCTGCGTGCTCCGTGGACGCTGACTGGCAGGAAAGCAGTGCCCTTGCTTACCTGGGCTTCCCAAATTCGGCCCAGGCCTCTGACCTCCGCAGCCCAGACTGAGATTCACTCGTGGGCAGACTTCCCGAAATCCCACCGTTACCGCCTCACTTCTTTGCCTTAACACTTTGCCATCATCAAAACACAGCTAGCACACGGAAGGGTGAGAGTTTGGTCTTCTGTCACGCGAAGACCTCAGTGTGAAGATATTTGTCAGCTATTTTCCTGAGAGGGATGTGGGAAGGGAAACGTGCTCTCCCATCATGCCTCTCCTCCGGGCTTAGACCCTCAGGCCCTCCCCTTGCCTGCTGCGAGGGGCTCAGGCTCCTCTCCCTGGCCTGCCAACCCTGCCCCACCCACCTCTCACCATACACGTCCTGCGCGGCCCCTAGGCCAATCTGGACTTCTTGGCCTTTCTGGCCCCAGTGCCTTTGCTCATTCTAGCCCCGTCACCAAAATCACATCCCTTTCCCCCGTCCCTGCTCACGCTGCTCTTCGCCTCTCTCAGATGGTCTACATCAGGGTTTCTGAGCCTTGGCACTCCTGACATGGGGGGGGGGGAGGGGGGGCAGAATATTTCTTTGTTGTGGAGACGGTCCTGAGCACTGTAGGATGTTTCTCAGCATTGCCAGCTTCTCCTCACTAGAAGCCAGTGGCACCTCTCCAGGTGTGGCATCCCCAAATGCCTCTAGGCGTCACCAGATGTCCCCCAGGGTGTGGTAGGGTTGAGAACCACTGGTGTATAAGCAAGGAGCGGGGACTTGGCTGGGCCTGGGTTGGGTTCCCACCCTGGCTCTGCTCCCTCTGACTGGGGGGCGGGGCGAGAGCTACTTGAGCCTCAGTGTGCCCAGCTGCAGAGTGGGCACAAGAAAGTCTGTCCCACAGATGCCAGGTTATTTACTTATTGTTAACGTTCATTTCTTTATTTTGAGAGAGAGGGAGGGAGAGGGCAACACGCGCGGGGGAGGGGCAGAGAGAGAGGGAGGCAGAGATACAAACTGTAGACCAGGGCTCCTGCAGCCTCAACACCCTGGTGCTGCCTGGCCCTCCCCTGGCCTAGCGGGCACCATCCACACAGGCCGCGTCCTCGGACGGAACTGTGGCCATGGCTGTGTCGCGGCCTTGACACGGGCAGAGGCCCCTCCTGGCACACTGGGGCCTCGGTGCCCACCTGGCTGGTGCCTCCGCACCTGTCACGCTCCGGCTCCGGGGCCGTCGGGGGGCGCGGGCAGGGGTTCACCCGACTCCCCACCTACGGCATCCTCCTCCCCCCTCCCCCTGCCCCAGGTACTCTCCGTGCCTTTAGCCCACTTTAATCTCTTCATGGGCTTTATCATGATCGAAACTATGTCCTTTATTTATTTACAACCTTGCCTATTCAGAGTTCTTCCCCAACCAGAATGGTCAGCTTCCTGGGAGAGGGGCCCTGTCCTGCCCACTGCCGCAGCCCCGGGGCCAAAGACAGGCATCTGGTAAGTGCTGGGTGAAGACGTGAGTCCAGGTGTAAAGTGTTGTCCATCTTGGACAGTCCAAACGTCATCTTGCTCCCCAAGTGGAAGCCACATTTCTCTTCTCTGGGCCTCCGAATTATCTGTATCTCTCTCCCTTCGCTGAGTTACTTGGTCCTTTGGCTCTGCTCCTTATGGAACGTGGCCCATTTTCCCAGATCCGCAGTGAGCTCCTGGAGGGAGCTGCTTATTCTCCCTGCTTATTTCTGTAATCTGCACAGAGCATGGGATTCCCTGCTTATTTCCCTGCTTATTTCTGTATTCCCTGCTTATTTCTGTATTCTGCACACAGCATGGCACAAAGAAACCTCAGCATAAATACGGATAGGGACAGTGGGCGCCCCAGGAGGCATGAGAAGGGCCCTGCCGTTTGCTGATTGTTTCAGAAGCTTGGCAGACAAATTTCATCTCCCCTGCTAGAGCAGATTAAAGATGGCTGCAAAGTCTTTGACATTCATCTTACATAAAGGCAGGGCTTAAGTCCCCTTAAACCATGGTGGGCCCATGACTGCTCTGACCAAGAGAATACAGCCGAAGGGATGTCCTTCCAGGTCCGGGGTCGGGCCCTGAGAGTCCGGTAGCTTCTCCTCGCTGTCATGAGGAGCCTCGAGCTGCCCCGCAGACAGCGCTCACTGCCTTGGCTGGCGAAATCCGGCACGGAACCCCCGAGATGGTGTGGAGAGGGGACACAGCCTGGCTGAGCCCAGCCTCACAGCTGTCCCCACCAAGCTTCCGGGAGTGCGGGTGACGCTTCGGAGGAGCCCGGCTGCCAGCCGAATCAAGCAACCTCAGTCAGGCCATCTGGAGCCTAATTATTGCCCTGCTGACCTCTGCCTGAGTGCTTAGCCCACAAAAGCATGAGACGTAATGAAATGTTTGTTTTAAATCACCAGCTTTGTGATAGGTTATCAGGACACATGTCAACTCAGTTGGAGGCAGCTGAACGAGCAGGAGTCTGAAGCTGTGACTGGTGGGGAAGCCTCTGTGATCAATTAGTGATGTCTGCCGGGGATGTAGGAGGGAAGACGCGGCTGCACTTTTCATATTCCCGGAAAATTGTGCCGAATACAGCAGGTCATGGTTTTATTTATTTAGTTCTCACGGATAGGGCTTATCATTCCCATTTTATAAATGAGAAGACTGAGGAACACAGAGATTACAAAGCTTGCCCACGGTTGCTCAGCTAATGGGGGGCGGAATGGGTTCTGTGGCTCCAAAGCCCCCACTTTTCCCACTGAACAAGGCGAGAACACACTCGTTTCCCCACGGGCGAGCCTCCCCTGTGTCCGGATTGATTGTTGACCTCTTGCCCTGCCTTCCGCCCGCCAACCCTCCAGAGCTCACGACCAGGCCTTCACTCTGGGGCTGGAGACAGCTGGCACTAGGCCAGCCTCGCCAGGGCCCCAGAACTGCTGGGTTTCCCCTTCTGTCATGGGAGGCTGGCGCTTAGGTATCGCTCAAGGGTGGAGCCAGGCAGGTTTGTAAAGAGCTTAACAAAATACCCGCTTCACGGCTCCAGGAGCCGGGCAAAGCCAAGCACTCCGTGCGAGGTTCTTAGAGAGCAGTTAGGCCAGCCTTTCTCGGGGTGGGGGAGGGGAGGGGGTCGGAAGCCCGGGGTGGGAGAGGGAGGACCACGGGCTGCCAGCTCAGGCCCAGCTCCACCCCTTCCTGGAAGTGTGATCCTGAACAAGTGACTTCGCCACTCTGACCCTCAGTTTTTTCATCTGTCAGGGGAGGAATATTAGACCTCCCTTGGCATGATAATTTTGAAGATAAAAGGATTTAATGTCAGCGAATTCCTAGAACAATGTGTGGCACGCATTGGTGCCTATTAAATATCCCTTGATGAATAAATGAAATGCTGGAGACCTCTTTACTATGCCGAGGTGCATTCGCAGGTTTGGATCCCACGCTGGCCGGCTCGCTCTCTGTGCTCACCGAGTAGGTGCCTGATATGGATTTGCTGAAAAAAATTCTTCTAAGTCCAGCTGAAAGTAGTCATTTGCAGATACAAAAAAAAAAAAAAAAAAAAAAATGTAGAATACATTCCAAAGTGGACAGAATGTATTCAGGTGATGATAATACTTGCGTTCTTCAGACCCCATATCAGGCAGCCTTATCTGTGAACCAGGAAGTAAGCAAATAAAAAAAAAAAAAAAAGGCCTCCGAACACACGGAACAGGCGATATAAAGTTCATGCACCGATGCTTACGACTTTTCTCCTGGAAGTACCCTCATTTTTAACCTAGTCACTCTTGGTTTACAAACAAATCCGACAAGCATTACATGGTGATTTTATTTTTTTTTAATTTTTTTTTTAAACGTTTATTTATTTTTGGGGCAGAGAGAGACAGAGCATGAACGGGCGAGGGGCAGAGAGAGAGGGAGACACAGAACTGGAAACAGGCTCCAGGCTCTGAGCCATCAGCCCAGAGCCTGACGCGGGGCTCGAACTCACGGACCGCGAGATCGTGACCTGAGCTGAAGTCGGACGCTTAACCGACTGAGCCACCCAGGCGCCCCTACATGGTGATTTTAAAGCCCACCCCAGATTAGAAGAAGCCCTCGAAGGCGGAGAAGTGCTCGGGCAGAAATGATGCCAACGGGAAACTGGGCTTTGTAGCCATGAAGTAGGAATGATAACAAAATTCAGTAAAACCCCGTAATAACGCAAATTCTTGTAAACCAGGATTGGCAACTGGCCCCTGGTCCCCTGGAAGTTTTCACCAGCTAGCTACGCAGGCTGCTCTAACGTTGCAACGCCCCGTCTTGCATTATACGTGATTGGAATCTTTGGGCTCCGCTTCCAATGTTATGGCGGTTTTCTCGAGGCCTCTCCGTAAGCGCTCACTTACTGAGGACTTCATGTATGCCGGGTGTTTTATGTGCATTTGCTCATTTAATCCCCACAACCAGCCCATGAGATGGGTGTTATTACCCCCTTATTAGACAGGAGGGCTTCTCAGCCTTGGCACTGTTTACATTTGGGGACAGATCATTCTTGCGCATTGTAGCGCGCGAACAGTATCCCTGGCTCTTACACCACTAGATGCCGGGGACACCCCCATCCCCCATGTTGTGACAGCCAAAGATGTCTCTGGACAATGCCAAACGCCCTTAGAACTGAATCACCCCCAGCTGAGGATCTCTGTTAGAGGCGTAGAAATTGAGACTCAGAGATGGTGAGGGTTGCCCGAAATCATAAACTCGGGAGCGCGGAGCTGGGATTTGCTCCCAAGTACGTGGGCCACCATAGCGTAAGCTCTGAGCTCCTAAAATGAGGTCCAGGTTACCCCACAAAGATTGTTATAAGGCTCAAATGGGATTATATTCTGGAATAAAGGTCCCACCTTGCTGTTCTTAAACCATTAGTGATCAAGCTGGGCCCCTTGGGGATGACCTTTGTTCTTGGGGACAAATTCCCCTGAACTGCACCCCTGGCCTCCCTGACCCTTTCCTCTTCTGCCTTGCCCTGAGGGTTTTCTCCAGGTTTCCTCTCCACAAGAGGGAGGTAGCAAGGAATGGCCATATGTGGGACTCTCGTACTCCATTTTTGATGGGCTCTTTGTTTCTCCAAAGAGTGATCTCCTAGGAGGAAACAACATCGTCCCTCCTTGCTCCCAATCTAGGTTTATAGGGTCAATACGTCAGCTGGTTGCCCTGTGGAGGACACAAGTCAAGGATGGCAGTTAGGTTGGATGGAACGCAACAACCCCAATGAATTTGGGGGGCACCATGTTGAGAAGGATTCTGAGGTCATATCTGGGCTTAGTGGGGAAGAGGCTCGTGCTGGTTTGTGGGCACAAGAAGTAGGGGTGTCCTGAGCTACTTTCTGTCCCCGCGTTAGGGTTAGAGGGAGCTGGTTCTCCCAGGTAGGTCCTGGACCAGGAAGATGGGCTTTAGAAGACAGGCCTTTGACAAAGGGACCGAGTGTCTGTATTTTCCCCAGGCCTCGCTCCCTGTGATCTGGTTGTGAAGGAGTCTGGGTGTTCTAGGCGGAGGGTTCTCTTGGAGGGTGGAGAGGGCACTCCTTGCACACAGAGGTAGACAGGGAACTGGGCATTTCCTAAGCTCGCTGGATCCAGCACGGAGGGTGGGTGGCCTGTGACACAGAGAACTGAGCTGCCCGATGCCCTCTGTGCTTATGTTCCTCGTGTCCTCCCTGGCCGTAGTGGCATCTTGTTTAAAGGGTCTCGGCTGTGCTGTGGGGAACGAAGGTTAAAAACTCCAAGGCCACACTGGAAGCAGACCACCAAAGAGAGCACTGTGTGTCTCCCCAAGACGGGAGGGGTCGGCGAGAGGCCCCCAAAGAGAAGGGGAATCTCGAAGGACAGGACTTGGGGCCGCCCCACTTTGCTGCCCACCTTCGAGGATGTGGACGACAGACTCCTTATAAAACACCACCCTCCCCAAGGTTAGGGGCCAGTTCAGACCCAAGGATCTGGGAAGAATCTGAGACAATCTCTCAGTATTCAAAAGGATGGCCGCATACACATGTCCCAGCCTTTTGGGAAGCACTTCATTGCTCGTGGGTACGGGGATCACGGGCCCTGGATTTTCACAGCAGCTGCTTTCAAATCATCAGATCTTTTATTCCAGACTGTGAGATGATAAAAGTCTCAAAACTGTCGAAAGCATGAACCTTTCTTGATGTGAATGAACTCATTCAATAAGTATTTATTGAGCACATCTGTGTGACCGGCATAGTATTAGGCAGAGTGGTGAGCAGAACGGACAAAGATCCCTGCCCTCGTGTAGGTGACACTCTGGTGAGAGGGACAGACAATGACAAGCAAGAAAGTAAAGCGGAGGACACGTTACACCAAGCTAAGTGTGAAGAAGAAATAAAGTGGGGAAGAAAAGGGGAGGGAGAAGTAAAATTTTAAATGGGATGGCCAGGGGAGATGAGAAGGTGATGGTTGAGTACAATGCTGAAGGAAATGAGGCTGCTAGCCAAGGACACTCAGGGAAGAACATTCCAGGCTGAGGAAACAGAAAGTGCAAAGACCCTGAGGTGGGGGTGTGCCTGCCTATTCCCGGGAACATCCAGGAGCCGGACCAGTGAGTGAGGGGGAGAGTGGAAGGAAAGGGGGGCCAAGAGGTGACGGGCCCAGGCCATGTAGGGTCTACAGGGCTTGGTAAAGAATTTGAATTTTCCTCTCCGTCTAGAGGCCATGCCATACACCGTTAACAGTGGTTTTCTCTGGGGCATAGAATTTTAAGTAATTTGTCTTTACTTTTTTGTTGTATGTTTGTGTGTTTGCTTGTTAATACAATGAATATACATTGCTTTTAGAATAAGAAAAAGGCCAAAAACCTTTCAAGTGTAAAAAAATGTATGCATTTTTGCTAAGTTTTGCATTCCCCCGCCCTGTAATTTAAGGCAATTCTTAAGCACATCACAAAATGAGATTGGATTTGTCTTTTGGAAGATCTTTCCTGTAAGTGAAAAGCACTTGAGATCTTTTATGGAATGAATTGGGTAAAAAAAAAATCATCGTGTTGAAAACACAAAGTAGAATATGCCGTCTTCCACTCTGATTATTGCAAGTACTCCCACTGTAAGGAGCACTGAGCAGGGTGCAGGATGCTGGTGACAGTGGGATACAGTGGCTAAGGGCATTGCTGGAGGGTGACTGCCGGGTGCCATTGCCCCTTCCCACTCTGTCCCCAAGCTAGGTCTCTTAACCACCTGGGCTCAGCTTTCTCATCTACAAAAAGGAAATAATGATGATGCCAATGTGAGTGCGGGAAACAGAAGACATTCCAGGTACATTGAACAAAAGAGATTTAACACGGGGAATTAGAAGCTTACAGAATCACTGGACCCATATGAGCCCCTGGGAACCATATCCAGAACTGACCCCCTAGGGGAGCTACAACTCTGAGGTCACGCTCGAGATATACCCTTAACTGCCAGTCATGGGTCAGGAAGGCAGATTTAGAAGCCACCATCACGGGGCGCCTGGGTGGCTCAGTCAGGTAAGTGTCCGACTTCAGCTCAGGTCATGATCTTGCAGTTCATGAGTTCGAGCCCCACATCGGGCTCTGTGCTGACAGCTCAGAGCCTGGAGCCTGCCTCGGATTCTGTCTCTCTGTCTCTGTCTCTGTCTCTGTCTCTCTCTCAAAAATAAAGACATTTAAAAAAAAATTTAGAACTCACCATCGCAACTGCCTCTTGGCTACCTGTGTTTAAGGGGTACCGGAATCTGCTGCAGAAAAATGTCATTTCCTCACCTTTGCTGGGCAGCAGAAACAACTAAAAAGAGAGGAAAGGGGTTCTGCCGCTCCTCTGCCTACAAACACCTCATTAGAGCATCTAATGGGCAGAATCTAATTCCTAGCCGGAACCCTAGGTGCAAGGGAGTCTGGGAAATGTAGTTTTTCGCTTTCTAACCTTCTCACCAAAGATGAGATAGTCTGAGTCCTCTGGGTGCAGATGTAGGGACAGAATTAAACAGGCAAGGATCTTATTAGGGGAAGTGCCCGACGGGGAGAAAAGGGGAAGGGAGCCGGGGGAGCGAGGCTGGGAGATTGGAAAGCAAGTCTGACTCCAGGTGAGGGAGAGATGGAGAGAAGGTTGGGGGGTAGGAGGGGGAGCATCTAAGAAAGTTTTGGCAAAGCCACCTGAGAATCCTTGAAGCAGAACTGATCAACAAAGGAGTTTCGGGCTCCAGGGACCAGGTCTGTGGTCACATCCCAGTCTTTCACGGAGCCGTCCCTTGGGGATGGACTTCAAAGCTCGGCTGCCGGGGGCCTTAGGGCAACAACACCTGCTAGAGAGTAGGCTCTCAGCAGATGTTGGAGCAGCTCGAAGGTCCATAAGCAAGGAGGCCCCTTCTGGGCGTCAAGATCCTCTCCACCCTCTGTGGGAGACCATGCTGGGTGTCCTGGAAACAAGTAATTATAGGATGACAAGGCAGAGAGGGTGTGTGTTGGCTGCATGTCCTTGTCGACAGGGAAGCCTCTCATGACACGGGTTCCGGGCCCCACCCTGACCGTTGATGGAGCTGGTGGAAGGGGGGGCCTGGACATACATAAAGTTAACAAGAGGCCTGTAGTTCTGAGACCACAGCTGTAGGTGTCGGGGGAAGGAGGGCTTAGGCTGGGTGGAGGCGAGGGGGGGCAGGAAGACTTTGGAGGTCTTGAAGAACGAATAGGAGGTCAAAGCGAAGGAGCGGAGGACATTCTGAGTGTGGGGACCAATGCGTACAAAGGCCGAGCGGCTTCCGCAAAGATCTTGGCGTGGTCAGGTCAAGGATCTTTTTCTTTTCTTTTCTTGAACAGTTACTAGCGGCCGGGCTCAGTGCTAAGGGTTTAACAGGCTTCGCATCACTGAGCCCTCACAGCAACCCTAGGAGATCAGTGTTATTACCACTCCCATTTTGTAGGTGAGGCAACTGAGGCTCAGAGAGGCTGCCTGACTTTCCCCAAGTCACACGGCTATTTTAAGATGAAGTCAAGGTTGGGATCCATTTGTGGCCAGAGCCCTTGCTGTTGATGTTTCTGGGGGAAGAGGCTGAAGGAGCAGGTAGGGGTCTGGGAGGGACACGGGTGCACGTACGGCGTGACGTCTAGGAACACAGGCTGTGGGGTCGTCAGAGGTGGGTTCGGACCTCCTGCTGCTGGCTGTGTGGCTTTCGGCAAGTTAGCCTCTCCGTGCCTTGTTTTCTTCATCTGTAAAATGAGGTAATAATGCCTACCTTATGGTAGGTCGGGAGGTTAAATGAGTTAGGATTCGCAAGGCACCTAGCACCGTGCATAGTTGCGAACTGTTGGTAAATCGTGCAGACTCGTAGAGAGTGGGGAGCTAAGCGTTTTAAGCTGGACTGCAAATACCTCTAGGAGGCCCACTAGGGAGCAGAGCCCTAAACTAAACGAAAATGCCACTCAGACTTTGGGGCACTGGCCGGCAGTGGCCGGGAGGCTGCGGGGCAGCCGCGAATCCCAGAGGCAGCTGGTTTTTGTGGTCATTTCAGAAGTCTCGCCACGTGGCCGGTCCCCCAGCGCCTGGTCCGCAGGCAGGGCCTCAAATTACTTTGGAAAAATCTCCGGAGGAGCCTCCTGGGCTGAGGTGAGGGAGAAAGCCATCGCACACGGCCCGCTGACACAAGGGTGGGGCCGCGACTTTACAGAGACTCAGTTCCCTAAGCGTGAGGACAAACACCGCAATGTGACGTGGACTTATTTCTCGGGTGGTGGAATAATTGGGGATTCTTTCTCGCTCCTGCGTTTTTGCGTGCTTTCCACCCTGAGTATGCCCGGGTTTTCTATTTTTTTGAAAAAACAAAATAAACGTTATTTGAAAGGGAAAACATAGACCCCTCCCCCTGGGGAGGCTGACTCACATCTCCCCCCCGCATCCAGTGAGAAGGCCACGTATCCCTCCCCTCCTTCCGTGGGAACAGGCCCTCGACACCCCCCCCCCCTTGCCTTCTCTGCAAGCCCACCATGGCTTGTGTGTTTGTTTAGGGTAGTGGTTCTCAAATTTCTTAGTCTTGGGGTCACTTGACACTCTTAAAAATCATTGAGAGTTCTTGTAGGTTATATCTGTTGCTAATTTTCACATTAGAAATGAAACCTGAGGGGTGCCCGGGTGGCTTAGTCGGTTAAGCATCCGACTTCGACTCAGGTCATGATCTCGCCGTTCGTGGGTTCGAGCCCCACCTCGGGCTCTGTGCTGACAGCTCGGAGCCTGGAGCCTGCTTCGGATCCTGTGTCTCCCTCTCTCTGTGTCCCTCCCCCGCTCATGCTCTGTCTCTCTTTCTCTCTCTCTCTCAAGAATAAATAAACATTAAAAAAAAAAAAAAAAAAAAAGAAAGGAAACCTGAGAAATGTTAGTAATATTCATTTACTAATTCACTACAAGCAGTGATCGTCAGTCGGGGACAATGTTGCTTTCCAGAGGACACCTGGCAATGTCTGGAGACATTTTTCTTCATCCCAACTGGGGGTTAGAGGATGTGACTGGTGACTGGCGGGCAGAGGCCAGCAATGCTGCTAATACCCTTCAACACACAGGCCAGCCCCCACCACAGAGAATTACCTGGTCCAAAAGGTCAATAGTGCCAGGGTTAAGAAACCCTGATTTAAAGTAAGGATAAAGAACTCACTACACACTGACATGAAAACATATTTTTATGTTTTATTTATTTTTTAATGTTTATTTATTTTTGAGAGAGAGAGAGAGCATGAGCAGGGGAGGGGCAGAGAGAGAGGGAGACACAAGATCCGAAGCAGGCTGCAGGCTCTGAGCTGGTAGCCCAGAGCCCGATGTAGGGCTCAATCCCACAAACTATGAGATCATGACCTGAGCCGAAATCAAGAGTCGGACGCTTAACTGACTGAGCCACCCAGGTGCCCCTTACAGTCCTCTTCAATGCCTGTTTTCTTGTGGCCACCACTGCGTTCAATCTGTTGCAATATCACAAGTCACGTGCCTTCTGGAACATTCCAGAGAATGCGTTTTGTTAGAGTACAAGAGTGAAAAGGACAAAGAACGTCTCAACACTAATTATGATCATTGCTTTGACCTGTGGGCCCCCCAAGGGGTCTCCGGGACCCCAAGGAATCCAGAGACCACCTTTAAAGAATGGCTGCTATAGGAAGACCCTTCCAGAAACTACTTCCAGAAACAACGATTGTGTTCTGGGTGTGAACACATCTGGCCCCGCTGGCCCCGTGGGAGGGCAGTGGGGGGGAGGGGGGGAGGGAAGGAATTGGTGAAAAGCCAAATGTGTGTCGACACACACACACACACACACACAAGCCCCCTTCTCTTCACCTCTGCTTCTATCACTTGTCAGCCGCTAGAAAAACATGACAATTTCTAAGGACAGATCTCACGTTTCACCTCCGTGAGAAAACAACAGGCCAGACAAGTGGGAATAAAAAGAAAGAGGGGAAAGGGTGGGAGAGGCGGGCTTCCCTGGCTGTTCTGAGAGGGAGGAAGGGGTGCCTCCAGCTGCTTTGGGGTCCCAGCGGCTGGGGGGGTGTGCAGACGGCCCACGCCTTGGCCTTGCCCATGAGCCTGGCCCTGGCAGTCGCAAGCGAGGTGCCCTGCCTTGTCTCTGAGTCACCCACCTGAGTTTCGAAGGGTGCGATAGGCTAATTTTTGGCAAGGAGAGAGGGAGCCCCAGCCTTTGGGGCCCAGGAGGGGTGAGCCAGGGTGTCACCTCTTTTCTCAAAAGGAGCCATGAATCCAGGTCAGGAAGCCTGCCACTCAGGAGGCCCGGCTCCCTGGGTCCCCTCTGGGCCAGCCCTTCAATGTCCCCACGCCCCTGAGGGGGTGGAGAGTTCAGCTGCCACTCTATGGAGGCTGAGGAAACAGGAGCACTGGAGGGCACTTATGGAGCACCTGCTGTGTGCGGCAGGCTCTGAGCTCATTCCTTCTAGTGCGTTTTGCATTTACCCTCACCACAGCCCTCGCGCTGGAAATCGTCATTATTCCCCTTCCATCCACGCGGACAGCAAGGCCCAGGAAGAAATTACTTATCCGTGGTCCGGGGAGACTGGAGCCGGGATTGGATCTCGGTTTGTCGGGATCCACAGCCCAGACTCACAACGTTTTCTCCTGTAAATTGTTGTGCTGAGAGCCAGGCATTTACGAATGCACCGGGTCACGAGGGCCCACTCTGAGCCCCGTGCTGGGAGTGCCAGATACGGGCAGTGAAACACGCTTCCCGCCTTCCTCCCAGCTCTCTACTTGGTGGGAAGGGGCAGGGGAGGAGAGGGTTGAGCGAGGAAAACAGGTGATGCTACTGGGTTGTGTCGAGTGCTGTGGTGAGGTAAGCAGGGTGCCCGGGAGCCGAGGAGGCCCCTGACTCAGACTGGGGAGAGAGTGGGCAAGGCCGGCTTCCTGGAGGAGGTAACACATAAGCTAGAGACAAGCTGGAGGTCGCCACGCAAGGACGAGAAAGAGCACCGCAGTGGAGGAATGACACTTTAGTGGCACACACTCAGCGACCCTGGATTCTGGGATTTCTGCCACCAGCCCCCCACCCTGTTTGTATTCTACTTCTGGGAGAGGATCGGCTGGGGGAACTGCAGCAGTCCCTTCCCCTCTATGGAAGCTGGGGACAGTGGTGGCGGACGGGGACTCAGGGTGGCTCCAGGCCCAGTGGTGTGGGTGGGGAGGGGGCGGGGCAGGAGGTCCAGCTGCTCTTAGAAATAGGTATTTGCATGCTGAGTACATTTTTCATGCTGGGCATAAACCTGGGCACCGGCCATAAAGTACCTCACTGGCGTTTTACAATCCTGTGAAATTCGGGATGAATTTGTTTTATGTGAGAATCCTTTCACTGAAGGCCGTGCACAAATCCACACCCACAAGGTACAAGCCCAGTCCTGACAAAGGGGTCTTGTGTGGCTGCGGCCGGCCCAGCAGAAGTGACCATTTCCTTGCTTGGCCTCCTGTGAAATGATGCGTATTTGGATGAGTTTTTCATCAGGGAGGTCGAGTGTATGGTCTTTCTCATTAATATATCTTTCCCGGGACGCCTGGGTGGCTCAGTCAGTTAAACGTCAGATTTCGCCTCGGGTCATGATTCTCCTGGTTCGTGAGTTCAAGCCCCGCATCGGGCTCTGTGCTGACAGCTCAGAGCCTGGAGCCTGCTTCCGACTCTGTGTCTCCCCCTCTCTCTGTCCCCCACCCCCCAAGAATAAATAAACATTAAAAAAAAAATTTTTTTTTTCAACGTTTATTTATTTTTGGGACAGAGAGAGACAGAGCATGAACGGGGGAGGGGCAGAGAGAGAGGGAGACACAGAATCGGAAACAGGCTCCAGGCTCCGAGCCATCAGCCCAGAGCCCGACGCGGGGCTCGAACTCACGGACCGCGAGATCGTGACCTGGCTGAAGTCAGACGGTTAACTGACTGCGCCACCCAGGCGCCCCAAACGTTAAAAAAAATTTAATATGACTTTCTATCACACAACCTCCTCGCTGGTACCATCACTATGCACTTTGCAGACGAGGGAAAGGGGACTCTGAGGAGTGAAGGCACCAGCTTGGGGGAAATAGTGGGGCTGGAATTGGAGCTCAGACAACTGGTGTCCAAACTCTTGGATCCTCACCCTGCTTCTCTGATGCCAGAAAAATCCCTGAATCTGGGAAGGTCCCCTCCTCCCTATCGCCCGTCTGAGCCTCCCCTAGCCTAACTCTGGATGGCTCTTTCAACCCTTTCTCTCCCACCAGGGGAGCACAGGGAGGGAGAGAGAATAAAGCGTCTGGAGTGTGTGTTTAAGGTTTTCCCAAGTGACTCAGGGGCTGGGCCCTGAAAGAAAGTCAGCCTGGCATGTCTGGGCAAGCCCCCTGTCCTGGTTCCCCCCCTTTCCCCAAACAAGGCGATGAGTGTGGGGCCACTTGGGGCCCAGAGGGGCTGTAAGGAGGGCCGGGTGACTGTTGCAGGGTTGGAATAAAAAGATCTTAAGACTGATCCCTGGGAGGGAAGTGATTTCTTGCTTCAAAATAACTTCAGAATAGGAAGTCCTGATAAACCCAAAGAAAAAAGCGTAAAACCCACGATCCCATCACTGAGGCATAAACACTGTTCGTGTTTGGGTGTGCTTCTTCCCAGTGCTTTGTGTATGCGCCTATCTATATACATATTTATATTTGTAATAATAAATGTATTCATAATAACATTTTATTATTGCCAAAACAATGTGTCTTCACTGTAGAACATTTAGAGAGTAGAAATGAAAAGAGAAGGAAGGGGCGCCCGGGGGGCTCAGTCAGTTAAGCGTACGTCCTCGGCTCAGGTCACGATCTCGCGGTCCGTGAGTTCGAGCCCCGCGTCGGGCTCTGGGCTGACAGCTCGGAGCCTGGAGCCTGCTTCTGAGTCTGTGTCTCCCTCTCTCTCTCTGTCCCTCCCTTGCTCACGCTCTGTTGCTCTCTGCCTCAAAAATAAATACAAATTTAAAAAAAAAAAAAGAGAAGGAAGTGAAAAATGATGATCTCAGCTAGACTTCCTAGGTTTTTCTCCATTTTCTTGTGAATTGGGTTATAATGAATATATTAATATAAATCATCATGCGACTCCTGCCTGCTAGGGTTTTGGGCATGTAAGCGTTTCTGCAAACAAACAGAAGTTAAAGACAAAACAAAGGAGTGGATTTTAACCTCTTTTACATTACAGACCTTCTTGAGGATCCGATAAGAGCTACAGACACACAAGAATGCACACGTAAACGTTTTCCTAAAATGTCAGGGCGTCCACAAGCTCCCTGAAGCCCCGGCAGAGGAGCCATGGGCCCCAGTCTCCAACTCCTCTGTTCCTGAATTATCAAGTGAGAAGGGCTTCTTATCCAGGGTCAAGAGGGAAAGTCACACCCAGTGCCCGGCTACCCCCCTCCCCTTTTTCACCTGAATATTTTGGGGGGGGGGAGGAGTTCAGTTGAGTTGGCAGAGTAGGAAGGGGTTTCTACTGTTAGTATTTCATTCTTTGGGAAAGAAGCGTGTGAAAATAGTAGGTGTGGGAGGAGGGGGTGCGGAGGTGGGGAGCGGGCACCTGGGTGGCTCAGGCGATTAGGCGTCCTCCTCTTGGCTTCAGCTCAGATCATGATCTCGTGGTTCCAGAGTTCAAACCGCAAGTGGGGCTCTGCGCTGATGGCACAGAACCTGCTTGGGATTCTCTCTCGCAAAATAAATACACAAAAGTGAAAAAAAAAAAAAAAGTTAATAGGCTTCCATTTCCCCTGCCAACGCAGAGAACGTAAACCTTCTCTGAGTCTCTGGGAACATACATATGTGTGTATTTACATGAATATCTTCCCTTGCTTAAAAAAAAGCCCTTATATATACAGAATAGTCTCTATCTCTGAGATTTACGTTTTCTATTAATTGAAACTAAACACAGGGGCGCTTGGCTGGCTCAGCCGGTAGAGCACGAGACTCTTGACCTCGGGGGGAGTGAGTTTGAGCCCCATGTTGCATATAGAGATTGCTGACAAGCAAAGACACAAAATATAGCTGTCTGGGGCTGGCTTGCTGACTTCCAGCCATCGGCAGGGAAAATGCTCAGGAAATCAGGAGGGAAAATGACAATGCAAGGAGAACATCCAAGGGATGTTCGGGCAGCCTTCAAGGAGCGTGCATGGGGAGCCTGCAGCACAGCTCGCCACAATTCACTTCTCATTTAACCTTCTTTCTGACACCCTCTAGGGCGACTTCGCTCTTGTTCGTGTTTCATACTTTTTCCTTACGGTGCTGGGTGGTACTTTCTTCAGCCCTTCCCTATAGGTACACATCCAGGTTGTTTCTGATTTGCTGCAGTGGATAATCATTCTGATGTAATAATCAAGATGATATGTCTTTAACCTCAACCGTATAAAACTTCTGTGCACGTTAGCAAAAGGTGCCCATCCAGGTAGACGTGGGCCAGTAACAAGGTACTGACTTGGCTGGGCAAGTCGAGGGTATACCGATTCCAGCCCCACATGCCCCTCAGCCTGATGTCCTTGTGCAGTGAACAACCTGCACATCTATATATGGTAGTCTCACTTTGCACCTTATTTTTTCCCATGTAAGATGGATCTCTAAAAGTAGATAAAGGGTAGGCATTTTAAAAACTTTTTTAAGTGTTTATTTTTGAGAGAGAGAGAGAGAGAGACAGAGTGTGAGTGGGGAGGGGGAGAGAGAGAGGGAGACACAGAATCCAAAGCAGGCTCCAGGCTCCGAGCTGTCAGTGCAGAGTCTGATGCGGGGCTCAAACTCACGAGCTGTGAGATCATGACCTGAGCTGAAGTCAGAGGCTTAACTGACTGAGCCACCCAGGCACCCCAAAGGGTGTGCATTTTTAACTGTAAAAGATTCTGCCAGATGTGTGTGTGTGTGTGTGTGCATGTATGTATGCTTCCAAAATTGGGATATTTGTTATAACATATTTATATGCTATAACATGTTTATATAAACTATAACATATTTCAGTCCTAACATATTTTGACTGCCTTTCTTGTCACTACCAATTCTATGTTTTCACCTTGATTTTTTATTTTATTTTAAGTTTATTCATTCATTTAGAGACAGAGAGAGTGGGGGAGGGGCAGAGAGAGAGACAAGGAGAGAGAATCCCAAGCAGGCTCCACACTGCCAGTGCAGAGTCCCACACGGGGCTCAAACCCACGAACCATGAGGTGATGACCCGAACGAAATCAAGAGTCAGATGCTTAACAGACCGAGCCACCCAGGCACCCCTGCACCCTGATTTTTTAAACAGCTTTTGGGGTATAACTGACATCCAATAAACTCTACATTTTAGCTTTAATTTTTTTTTTTTTTTTTGCAACAGAAAAGGCTTATTAGAAAGTTCTCACCCTGGGGTGCCTGGGTGGCTCAGTCGTTTGGGCGTCCAACTCTTGATTTCAGTTCGGGTCGTGGTTCCTGGGAGTTGTGGGATCAATCCCTGCGTTGGGCTCTGTGCTGCGTGTGGAGCCTGCTGAGGGTTCTCTCTCTGCCCCTCTCCCCCACTGGCACTCTCTCTCTCTCTCTCTCTCTCTCTCTCTCTCTCAAACAACAATAAATAAAGAAAGGAAAAAGAAAATTCTCACCCCGGACTGGTGAAGTGTAAATTATACCTACTTAAATAATGTACAACTTCTTACAAATCTCGAGTCATTATGTTGTACACCTGAAATCAATACGTTACACATCAATTACATCTCAATAAAAAATAGATAAACCCATAAACGGACTCATAAAAAGTGTAAAACTTCATACGCTGTGACACATGGTTACACTGTTGAAACCATAGCCAAAATCAAGAAGACAAGTACAACCAAAAATAAGTAAACAATAGTCAAAATAAAGAAGATAAAACATATCCGTCACAGCCCAAAGCCCCTTCTTATCCCTTTGTGCACACGCCTCGATCCCCAGGCAACCACTGCTTTGCTTTTTTCACTGTAGATTAGTTTATGCTTCCTAGAATTGTTAAAAAAAAAAAAAAAAAAGTGGAATTAACATACTGTCTTTTGTCTAACTTCTTTTACTCAGCAAAATTATTTTGAGATTCATCTATCATTTGTATTGCTAAGTAGTGTTTCGTTGTATGGGTGTACCAGGGTTGTGTATCCACTCACCTGTTGGTGTTGTTTTTTTATTTCTTTAACATTTATTCATTTTTGAGAGACAGAGACAGAGCACGAGTGGGGGAGCGGCAGAGAGAGAAAGAGACACAGAATCCGAAGCAGGCTCTGGGCTCTGAGCTGTCAGCACAGAGCCCCACACGGCGCTCGAACCCATGAACCCCGAGATCATGACCTGAGTCGAAGCTGGATGCTTAACCGACAGAGCCACCCAGATGCCCCTCCACTCGTCTGTTAATGGACATTTGGGTCGTTTCCTGTATGGAGCTATGACAAATACTACTGGTGTGAACATTCACGCATAAACCTTTGTATGGATCTAGGCTTTCATTTTGCTCGGGTGAAAACCTAAGAGTGAAATGACTAGATAGCATGGCTGGTGTATGTTCAGCTTTTTAAGGACATGACAAACTGTTTTCCAGAGTGGTTGTACTATTTTACATTCCTACCAACAGTGGCCAAGAATTCTATTTGTTCCAAGTATTCATCAACATGATATCGCTGGGCTTTTTCATTTTTATACTTTTATGCTGGACATTTTTTCACGTGCTTACTTTCCATCTGTGCATCTTATTTGGTGAAGTGTCAATTTGAATCTTCTGCCCATTCGTAAATTGTAAAATTCTTATTATTGAGCGTTGAGTGCTTATAAATTCTCACAACAAAAAGTTCCTTATCAGATTTGCAAACGTTTTATTGTTTGTATTTTATTTTTTAATATTTTATCATTTTTGGTCTCATTTACTTTTGTTATATTTCCTTTATTTTATTATTCTTAACAATTTAATTTTTGTTGTTATTTGCAAACATTTTATTTACTTTTGTGGCTTGTCTTTTTCACTCTCTCGATGGTGTTTTTTGAAGAGCAGAAGTCTTTAATATTAACGTAATCCAATTGATCAGTTTTTCCTGTATGGAATTTTGGTATCTAAAATCTAAATCTAATCCAAGATTACAAAAGGTTTTTTCTAATGTTTTCTTCAAGAAGGCTTACACTTTAAAAAAAAAAAATTTAATGTTTATTTTTGAGAGAGAGAGAGACATAGATTGTGAGTGAGGGAAGGGCAGAGAGAGAGGGAGACACAGAATCCAAAGCAGGCTCCAGGCTCCGAGCTGTCAGCACAGAGCATGACACGGGGCTCGAACCCATGAACCTCGAGATCATGACCTGAGCCAAAGTCAGTCGTTTAACCGATTGAGCCACCCAGGCACCCCAAGAAGTCTTACAGGTTTAAATTTTACACTTAGGTCTACGATCCAAACTGAATTAATTTTTTTTGTTTGATCTGTGATTTTGTTTTTAATTATCTTAAGCCTTATCATATAATCTACAAATTTGTGCTGATGATATATCTCCTCTATTTTAATCCTTCTAACGAGTTGGCAGAAGCACCGTTACCGATCACACGTACACGGTAATTCTACAACTGTGTTTTTGAATAGCTGTTTAGAAGACAATCCTGAATTACAACTTGTTCTTGGTAAAGAATTCACAAGCCAAGTTTGCTCCTTTACCTTGTCGCCCTGAATTTTAAAAGCATCTGACCTTATAGATTGTCTACAAAATGTGAGAAGTGTTATATATGTAAGCCACACTAAAATGGCCTTCATGAGCGGTGCCTGGGTGGCTCAGTCGGCTAAGCGTCTGACTTCGGCTCAGGTCATGACCTCACGGTTCATGGGTTCGAGCCCTGCGTTGGGCTCTGTGCTGACTGCTCAGAGCCTGGAGCCTGCTTCCAGATTCTGGAGCCCTCTCTCTCTCTCTCTCTCTCTCTGCCTCTCCCCCTCTTGTGGTCTGTCTCTCAAAAGTAAATAAATGTTAACAAAATTTTTTTTACGCCTTTCATGAAGCAAAAGGCAACATTTTGGACGCAGAGAGTTTTAATTAAACTGGCATAGTTAAGGCCAAAAAGAGAAAGTGGACATTGCCAGCCTATCTTCACCCCTTGCCTTTCCCAGGCCAAGGAACATGAAACACAGCTGAATCTTGCTGTTACTATGAGATGGTGAAGGGATTCCCTCAGTATTTAAATACGTTGATATAACCAGTTATATAAATCTAAATATAAAACCGGGTTTAGAAATGGCATTTACCACCTCCGTGAAAAAGCTTCACATCACGAATTGTTTCCAATCGTATCTTCGGAAGGGGAGAAATGACAGCACTCGCTGAATCAGAATTACTGTCAAAGTTCAGAAAGCTGATCGCTCGCATTTAACCACAAGCCAATCTTATCGCAATCAGGACCATCCAAAAGAAATGTCCGATCAGCCATTCGTCATCTGAGTTCTTGTGTATGAGATCAATTTAAATACGGTACACATAAAAAAAGTCAGGAGACATTTTTGTTTTGTATAAATAAGACCGTGGCCAACCATCACTCCTTAGTAGTTTTTGTGAAATAGGCTGTTAAGCCTGTGCTTTCCCCGTCTTATTTTTTTTTTTAATGTTTATTTATTTTGAGAGAGAGAGAGAGAGAGAGAGAGAACGCACACAGGCGCTAGGACAAGTGGGGGAGGGGCAAAAGGAGAGGGAGAGAGAATCCCAACGCCAGGATGCGATGTGGGGTTCGATCTCATGAACCGTGAGATCATGACCTGAGCCAAAATCAAGAGTGGGATGCTTAACCTGCTGAGCCTCCCAGGCGCCCCTCCCCTGTCTTCCTAATGCTGGTGAAGATCATTTTTGCTCCAAGGATGTATTTCTTGGGATTCTCCAAATACTCCATCAGTGTCTCCCCTCCCCAGGTGAGGCCTTTGTTCACGTTGACATCCACGTTAGAAAATCCAGGGACCCGACCCGCCTTTCGCCAAACAGACCATCGAGATTTGGCCCAGTCTCCTGCTTGCTTCTCTTTGCTGCCGTATGGCATCAGGCACGCTTCTGACCAATAACCTTGCCCTTCTCAGCATCATTCGTGTTTAAAACACTCTTTCATGGTACAGGAAACAAAGGTGCCCGCTCGCAAGCCGGATGTCTGCTCTTTCCGACAGGAGTTAAGTTTTACACATACGGGGTGAGGTGTGGATGGAAGTTTTTTGGTTTTCTTTGTGTTTTTGCATACGGTTATCCACTTGGATGCTGATGTTAATGGTGAAAGGTAACCATTGCCCAGCAAATCTCCTCCCCCCCCCTTCCTGAAGACAAGTCCTACCCTAGATGATGTCTTTCCCACAGTGCTGCCTCCACTGAGGGCACTTAGTGAGCCCTTGTTGAATGACGAAATGAATCTGTCCCGCCTCAAGGAATCCCTGAATGTCAGAGCTGGGGCTGATCTCAGATTATCTAGTCCAGATGAGACCCCTCACCCCCATGTTACGGGGAGGAATACTCCAGCTTTGGGACAAGGAGTATTTGCCCAGAGCATAGGTGACAGAACCGAAGCTTAAACTCAGGGCCTCTGATCCTTTGTCCAGCGCACTTCCCAGAATACCACGCTGGCTCCTGTCCCCAAGACCGTTTGCCAGGAGCGACGCCATCTTGTGAAAGTCCCGACTGGGCGAACGTGTGTCAAACCCCTTTGGAAGGGCTACCACGTGCTGAGCGCCTGCCTTGTGCCAGGGATTTGCACCCAACATTTCATTTCATGCTCACAGCAGCCTTTGCAAAGTTCATTATGGTCTCCATTCTACAGATCAGGAAACTGAGGCCCAGAGAGCTTAAGTGCTACAGGCTCATGGAGGAGAACGAGCTCTAATTCAAGACTGCCAGACTCCAAAGCTTCCTTTTGTCTTAAATATTCCTTCTCTGGCCCCTCTGCCATCCAAGGGACCCCGCAGATTGGTTCAGAACCCAAACTCGAGCTGGAAGCCTGGTTTGAACCCCACCTGGGACAAGTCAGCTGTCCTTCATGTGCCCGAGTTTCCTCATCTCTAAAACAGGAACTGTGACACTAACAATGCCTGGCTGTGAGATTAAAAGAGCTGACATGTGGACCAGCCCTCAGAACAGTGGCTGAGAGTAGCAGGCCCTCAATGAGTCTCGGTGGTTATCCTTCTGGGGCAGGGAAGCTGGGACAGTCTGATGGGAGCTCCCGCACACCTGCCCGTAGAAGGGCAGGGGAGCCTGTGTGCCGAGCCAAGGTGAGGCTGAGCAGAAATGAGAATGGGCCAAACAGATGCAACCAAGGCAAGAGGCCAGGAGAGTACCCGCCTGGCCCAGGCTCCACAAACAAGGATCAAGCCCTAGTCTGACCCCTTGCTGCTCTGTGGAACGTTCCAAAGGCGAGGAAAAATTACATGCCCAGACACACTCATACTCACAGGTAGGTTCTCACAGATGGGGTGAGCTCGTGTGTGCACGTGAACTCACAGAACACTCACAACGTAAAGATGGGACTATGTGCTGTGGGGATCCCCTCTCGCCTGTTTTCTGAGAACGACGGAGAAGGTATTTGAAGGGGTTGGTTCAGGCCATCATGAAACTAGAGCTTCAGGTTTAGGAGGGATCTCAGAGGCTGTGGTTCACTCTTACTCCCTTCCCTCTTCCCCATTCAGGGGAGACAAGACAGCACTATGGGTAAACGCAGGCTTCAGAGATCACAGTCATGGGTTGAAATCTGACCTATTCTGGCAGTTTTGCAGATAAGTCATGTGCTTTCTCACTGACCTCTGGGCCTTTGCACATGCTGATGTGGCTGCCTAAGCCCTCTCCCTCAACCTTTCATCAGACCAATGCCTCCTCCTTTCTTGGGACTGTTTAGGCATCACCTCCTCTGGGAAGCCTTTTCTGACCACTGCCTACCCCCTTTTGCCCTGAGCTAAAGACCTTCAAAACATTTTGGTTTTTGCCCAGCACATATACGTCATGCTGTCTTCAGACGATCTGTTTGTTGTCCGTCTCCCCCAGTAGACTGCGAGCTACTCAAGTGCAGAGATTATGGCTTCTGTGTTATGTCATTTCAGACAATTCATTTAACTTCCCCAAGCCTCGGTTTCTTTACTGGGGTGTTGTGTGGATTAAGTCAGATAACCAAACAAAATTCATACAAAGTCCATCATTCAGTGCTTGGCACGCAGTAGGTGCTCAAGAGATGGTTTAGATGATGATGATTGATGATGATAATGGCAACCGCATTTGTCAGACTTGCTACAACCAGTAAACTCGAGAAATTTCAG